>NC_086317.1:252384325-252984325 GCF_036172605.1 Pelobates fuscus | reverse complement strand
AAAATATACATCTTTTGAATTTTTTATAAAAAATATTTTGCCTAAATAAATAGAATGGTTAAAAAAATTGCTGAAATTAAGCCTTGTTAAAAACATGAATAAATAGAGTGCAAATTAAAATAATGTGTATTGCAGTAATCGTATTTACACATTGTTGGCATTATAATGTTATTTTATCATGCTATGTGGGCTAAAGGTTAGTTTTCACTTTTTTTTATTCTCATGACCAGGCTTCCCCAAACTCCGTCCCTCCAGATGTTGCTGAACTACAACTCCCATGATTCCCAGCCTATCTATTTCATTCATAGAATCATGGGAGTTTTAGTTCAGCATCAGCAACATCTGGAGGGCCGGAGTTTGGGGAAGCCTGCTCATGACTATTGTGGTCATAATTTATTTTTATTCGAACTATACAGCTTTAGGTGTAGATGCAGCTATTAATTCCAGAAAGTTTCTAATGTGATAATTGCTTCTAAATATAATCAGAAGTCAGAGACTGAATTTGAGAAACATTTTTTATTTTTTTATTTTTGATGTGGAGCAATATAATCAGAGCTGACTGGAGCCATAACCAATCTAAAGAAGGATCCACTTTAACCTCTTCCTTACCAAACAATTACCCTTTTAAAAAAATATTAGAAACACGAGGTACATAACTAACAAATATATAGAATACTAAAGCAAGTTTGTGGATAAATACTACAGAGATACAGAAAATAAAATGTATACACAGTTGCTGTAATTGTAACAATTGTAATTCTGATTTATTTGTATTTTTATTCATCTTTACAGATATATCATTATTATATCATATTGTATATGGGATCTGAAATGCTAGCATACAGGCATAATTATCATTTTTATCACACACAGTGGCACAATTAACAAATAATAATAATAATAATAGCCAGGTATTCTGCTTCTTGCTATTAGTGAGAAACCAGATGGTATATATAACAATGCAGTCATAAATATGCCAACAGAATTTAAAAACAATGTCTCTATGCCATAGAACAATTACACTAAACCATTATACCATACAGAAGATTCCAAAATTAAATCATGATTTCCAAATATCCCATAATCTTTATACAAGTAACATAGAGCTCTTTCTCTCTGCCCCTTCTTCTGTATTGTTGGATGTATGAAGAAATGGTTTCTGATTTAAACTTGCTTAATGCCTTGCAGTAGGGAAGAGGGGCCTGCCATTTCAAAGACCCTTGTAGATATTTCCTAGGAACAAAATGGAAGTTTGCAAGATAAATGCACTACTTTAAACGCTATATTACCCAAAATGGATAAAGTGAGGCTTTATGAACTAATTTTCAGTTTGAATTGCAAGCTATGCAAAATGAAAGTAAAAATATGCATACAAAAGCATGTACAATAGTTGGGTTAATGGGCCTTTATATACTAAGTCATTTTTCTATGGATGAAGAAAGAATGTCTTCAAGCAAGTCAGGCACATATTAAATATTATATTTTATGGTTATAATTTATTGGGAAAGTCATTTGCTGGGCTGCGTTGGATTAGTAGTGGAGTCTAGTGGTCCACACTCTTTTCTTTTTTTATATATTCTTTATTTTTCGTGCTGAGCAGATTCAAAAAGACATGTGTGGCTTGCGCAGAAGCCTGTTTTGTATTTAAGCATAGCAATGTTGGTGCCTTTTTTGGTTCCGTAGCCTGTGGCCTGCGCAGAGGCCTATTAAGGTGTCGTTTGCTACAGTGTCTGTCAGCGTTTTCCTTTTGACTCTTTTTACATATGTTGTAACATTTCAATACATATTAAACCATATGAAAATTAACTTAAATAGAATGAAATAGTTCCATTACACGAGTGAGATTTCGCCGTCCCTGATCTGTCATTTCTATTTGTTTTAGATGTCGTATTGTTCCCATGTGGCCCAGACTTTCTGGAATGCGTTGGTGGTATTTCTCACCTGAGCTGTCATCTTATCCATTAGGTAGTTGTCCCTAATTTTTGCTTTGACCAGGGTGAGTGGGGGTGTGTCTGGGTTTATCCAATGTTGCGCTATCGCTCTTCGAGCGGCTAGGTAGAGCATATTTAGAAGTTTTTGGTCATGTTTGTGGAGCCCCTCTGTGGGTCTCGAGAGGAGGCAGGCCCATGGGTCTAGCGTCAGTCGTCGTTCTAAAATTTGTGAGCATAAGTCTACTATCTTTCCCCAGTATTCCTGTATCTTTGGGCATTGCCACCACATATGGATGTATGTGCCCTTCTCTCCGCACAGTCGCCAGCATGTGTCTGTAGGGCTCAGTTTCATATGATATTGTTTCACTGGGGTGGTATGCCACCGTAACATTATTTTGTAAGCTTGTTCTTGTAGTGTTGTGCAGATGGACACCTTTGCGTTTGCCTCCCATATGTCCTGCCAGTCTGTTCCCTCCAATGTTTCCCCCAAGTCCTCCTCCCATCTATCCGTGTAGGTTTGCGCACCCCATATTCCTGATGTCGTGCATATGTGGCTATATAGCCGCGAGATTAGTTTCTCTGGCATTTTTTCTTTTAGACATATTTGTTCGAAAAAGGTTAGGGGTTTCGCCGCGGCTGTTTTAACCTCTTGCGTTTGTGCGAAATCTCGCAGCTGTATGTACCTAAAGAAGTCGCGGGTTTGTAGCGGGGCAAGGGATTGTAAGTGCTCATATGAGACTATGCGGTCGTCCGCGTAAAGGTGAGTATATCTCTGTAAGCCCGTTGCTTCTATTCCTTTGAAGTCTTGTGCCCTTATCCCTGGGGGGAATGCCCTATTGCGCAGCACGGGTGTCATTGGTGAGGGGATATCCGCTATTTTGTATTTTTGTGCGAATCGGTCCCATATGCTAATGGAGTTTAGAATGGCCGGACACCTGGTCCTTAGGAGCGCTCTGTGTTCCCTTGGCGTCCAAATGTGAAACTGTGGTAGGTCCGCACCTGTCATCAGTGCTTCAATGTCCACCCATCTACGTTGGTCTATGGGGCAGTGCCAATATGCTATTTGGGCTATCTGTGCCGCTACATAGTAGTGGTGGAGGTGTGGTAGGCCCAGTCCCCCCCTCCATTTTGGGTTGTACATTGTGGCTCTGGCTATCCTAGGTCTTTTCCGCTGCCATATGAACCTGTCTGCTGCCCTCTGTATGTCCTTTAAGTCATTTTTGGTTACGTTAATTGGGAGCGCTTGAAACAGGAACATTAGTCTGGGTAAGATATTCATTTTTATTGAATGTAGGCGGCCTAGCCAGGATATGGGTTTTTCCGTCCAATTTTCCAGGTCGGATTTTATTTTTGAGAATAGGGGCGTATAGTTTAGTTTAAATAATGTGTTGGTGTCTGCCGTTAACTTCACTCCTAGGTACGTGAGAGCTTCCGTGTTAATTTTGATTTTGTGTATGTGTCTAATTAGTTGTATGTCTTGGTCGGCTATGTGAAAAGGCAGTGCTACGGATTTGGTGAGGTTGATCTTGTAGCCGGACACGTCCCCGTATGTTTGTAGTAGTCCCGCCAGGTGAGTCAGTGAGTGGCTTGGGTTCGTAAGTGTGAGGAGTACGTCGTCTGCGTACGCTGCTATCTTAAATTGTTCGTTCCCAAGTTGTACCCCTGTAATATTTGGGTCGTTTCGGACTGCGTGTAGGAATGGCTCTAGGACAAGAGCGAATAACATTGGGGATAATGGACATCCCTGCCTTGTTCCGTTTCCTACGTCAAAGGGTATCCTAGGTGCTCCCGCCACTATGGTTTGTGCCCATGTGTTTGTGTATAGTGCTCGTATTGCTGTGATGAAGGGGTCAGGGAAGCCTAGTGTGTGGAGCAGTTGCAGCATGAAGGGCCATTGCACTCTATCAAAGGCCTTCTCTGCGTCCAGCGAGAGGGCCAGTGATGGTGCTCGTGTGTCTGCCATGTGCCACAGCAGGTCTACCCCCCGGCGGGTGTTTTCGTACAGCTGGCGTCCCGGTATGAAGCCTACCTGATCCGGGTGGATTAACTTGGGTAGTAATGGAGCCATTCTGTGTGCCAGGATTTTAGCAAAAATTTTTAGGTCCGAATTTATTAGGGAGATAGGCCTGTAATTTGTGGCTAAGGTCGCGTCCTTATCGGGTTTGGGTAGTAAAACTATGTTTGCTATGGCCATGTCCCGGTCCGGGGTGCCTCCCTGTAGGAAGTGGTTAAACAGTTTGGTGAGGTGTGGCAGTAACTCTGTGCTGCATTTTTTGTAATACGACATATCGTACCCGTCTGGTCCTGGTGCCTTATTACTTTGAAGATTGGAGATTGCTGCCCCCACCTCTTCCTGTGTGATTGGTTCACTTAACTCGGTGGCGTCCCCTGTCGTTACTTTGGGTAAGCGTGTGTGTGCTAGGAATTCGGTGATGCGGCTTAGGTATTGGGCTTGTTCTTCCCCCTCTCTAGGCGTGTGGTTGTATAATGCCTTAAAGTATTCTGTAAACGTTTCGTTGATAGCTTTCGGTGTGTTGTCTATTTGGTTTGCTGAGTTGCGTATTTTGGTGATGTGTTTACGTTCCTGTCTGGGTCTAAGTGTGCGTGCTAGCATGGTGTCCATTTTATTCGCCTTTTCGTAGAATAGCCTTTTAGACCAGAGTACGGAGCGGGTTATTTCTGCTAGGGTTTGTTCCCTAATGAGATGTCTAATGTTTTGTAATTGGTTATATAAGGTGGCGGTGGGGTTTTGTTTGTGTTGTTGGGCGGTTTTCCTCAGTGTTGCCTGTAGCTCCAGTATGCGTTTTGTTTTTGCACGTTTTTTATGTGTAGCTGCTTGTATGAGGTGTCCCCTTAACACTGATTTGTGGGCTGCCCATAGTGTGGTCGGGTTTATGTCTTCTGTGTCATTAGCGTTAAAGTAGTCGGTGATTGTTTTTCTTGTTGCGTTGAGAATGTCTTCGTCGGCTAGTAAGCTAGTGTTGAGTTTCCACGTCCAGGTAGTGTGGTGTTGCAAGTTTCCTAGTGTGACTGTTATGTCTGCGTGGTCCGACCATGTGATGGTGTTTATTTCTGATTGGATGAGTTTGGCCATTCCCGCTCCGTTGAGGAGTATATTGTCTATCCTAGAGTAAGTGTTGTGTGGGGCTGAGTGGAATGTGTAGTCTGATGTATCTGGGTGTTGTAGCCTCCATGCGTCTAGTAAGCCAGTGTGTTGGATGAAGGAGTGGAAGATTTTATCCTGTCCCCCTCTGCCCTGGGATCTCTGTGTTCCTGGTTTGGTGGTGCGATCAAGGGCTGGGCAGGGAACCGCATTCATGTCGCCTCCTACCGCTAGGATACCCCCCTGTAAGGTGAGTAGTAGTGATTCTATGGTGTTCCAGAAGTCTTGGTCGGGTTCGTTGGGTGCGTATACATTTACCAGGTGTAGTTTGGTGTTATGGTACGTTCCCGAAAGCACTATGAATCTGCCCGCCGGGTCCGTTTGCTTATGTAGTAAGGTAAAAGGGCAGTGTTTGTGGAGGAGTATGGCAACGCCCGCTTGCTTGCGCAGCGCTCTCGCCTCATGGGTGACTGTGTATGTGTGGTCACCTATTTTGACCGGAGCGGCCCTAGGAATATGGGTCTCCTGAATTAGGGCTATGTCGACCTTTTAAGTTTTTAGGTCGCGTAGGAGGGTCCTGCGCTTGATGGGCGTATTGAGTCCCCTAGCATTAATCGATAGTATTTTTAGTGCCATGGGGTGACTAGTCTGGCGGGTGGCGTGTCTGTGCGGAGAGTTGGGCCCATACCTGTCAGGGGTCCGTAGGGTTCTCTCTCCGGAGTCTTTGTTGTCGTCCTCTCTTTTGTGGTCTGGGTAGCGGTCTCACTCGTGTTGGAAGAAGAAAATAAAAACATAATGAGTAACAATTCAAACATTTCATAACCGGTATAAACATTATAATATTGTTTTTTTAATCTAGTCTTACTTTTTGCCAGATTCGGACGGGGACGTGCCCCCCCCCCCCTGCAGGCCATCAATGTGTGTTCCTTACAGGGTCGGGTTTGTCTCCGATCCACCGTGCCTCTTTACGAGGTCCCTGGTATAGCCCCTTAATAATATTGCCCTTTACCATGCCCCTCCCTCCCCCGTCATCCCAAGCCTCTCTTCCCTGTCCCTTTCTATTCGCTCCTAGGGATCTCAGCTTCCCGTCAATCCCATCCCTTTCTCTTAGTTCAGCGTCCGCCCTGGGCGCTAATTCCTGTTTTGTGCGATCTGATTCGTAGGGGGTGAAGCCTAGCTGTAGTAAGCCCTTGAATGTTGTGTTGTGTGTAGTGTGCGTGTAGTGACCTGTCCCCTGTATTCCTTCTTTGTCTACTAGTTGTCGTCCCTAAGTGTTTGTCTCCTTCTGTATTGGCTGAGGGAGTTGTTTGGGGGAACCGGGACACCGTGAGTCGGGTGTCCGTCGGTTCCGCCACGCCTTTGGGTATTTTTTAGCTTTGAGTTTTTTGTTTTTCCCTCCTCCATGCCCCCTGTCCCCTTGACATGGCTTAAGCCCGTGTGGTTCTGCTAATTCCCCAGTCCCAGTTCGCTTGACATGTGAGTTCATAGAGGTCTCTTGGTTCCCCTCTCAGGGGTTTTTAGCTCAGCGTCCCTCTGTGTCTCCCACGGTTTTCCATTCTGTGGCCAAGGTGTCCAGCTCGGGTATGGGTTCCTGCTGCAAGGTGAAGTCTCGCGGTGGGTCCACCCGCATGTCCCGGAGGAACTTCTGAGGATCAGCGCCCGGTATCAGGGTGTGTGTCATGCCGTCCTTGAACGCCACCAGCTTAAACGGATGTCCCCATGTGTATTTTATGTCCCTGTCCCGCAGCAGCGTGGTGAGGGGCCTCCATGCTCTTCTACGCTGTAAAGTGGTAGGGGAGAGGTCTTGATAGACGGTTATCACTGCGTCTTTGTACGATAATTCGTTGTTCCTGGCATACTGCATCACCGCCTCCTTTGTCCGGTAGTAATGGAATTTAATTATAATGTCCCTAGGAGGCTGGTTTGCTGACCTGCGGGCTCGTAGCGCCCTGTGTGCGCGGTCTATCGTCCATTGTTCTTCGGGTATGTCTGGGATGAGGTGTTTAAAATAGTGCTCCATTGCGGCTACCAGATTCCCTTCAGTGGGGGACTCCGGAAGGCCTCTGAGCCGGACATTATTACGCCTGGACCGGTTAGCCAGGTCGTCTATGGTGAGTGCGAGGTCGGTTAGTTGTCTCTCCATGGTTTTGGAGTGTGCTACTACCTTGTTATGTGCCTGGGTGACCTGTTCCATTCTGGTTTCTAGGTCTGCTGTTCTGCAGCCCAGCGCCTGAATCTCTGCCTTCACTTCTTTTGTGCAGTTGGAAATTTCTGCAGCCAGGTAGTTGCTCACCTCTGTTAATTTGGCCAGTATGTGTGATGTTCCTCCTGCTGTGATTTCGGGACTTTCCTCTCCCGTTCCGGTCTCAGGATGCTGATTTCCCCGCGGGCTCTGTTGTCGGCCATCTTGTCCGGCCTGTGTGCCTCGTGGCGCCGTCAGCATTTCGGCGACGGTTTTAGGGGTTTCTCTGCCGTCGTCCTTTTTTTTCCTGGCTGGTTTGTTGCCGGAGTAGGAGCCTGGCATCCTGCTGCTTTGCAGGGCTACTGTCTGGGCCTCGTTGCCTTTGGTAAGTGCTTTATTCGTTGTGGATTAAGCGGAGCTCCTGTGCTACACAGCCATCTCGGTCGGCAGCCAAGCCACGCCCCCCTCACTCTTTTCTTATCCAACATTTGAGAGAATAAAATAGACAGGAAGGGTACAAAAATCTATTTCCATTCATTGGCTGGAAACTTAAAGCGGCAATGTCATGGCCGCATCCTCTTTTTATTTTTTAAGCTATTAACATTAATAAACCCTTAAACTTCCCATTAATCCCATTTAAATATTTCTAAATCCCTTTACTTACCTTTTTGGAAGGTTTGCTGGTGATCCGGATTTATTTCCAGTAGGTCGCCATCTTCCTCTCGCCGGATAACACGTGACCGCAGCTCCTTCATCTTCCCATACTCACCCGCGCGGTAAATTCCCGCGCATGCCCCTCGACTCTATGATGGCCTCCTCCTGACCTTCCTCCAGCCTCCGCGCGAACCGAATGAATGGGCGTCTACAAATGAATTGACAGGTCATGTGGTCGTTTTCTCTGACGGCCCCATGACCATAGCGGCAGGTGGGGGCCCTTAGCAATAAGAGGGGGGAGACCTATTGCCTCCCCCCCTGGCCCCCACCCCTGAGCGGCAGGTGGGGGCCCTTAACAGTAAGAGGGGGGACCTATTGTGTCCTGGCCCCCACCCCTAAGCGGCAGGTCGGGGCCCTTAGCAATAAGAAGGGGGAGACCTATTGCCTCCCCCCTTGGCCCCCACCCCTGAGCGGCAGGTGGGGGCCCTTAACAGTAAGGGGGGGAGACCTATTGTGTCCCCCCCCCGGCCCCCACCCCTATGCAGCAGGTGGGGGCCCTTAGCAATAAGAAGGGGTGACCTATTGCCCTATCTGTGTCATTTTACACAGCGTGGGAAAGTTCTTTGGAATTTTCCCACGCTGTGTAATTTGACTCATAACACTCTGATTGGTTACTTAATCCACCAATCAGAGTGTTATGAGTCAAATTACTCAGCGTGGGAAAATTCCAAAGAACTTTCCCACGCTGTGTAAAATGACACAGAGCACTCTGATTGGGTGGCTTGAAATCCACCCAATCAGAGTGCTCTGTGTCATTTTACACAGCGTGGGAAAGTTCTTTGGAATTTTCCCACACTGTGTAAAATGACACGGAGCACTCTGATTGGCTTAAACCAACCAATCAGAGTGTTCTAAGCCTAATTGCAGGGCGGGGCAAGGCTTTATAAGCCTTGACCCGCCCTGCGGAGCTCAGTACGCGGCATGCCCTCGAAGGGTGAACAAGGATTAATTTTTTTTTTGCGCTCGTTTTTTTTTTTTTTTTTTATTGCGACGGGTATGATGGCTTTTTATTTGCCCTTTTTGGGGGCTGAAGAAAGAAGATTTTAGAAAAAAGAAGACGTGAAATGGTAAGTTTATTTTTTCTTTACAGGATAGTTATTTTATTCCCCCCTCACTATTTTTAGGGTGAGGGGGGTAGGTAGGGGATAGTTTGATTTGGGTGGGGGGGGGGGGGAGTGACTAGGGGCTTGGGACCCCTAGTCACCTTGGTTGGGTGGGTGTTTCATTTAGGGCCACCACCCGCCGCTCAGGGGTGGGGGCCGGGGGGGGACAGTAGGTCCCCCCTTATTGTTTTTTTAGGGCCCCCACCCACCGCTCAGGGGTGGGGGCCAGGGGGGAGGACAGTAGGTCCCCCCCTATCTTTCTTTAGGGCCCCCACCCACCGCTCAGGGTGGGGGCCAGGGGGGAGGAAAGTAGGTCCCCCCCTTATTGTTTTTTTAGGGCCCCCACCCACCGCTTTTAGGGGTGGGGGCCGGGGGGAGAACAGTAGGTCTCCCCCTATCTTTATTTAGGGCCCCCACCCACCGCTCAGGGTTGGGGTCCAAAGGGGGAGAGGACAGTAGGTCCCCCCTTATTGTTTTATTAGGGCCCCCACCCACCGCTCAGGGGTGGGGGCCAGGGGGAGGGCGGTAGGTCCCCCCCGTCTTTATTTAGGGCCCCCACCCACTGCGCAGGGGTGGGGGCAGGACACCAGCCGCGCGGGGGGGGGGATTATTAGGTTTTTTGTTTTATTACAGTGAGCAGCCATAGGCCATAGGCTGCTCACTGCTTACTACACATGCACCTACTTGCGATATAGCGAGTAGAAGCATATTATTTACTAATACTAAGTAATCTTTACTTAGTATTAGTAAATGTGGCTGAAAGACCAATTTAGGTCTTTCAGCCTTTTAGTAGATAGCTCCCTAATACCGTGGGAATTAGGGAGTTATCTACTAAGCGGCTGCAAGATGCAGCCGCGGCAATGAATAGGATCGGAGTTTCATTCATTAGAATGAAATTCCAATACGAACAAAGTGCCGAATTGCGTTCTAAAAGAAACGAGCATACTGTTCTCATTCAATTAGAACGCAATTCGACAGTTTCGTCTAAAATGACAGGAAGCATCGCGGGAACACAGAGGAAAGGTAAGGATTATGGGAAAATTGCTCTGACCAGCGGAAATTAAGCACACTTGCTCCTCCGCTGGTCAGAGCTGGTCAAGCGGAGGAATCCTCCAGAAGGCAAAGAGTCCCTACTTTGTCTTATGATTTTAAAGAAAACTAAAGAAGACAGGAAGAAAAGAATAACAGATCCTGAGAGAGGGGGAGAAGAGGAAGAGATTGAGGAAAGGTAAGTTCGGCATGACAGTGCCGCTTTAAATTTTTAAAATACCAGCCTCACTTCTGTTGAATCCTCAACTTCCTTCATTACCTTCATCCAGTCCTACATGGCAGCAGAGTTAGCCAGCCCCCTAAATGGTTTTAGTCAATGCTACCCTCTCCCAGACTTCCCAGCAGTAATGGTGGTGGCCCGGTGGACCAAATAACAAGCTAACAGCTGTCCAGATGCTGTGTGTAGCTCTCCACCATTTTGGTGAGGTGGACAGCTGGCTGATAAACCTACCTACACCTTGGACAAATATAAGACGCTTATTGAATTAAATTTAATAATGAATACAGGACTGGGAAAGCAGATTGCAGATAAATAAATAAGAATATCCTTAAATTTCCTTAAATGTATCAGCTAGTCAGATCTTAACCTCCTATAGAATAAGGTAGGTGGAATCCACTGGCTGTTAAGGGGTTAATTTAGTAGAGATTCTATAATCTATAGAATCAATACACCATACTGAAAAGATGATATATAATAGTGAAGAAAATAAATCCCACAAGGGATTAAAAATAAGTCTAATATATGGTGCAGCAGACAGAGTACTATTTGTGAAATGTATTGGTACATATCAACTGTCTACAAAACACACAATAATATAAAAGACTAATAATTAAAAACAGTCTCAAATGAGAGAGGCAATATACCAGGTAAAGCAGACTGGGAGTCCAAAGATGTTGGTGACACTCTCTTGCCGGCCGGACAGAGGTGAATGAGGACCTCCTCGTGCTGAAATATCGCTGTGTATTAGCCGTGTGCGTTCCACTGCGGCTGCTGAATGCGTTCCAAACGCTCACTCTCAGGAACCAACTGTGCCGATTCGAAGATGCCGCCTAACGCGTTTCGTGATCACAGATCACTTCATCAGAGGATGGCATCTAGAGATCTTCAGTCTGTTATATACTCTTTTTAGTCTAATCATGTTAATTACAAGTTAACCCTTACTTTACTCAAGCACAACGGGCAGAAAAATAAATAAAATATATACTGTTTATCACATGAAAAAATTAAATAAAATGAAATTGAATCCATAGTTCATAAGCATACTTGGTATAAAATAGAGGATTTATCCACACATTAAAGGAAAAAGTCAGTGGGCAATTGAACACCCATTCATCCAGTGGTTTACCTAAGGTATGGCGGTATGGCACGTGCCCTAGCTACCACTTGAAAGGGGCACCACTGAGTGGTTTCTATTAAAGTCAAACAAGCCATCTTTGGCAGGGACCTGGAACATATAGTTCCAGGCAGTTTTTGTTTCCCTTTATCTGTCTGTATCAGCTCTGCTGCTTGCCTTTGAGACAGACAGCATGTGGCCTTGTAGTTCTAGAAGCAAATAATCCATTAAACAGGTAGAACATCAACGATCTTTCTTCTATCTTCCCCCCACAAAATTAACTGTAAGGGATTCATTCTCCCAATCCCCACTCCTTCTTACACCCTTGGAATTGATGGCAGACCTGGTTTCAAAACTGAATCCTTGCTAACTTGTAAAACCTTTATATTTAAATCTCTAGTTTGTCATTTAAATTAAATACTGCTTTTGTTTGCATTAACTATGCCACTATTCTGTAATATACTGTATACTGCAAATATCCTAACTTAATTTCAATGCTTTTTGTTCTGTTGACGATTTAAGTTTTAACTTTTTGGCACTCTGGTGCTGGTGCTGTTTGATGGATACGGTACAACTTGTGGACTTTTTGTGAAAACAAAAAGTGGTGTTGGTTTTAAGCCTCTGCAATTCTTCTTTCTCCTATCCATCAAATTTCAAACTTCAAAATCTGTCTTTGGTGGCTCTTAACCCAAATGAGAACCACACAACACTCTCTGCAAAGAAACCTCAACATGACAAACTGTAAATCTGAGTTATGATGCAGACAGAGGCGTAACTAGAAACCACTGGGCCCCCGGGGCAAAAATTGCCCTTGGTCCCCCCATGTGTTTCATTCCTCCTCCTTCCCTCCTCCCTGGCCTCCATGTGTCTCATTCTTTCCCTCTTAGCCTCTCCATGTGTTTAATTCCCCTCCCCCCTTTCCCCTTCACATGGCTCCTCCGTGTGTCTCATTCTTGTGTGTCTCATTCTCCCCCTTAGCCCCTCTATGAATCTCTCCCACAACCCAGCCCCTCCTTGTGTTTCTCTCCCCCCTCCCTTGTTCTCTTTCCCCTCCCTAGCCCCTCCATGATTCTCTCGTCCCTCCGTCATGCTCTCCCACCTCCCCTGCCCCTCCATGGTGCTCACTCACCTCCCCAACCCCTCCATCATGCCCCCTCCCCTGCCCCTCCATGATGCTCCCCTCCTCCCCCGCCCCTCCATGATGCTCCCCTCCTCCCCAGCCCCTCCTTCATGCTCTCCCGTCTCACCTGCCCCTCTATGATGCTAACCCCCTACCCAGCCCCTCCATAATGCTCCCTCCTCAGCCCCTCCATCATGGTCCCCCCTCACCAGCCCCTCCGTCATGCTTTCCCACCTCCCCTGCCCCTCCACGATGCTCACCCTCCTCCCCAGCCCCTCCATGATGCTCCCTCCTCCCCAGCCCCTCCATGATGCTCCCTCCTCCCCAGCCCCTCCATGATGCTCCCTCCTCCCCAGCCCCTCCATGATGCTCTCCCCTCCCCAGCCTCTCCATGATGCTCCCCCATCCCCATTACTTCCATGATTCCCCTCCTCCGCAGCCCCTCCACAATAATCCCCACCCCAGTCCCTCTGGGTTTTACAGGGAAGTCCTCTGAAACAAATGGATTAAAATTAGAACCACCTGAAAAAAAGTTTAAAAGGTTAGGTGAATATAGCTGTGTATTATAGAGAAGATGTGGGAGAGATTTGTTATTGTATATCTGCTCTGATTAGTTTCATATTTACGTGCACAGACTGAAACTTGAAGATGGTAAGGGTGTTATTAATTTTCAGTTCCTGTTTACCTGTTAACCACTAATTTAGAGGGCAAAGCCTAGCAGAGGGGACCGGTTAATTCCATATCTATATATTTTTAAATCTATTTAGAGTTTTATATAATCTATTGCTTCTGTTGCTTTCCGTGTACCATAACATGCAGATATCTAAAAATCTGAATACAACGGTGGGAATTTATTCAATTTATTTTGTAAAGTGTATTTTATTTTGGTTTCTATTCTGTCAATATATTTTTCTTGAAATAATCTTAAAAAGTGCAAATTTATTTTTCAGAAAAGATTGTTGAAAAAAAAATTAGAAGAATAATTGAACAACTTTCTCTTGGGAAAAGTGTCAGATAAATATGCTGCATTGCCAAAAAAATTACTGTAACGTAGTTACATAGTTACATAGTTACATAGCTGAAAAGAGACTTGCGTCCATCAAGTTCAGCCTTCCTCACATATGCTTTTGCTGTTGATCCAAAGGAAGGCAAAAAACCCAGTCTGAAGCGCTTCCAATTTTGTAACAAACTAGGAAAAAATTCCTTCTTGACCCCAAAATAGCAGTCAGATGTCTCCTTGGATCAAGCAGCTATTACCCCACTAATTAGAAATTATATCCCTGTATGTTATGTTTTTGCAAGTATTTATCCAGTTGCAGTTTAAACATCTGTATAGACTCTGACAAAACCACCTCTTCAGGCAAAGAATTCCATATCCTTATTGCTCTTACTGTAAAAAAACCTTTTCTTTGCCTTAGATGAAATCTCCTTTCTTCAAGCCTAAATGTGTGACCTTGTGTCCTATGTATAGCCCTGTTTATGAACAGATTTCCAGATAATGGTTTGTACTGGCCCCGAATATATATTTGTATAATGTTATCATATCCCCTCTCAGGCGCCGTTTTTCCAAACTAAAGAGATTTACATTTTTTAACCTTTCTTCATAACTAAAATGCTCCATTCCTTTTATCAATTTTGTAGCTCGTCTCTGCACTTTTTCTAGTGCCATGATATTTTTCTTTAGAACAGGTGCCCACAATTGCACAGCATATTCCAGGTGTGGTCTTACCAGCGATTTATAAAGAGGCAAAATTATATTTCATCTCGAGAATTTATGCCCCTATTTATACATGACAAAACCTTACTGGCCTTAGCAACGGCAGATTGACATTGCATATTGCTACCTAATTTATTGTCTATAACAATTCCCAAATCCTTCTCGTGTGTGGTTATCCCTAGTTCACTACCATTTAGGGTGTAAATTGCTTGTGCATTCTTAACCCCGAAGTGCATAACTTTGCATTTTTCTACGTTAAATTTCATCTGACATTTTAGTGCCCAGTCCCCCAATCTATCCAAATCCCTCTGCAGCAAGGCAACATCCTGCTCACATTTTATTACTTTACAAAGTTTTGTGTCATCTGCAAACACTGATACATGGCTTTCAATGCCCATTTCAAGATCATTTATAAATAGGTTAAATAGAAGCGGTCCTAAAACAGAACCCTGAGGGACACCACTTACCACTTTTGTCCAGCTTGAAAATTTACCATTTATGACAACTCATTGTACTCTATCCTTAAGCCAATGTTCTACCCAAGAACAAGAATATTCATCTAGACCAATTTCTTTTAGTTTGAAGACTAACCTAATAAACCCCACAAAAGGACGAATAAAAATTCACAATAACCAACCTGACTGTTTAAAACAAAATCAAAATAACAAAAAAAAACATGGCTGGGGACCACTAGCAACCCCAAGGGAGGATATAAAAAAATCATAAAAGTTGATATCAATAGAGTTAAATTAAGGCCTTATTGAATAAACTTCTGTGTATGTGAATTATATATATAGAGTATAAAGGACAAAAACTCAAAAGTGAACTGTAACTCAGAACTAATAGTCAACGGGATTGTAAGGAATATCTTAATGCAGTCAAAGAGGGCAGCCTGTTATATGGTTTGTTTCACTCTCTGCTGTTCTGCCTTTTTCCAAATCGTCACTTTAGTGTAAGCACGCGTGTGCCCCACAAATGTACTTAAAACACACTTTAAAATACAAATATGGGAATGCTATCAACACCTTTTTTGAGGTCTGTTTGCGGATGCATAAGATACGACATTATCAGTTCGTCTGTTATTGCATACAGATCTTTACTATACATATTACTTTGTGTCTCTTTTATCTTTGTGTTCTCTGATTTCTGTCTTTGTGTGGGCATGCAGCATTTCTTCACTTTTATGGTTCTACTTTATCATCTCTTTCACAGCAGTCAGACAGCGATGGCATAATACAGAGTTACAGACAGTCCAACTTAAATAAATAAAGTCAGACTGTGACTACTTTTTATATAGGGTAATGTGGCAGTCTTAAGAACCGTGACCACTATAGCCCCTTGTTGCAGTTATTGTGTAATCAGGCTACTGACACCATCCCTCACCCTCAGTTCTCTGTCAAACCACTTTTGAGCAGTTTGAATTTTCTTTTATCAGTTTAATGTTTGAATCTGTCAACATGTCTGCTAAGTACACACATGTACTCTACATTCATGAATCAACTTTGGTTGTCTATCTTCCATGTTTTTTTATATCATTCAATAAACTCTTAACTGTCAATGTAAATGGTTTGACAAAAAAACCGAAGGAAGAAGAAACTCTAATTGTTGACTATATGAGGGTAAGGTTAGATGTTTTTGATACACCTTTCATGTGTGAGCAACTAGTAATCAAAATGCCTTATATATTATTATTAGGATTAGGATAATACATCCCACCCACAGTGCTATAAACACCATCATGGAAATAATACGTATGCATCAAATTAACTTTCTTCCAAGTATGGATATTTTAGTTATAAATGTACATTATTTTAAAAAGAATGCCAAGTTTTAATTAAAATACTATGTACAGCATATTCAGCTGTTTTCTTTTTTAAAATTGCATTAAAATTTAATTGGAAAATAAGTAGTTTTTTTTTCATTAAAGAAAGGAAAGAAAGCAAGTCAAACACCACATTGTTTTTCTGATTTTGGATGTCACTGTTTGGAAAAATTAGTAAAAAAAAATGAACTTCCATGTGTTTTATTTTAGAATTCTTAGTTGGCTAAAAAAAAAAAAAAATCACATGCAATGTAAATCAATTTACTACAGATTGGTTTTTATGAAAATGGGTATTTATTTCTTTATTTTTGCCTTTAAACCTATCCTTAAAAAATTGATATGTACATTTTATGGATGTATGAGCACTATGTTTGTGATAAAGGCTGCTATCAGGGAGATTCAGCCAATACAGTGGTACAGGGCACAGGCTGCACAGGGTGCCCAGTGAGCTCAAACCCTGTACTTCCACTGTGCATAGATATATATATCAATCAAACAAGAGTGCCACTGGACCACCAGGGAATATAGTGCCCCCCTCCCTGGCCACAGTTAATAATCTACTTAGCCCCATAGTCCTTATCCTGCCCCACAAATTTACACACGCCTAATTCACTACGCAAACAAACATACTGCATCCACTTCACACAAAAACACTTACTGCATCTGTAATGGAGCGCCTGTACCCAGAATGGTACCTCCGCTGTAGATTCTCCCAGGTCCCATAGTGAAGCAGTAATTATAACTATGGCATACCCAAACTTGATGAAGGGTACACAATGAACTGGTTTATTATGGCTAAGTTGCCTGCTTTTATACACAGACCCACAGCATGGGGTCTCCATTGTATTCAATACAAGCCCCTCCCAGAGATCTCTATGCCTGGGAGATAATTGGGTTAGAGACCGGTAAGCTTATTATCTCCCAGGAACAGAAAGCCAAACACAAAAACATAAAAGTACCCCAAGACCATGGGCGTAGGAACCGGGGGGGATGGGGGGGACGCATCCCCCCCAGCAAATCATGCGGGGGGGACAGGTAATTGGGAAATCCCCCCCAGCTCCGCCGGCCCCCCTTTTGCTGCAGCCGCCCGAGCGCTCTGCAGAGAGCCTCAGGCGGCTGCAGCTCTGCCCGGGCTGGTGCGTCCATGAGGGCGCACCGCCCGGGCGCAGCCAGAGGAGAGGGGCTGACAGGAGGGAAGCGCTCAGCGCTCCCTCCTGTCACTCCCTCTATGTAGCGTGACCGAGCCCTGTATAGTCCGCCGGTACAGGGAGCATCTGTCTCCTGTACCCGGCCGGACTAAAAGGAAGTGAACACTGAGTGTGCACTTCCTGTTAGTCCGCCGGGTACAGGAAACAAAAGCTCCCTGTACCCGCGGACAGTACAGAGCTCGGCCACGCTACAACACAGGTAGGGGAGGGGGGGGGGAGAAAGAAAGAGGGAGGGGGGGAGAAACGGGGGGAGAAAGAAAGAGGGAGGGGGGAGAAAGAAAGAAGGAGGGAGGGGGGGGAGAAAGAAACAGGGAGGAAGGGGGTCAGAAAGAAACAGGGGGGGGGAATAAAGAAACAGGGAGGGGAGGGGTGATAAAGAAACAGGGAGGGAGGGTGATAAAGAAACAGGGAGGGAGGGGGGTGATAAAGAAACAGGGAGGGAGGGGGGGTGATAAAGAAACAGGGAGGGGGATAAAGAAACAGGGAGGGGGGATAAAGAAACAGGGAGGGGGGATAAAGAAACAGGGAGGGGGGTAAAGAAACAGGGAGGGAGGGGGGATAAAGAAACAGGGAGGGGGGATAAAGAAACAGGGAGGGAGGGGGGGATAAAGAAACAGGGAGGGAGGGGGATAAAGAAACAGGGAGGGAGGGGGGATAAAGAAACAGGGAGGGGGGAGGTGGGAGAAAGAGTGACAAGGGAGGGGGAGAGTGAGTGACAAGGGAAGGAGGGGGAGAAAGAGAGTGACGAGGGAGAGAGATTGACATCCATCACACACACACAATCATGCCACCCTCACACACACAGAAACACACAATTCATCCTTACACACACTCAATGCACCCTGTGCACACACACACAATCATGCACCCCGTGCACACACACACAATCACACAATCATGCACTCCTTACACACACAGAAACACACAATGCCTTCCTTACACACACTCAATGCACCCCGTACACACACTCAATGCACCCCTTACAGACACACACACTGCATCCGTACATACACAGAATCACATCTTGCAGCCCTTACACATACAAACACAGATTCACACAATGCATTCCTTACACACATATCGTATCCCCTACACACTCCACCCCCTGTGAACAAACTCATTGGTGGAACGTGAAGGTGGACCCTGGGACCCAGACCTTGAGCTGTGTAAAGGGCCCCCAAAAAATGGAGCTGCTTCCCGTTCTCACAGAACATTGATTTTTGGGACCACAGTTACAAACAGCCTCCAGAGAGCCTGTTCTACACCAGACCAGTGGAGCCAGACTGCAGCTAGAGTCCATCATCATCCTCATCTGGTTGTAAGTAGGCAATCTAGCATATTATTTGTGGCACTAATCTCTAATTTACCTCACATTAAAGAAACAATATAGTCCCCAGAAGCACTGCAGCTTAATGTAGTGGTTCTGGTGTCTATAGCCTGTCCCTGCAGGCCTTTTAATGTAAACACGGCGGCACTCCAGCACTGGCGTTAGTTAACATGGCAGAAAAATAATTGGAAAGGGTTAGGGGGGCTACTAATAAGGATAGGGGGAGAGGGGTAGGTAGAAAAATAATTGGAAGGGTTTAGGGGGGCTACTAATATGGATGGGAGGAGGGGGGAGGTAGAAAAATTATTGGAAGGGGTTAGGGGAGTACTAATATGAATGGAAGAGGTATGGTGGGTTCTAATATGCATGGAAGGGGTAAGGGGGTACTAATATGCATGGAAGTGGTTAGGGGGTACTAATATGCATGGAAGGGGTAGGGGGTTAATATGCGCGGAAGGGGTAGGTGGGGTTCTTTTGTGCATGGAAGGGGTAGGGGTGGTTCTAATATTCATGGGAAGGGTAGGGGTGGTTCTAATCAGGAGGATCCCGGCGCTGTATCCGGGTAAGTAAAACCCCTTCCTTGTAGTGACCCTTTAATGTTATTATTTAATCATTTATATAGCGACTGCAAATTCCGTAGCGCTGTACAATGGGATAAACAACTCCTAGTTTACGGAATAAGAATATACCCGGCGAGTAAAAATGCTATCCCCCCAGATTTTTTTGGGTTCCTACGCCCATGCCCAAGACATCATAAAAACATGTAATAACCCCACATATCATACATTCCCAAACAGCCCTGATCTGAGTGCCCAAGTTATCCAAATAGTGCTCAGATCCATGCCGTATAGGGGAAACGCCAACGTGTTAAAGTTCGGACCAGCCGCACATGTGGTCCAATGCCCAAAATTGTTTCAGAGCAATGTGTGCTTTGGCCGGTCAAATTTCGGGAGCTCCGGCGGCCGCAATACGGGGTGCTCCATCTGGCTTTCAGGGAGCGTTTGTTCCACTTAGTCTACGGCACGTTCCCTCCAAAATGCCCTTCCTGGACTGTCACAAAGTGGTTCAAAATACTGGACCAAGTTGTCTGGGAACTGCAAGGTCACCTCATGCCGAAAACAGTTCCATAACATTCGCGGCTAAGTACCGCTGAGGTGACCGGTAACCATGAAGTCCTCATGCCGAAATTAGTTCCCTAGTGGTCGTGGCTAAGTACCACTGAGGGCCATTTGTGGGTTTCTTCATGCGAACAGCCACCAGGGAGCTAGCGTTCGGTTCAATTCCAGAGAAGGGAAAGGGCCAAACCAGGGGCACCGAGGCAAAGCTGCTTGGGGAGGCTGGGCATGTTAACTCCCTAACAGGGTCTCAGATTTGGACCATAGTAGACATGTGCAATTCGTTTCGGTCCGAATATGAATTCGGACGAATTTCAGGCAATTCGGACATTCGGGTACTTCCGAATGTCCGAATTGCCGAAGTGGCGAATTTCGGAAGTGCCAAATTGCTGAAGTGCCGATTTGCCGAGGTCCCGAAGTTCCGAAATTACCGAATTGCCGAAGTGTTGAAGTGCCGAAGTGCTGAAGTGTCAAAGTTCCGAAGTGCCGAAGTTTCGAAGCACAGTATTGCCTAAGTACTAATATACTTACCCAGGGAAAGAAGAATGTTACATTGTATACAATTTTAAATAAAAAGTATACAAACATAGCCAGGATTCAGCTGTAAGCATTTGCAACACTTACAACAATCAAGTAACATACATTCATATAAAATGTAAGTTACTTGGCCAGTCAATGTAATGACAGGAATGAATAAGTAGATAACTCCCTAATTCCCATGGGCAAATTTACTAATACTAAGTAAAGATTACTTAGTATTAGTAAATTATGCCACGCTGTGTAATTTGACTCATAACACTCTGATTGGTTACTTAATCCACCAATCAGTTATGAGTCAAATAAAACAGCGTGGGAAAATTCCAAAGAACTTTCCCACGCTGTGTAAAATGACACAGAGCACTCTGAGTGGTGGATTTCAAACCAACCAATCAGAGTGCTGTGACAGGTAAATGTAGACTTACCTGTCAGTCTCTTCATTTACCTGTCAGAGCACTCTGATTGGATGGCTTAAACCCACCAATCAGAGTGCTCTGAGCCTAATTGAAGGTCTGGGCAAGGCTTTATATGCCTTCCCCCGCCCTGCAGAGCTCAGTCTGCGCGGAGCCCTCGCCTGGTAAAGATGGATTTTTTTTTTGCGCTCGTTTTGTTTTTATTGCGTCGGTTATTATGTTTTTTTTATTTGGCCTTTTTTGGGGCTGAAAAAAGAAGATTTTAGAAGAAAGAAAACATTGAATGGTAAGTTTTTATTTTATTTAATTTTTTTATAGGTACTTAGTTAAAGGTCCCCCCCTCATTATTTTTAGGGTGAGGGGGGTAGGTAGGGAAATATTTTTTTGGGGGGGGGTGACTAGGGGTTTGGGGACCCCTAGTCACCTGGGGGGAACATTTTTTTTAGGGCCCCGACCTGCCACTCAGGGGTGGGGGCTGAGGGGAGGACAATAGGTCCCCCCTATTGGTATTTAGGGCCCCCACCCGCCACTCAAGGGTGGGGGCAAGGGGGGAGGACATTAGGTCCCCCTATTAGCATTTAGTGCCCCCACTCACCGCTCAGGGGTGGGGGCCAGGGGGGAGGACCTTAGTTCCCCCCTGTTAGTATTTAGGGCCCCCACCCACCGCTCAGGGGTGGGGGCCAGGGGGGAGGACATTAGGTCCCCCCCTTATTCTAATTTAGGGCCCCCACCCACCACTCAGGGGTGGGGGCCAGGGGGGAGGACAATAGGTCCACAGGCTGCTCACTGTTTACTAGACATGCCTCTACTCGCGGTATAGCGAGTAGGGGCAAAATTTACTAATACTAAGTAATTTTTACTTAGTATTAGTAAATTTGGCTGAAAGACCAATTTAGGTCTTTCAGCCTTTTGGTAGATAACTCCCTAATACCTTGGGAATTAGGGAGTTATCTACTAAGCGGCTGCAAGAGAAATCCTGAAGTGCCGAAGTCCCGAAGTTGCTGAATTTCCGAATTGTCAAAGTGTCACGGTTCTCACCAGTTAGACAGACAGCCAGACGTGGTCGCTCCTGGAGTTCCCAACAGGGGACTTTTCAGTCCTAGTCCTGCTTTCTGCCTCTGAGCCACAGCAGCTTTATACAGTGACTACTGATTCCGGTCCTGTTCATCCTGGCATGGCTACTACACCAGGGGCTGCACCTTGACTTGGCTGTGTCTCACCTGACTCTGATCGGTCATCAGCAGGGTATTTAAACCCAGCCTCGCCCTGTGCTCAGTGTCAAGTCTTTGATCCTGTTTCGTACCAGTGTTCCTGTTTATCTGCTTTGTATTATTGACCCCGGCTTCTGACTACGTTGTTCCTGACCTCTGGCTTCCCTTGACTTCGGCTACTCCTCGTTGTTCCTGACCTCTGGCATCCTTTGACCTTGGCTTTCCCTCGACATTCCTGCTGGTTCAGTCCTTGCCTGTCCTGCGTATTGGTACTGCATCCTGCACAGCCCCCGTGCACAGACCCACAGGCCAGGTGAATTCTTACCTGACCACCTCGGCCTGTGGCTATCTGCAAGGGTGAGCAACATATCTGCGCTACAGACTCCCAACTCAGGTAAGACCCTGACAAAAGACTTGACCATTATGGAGTCCGCAGAGATGTGCTCACCCTCGCCCCAGCAAGTGTCCAGCCTGGCCCAGACTGTTTCGGAGCTGCAGCAAGAAATTTTATTTCTTAAAGGTGCAGTACATCCAGCCCCGGAACCAGCTTATCCGGAACCGTTTGTCATCATGCCCGACCGATTTGATGGTAGCCGCACGTCCTTTCAGTCATTCAAGATGGATTGCGAGGTGTTGTTTTCTTTAAAGCCTCGAACTTATGCCACAGATTTCATCAGGGTCAGAGCGGCTATCAACCTGTTGTCTGGACGCATCAAAGTTTGGGCTCACCAAATGTTGCAGACGAAGAGTCCTGTCCTTGTCAGCTGGGAATCCTTTATTACTGCTATGGACTCACAATGCAAGACCACTATGCCCAAGCCAGCTCCACGTACTAAAAAATCACGGAGTCTTCGTAACCAAGGAACCGAGTACCATCACCACACCCCAGTGATGCCCCCTTATGATCCAGTTCCCAGGAAAACTCCAGAGGTATCCTGTGTTCCACTTGACCCTGAGGAACCTATTAAATTAGGACTTGTCCACTGCAAAGTGACACCTAGGGAAAGGGACCGAAGGAGAAGCCATGGCCTGTGTTATTACTGTGGAGAAAAAGGGCATTTCATCACGCTTTGTCCTGTTCGCCCTCCTAGACCTCCAGCTCTCCGTCTGGGTACTAATTTCCTTCGTCCTGTGTACACCGCATACCAGCCTAAAAAGCTACATGGGAGCCGTTATTCTTGCCCATGCTTGGCTTCCATGGGAAAAACTACACCCCCTGCTCCAGAGCCGCCTGCATCTACTGCCGAAGTTACTTCCTGTGGTACCACCACTACTTCCTGCCCACCTGAAAAGGATTTACCTGTGGATTGTGCCATTGCTTCTAATGGCACTACGGTCCGTAAAGAAGACCTTGAAATGTTCGAAAAAGCATTGTTAGCTACGAACACTGCTCCTGCCGAAGTTGTGGAAGTGCTTGCCACCTGTACCCGGAACCTAAAAAACCTGGACAGTTCTTCAGCCGTACCAGAAGCTGCTACTGGGAAATCCCAAGCAATTAAGGGATTCCACACTGAGGACTTTGACGACTCACTGGATTCTGATAGTGACCCTGGAGAGGTGTATTATTACGATGGAGAGCCTACTTACGCCCCGAGGTCGTTTTTAAAGGGGGGGGGGGGTTACTGTCACGGTTCTCACCAGTTAGACAGACAGCCAGACATGGTCGCTCCTGGAGTTCCCAACAGGGGACTTGAACCGGGGAACTTCTCAGTCCTAGTCCTGCTTTCTGCCTCTGAGCCACAGCAGCTTTATACAGTGACTACTGATTCCGGTCCTGTTCATCCTGGCATGGCTACTACACCAGGGGCTGCACCTTGACTTGGCTGTGTCTCACCTGACTCTGATCGGTCATCAGCAGGGTATTTAAACCCAGCCTCGCCCTGTGCTCAGTGTCAAGTCTTTGATCCTGTGATCCTGTTTCGTACCAGTGTTCCTGTTTATCTGCTTTGTATTATTGACCCCGGCTTCTGACTACGTTGTTCCTGACCTCTGGCTTCCCTTGACTTCGGCTACTCCTCGTTGTTCCTGACCTCTGGCATCCTTTGACCTTGGCTTTCCCTCGACATTCCTGCTGGTTCAGTCCTTGCCTGTCCTGCGTATTGGTACTGCATCCTGCACAGCCCCCGTGCACAGACCCACAGGCCAAGTTAATTCTTACCTGACCACCTCGGCCTGTGGCTATCTGCAAGGGTGAGCAACATATCTGCGCTACAGACTCCCAACTCAGGTAAGACCCTGACACAAAGTGCCGAAGTTCCGAAGTTGCCAAAGTTCCGAAGCGTTGAAGTGCCAAATTGCCGAAGTCCCGAATTGCGAAAGTCCAGAATTTCGGAATGCCGAACCGAACAAAACCAAAAATTTCCCCCATGCACATGCCTAGACCATAGTCAGTGGGCAGGAGGCCAGCTTCCACACTCCTCCAGGAGTTTGTGGCAAACGTCCCTGGGAAGGAGCGTTTGTCACAGCAGCCACATTTAGGGCAGCCATAAGCGTACATTTGATACATTTGTAAGGGGTTTGGGCCACCCGTGGTGCATGGCAGGCCCAGGAACTTTACTATATATATATATATATATATATATATATATATATATATATATATATATATACAATTTAGTAAATAGGCCTGCACTCACAAACGTTTCAATTTATTCAGTAAACATATGGTCTAGAACGTTTAATGTTTCAGTCCCCGTCTGGGGCTTTCATCAGGATCAAGGATCAAATTAACACAATCATAAATAAAATGTTAATTATTAATACTTTGTTGAGAACCGTTTGCAGGCAATGACTGCTTGAAGTCTGGAATGCATGGACATCACCAAATGCTGGGTTTCCTCCTTTGTGATGCTTTGACGGGCCTTAACTGTAGCTGTCTTCAGTTGTTGTTTGTTTGTAGGTCTTTCTGCATTAAGTTTTTTCTTCACAAGTGAAATGCATGCTTGATCAGATTGTGAGCAGGAGATTGACTCAGCCATTGCAGAATATTCCACTTCTTTGCCTTAAAAACATGTGAGTTGCTTTCTCAGTATGTTTTGGGTCATTGTCCATTTGCAAAGTGAAGCTCCATCCAATCAACTTCGCTGAGTTTGGCTGAATCTGGGCAGACAATACATCTCCGTACAGTTCTGCATTAATTTGGCTGCTTCTGTCTTCTGTCACATTATCAATAAAAACAAGTGACCCAGTGCCATTAAACCATGCATGTCCATGCCATCATACTTCTTTCATGTTTTACAGATAATGTGGTATGCTTTGGATCATGAGCAGTTCCAAGCCTTGTCATACTTTTTTCTTTCCATTATTCTGGTACACGTTGATTTTAGTTTTATCAGTCAAAATAATGCTTCTCCAGAACTCGCCTTGCTTTTTTAGATAATATTCACAAAGTCAAATCTGCCTTTTTTATTCTTGAGGCTTATAAATGGCTTGCACCTTGTGGTGAACCCTCAGCATTTGTTCTCCTAAAGTCTAAAGTCTATTTATGGTAGACTTGTATATTGATATGAATACCCCCTGGAGAGTGTTCCTCACTTTGTTTGATGTTGTGAAGGCTTTTTTCTTAACCATGGAAAGCATAATACGATCATCCACTACTGTTGTTTTCCATGGATGTCCAGAGCTTACCAGTGCGTTCTTGTTGTCTCAGAATGTACCAAACTGTTCCTGCTATCTCTCCTGATGATCAAGATCAAAACTGTTGCTGTGAATCCAAATCATGCACTCAAGCTAATATTAATGTATTCTCTGATAGAATGTTGGCCCATGATGTCATTTTGGTGTCAATTTTCAAATCAGTTTGTACCTAAATATAGCTCAGCTAGCCAGGATGTTTTTCTTCTATCTGATAAAGCCTATTGGTGAAACGCGTTATGGATGTTACTACTTTGTATTTTATTTAAATAAATATTTTTTTTCACTCTACTTGTGCACTGTGCCAATTACCTTTTTGATATATTTTATATTTTATTTGTTTTATACCTCCTGGCATTTTCTACTTTTTATTCATTCCAAAAAATCATAGGTGGTAATCATATCATCAGTGCCTTACTCATAGAGCAGTTGGTCTGCTCTACCTTTGTATTTAATTTTAGCCATGTTTTACCCTACACAGAGCACTATCTGTTGCTTTTTATTCTTTTGTGTTTCTGGTACCTTTCCAATTGAGGACACCTAAATCATATCACGTAAGTGGGGATTATACCACTGCATGCTCTACACACTGGAACTGGCTATTGCTCCCTTAAATGTGAGTAACCCATTGTTATTTTACTACATTCACTCTGGTTGAGTTGATACATTGCACTATTAGATAAAGAGTGGTTGGCCAAAAATCTGAGGGAACAGAACAGGGGGTAACCCTAATAGCATTGGTAGCAAAAAAGAACAAGAAGAGCCAAGAAATCTTTCTCTAATAATCACATACTAATTAACAGCCATATATGCCACACAAATGCTTATATCAGCATTAGAACTGGAGACAGGAGCTAACGTGGCTGCCTGATAGTAGTGGGATTAATGGTACGTGCAGATATAATATCATTAAGCTGCGAGGTTGCTACTCTTGTTTGCATAATAGTGCGAACTGAAGTTTGTCAATAACAGCAACCCACATATATATGATAGGTTAATGACAATAGAACTACTGAAAACTTAAAATAGATAGTAGAGAATAAGATAGTTGGAATAGTGCCTTCGTGGGCACCTTGTATAGCAAAGTAGTATAGAATAAAGATTTAGAGCTAATGACTGTGTATAGAATAAAGCAGTTCTAGTGCAGGTTTAAATTAGTTGTGATGGGGATACCCTGATCGGTATCAAGCTCTTCCTGTTTCATTTAGACGGCTATCAACCGTCAAGATTTTAAGGGTCCCAAAGGGCTGTACGATATCGCCGGTGGTAAGTATATTAACCGGAAGAAAAAGGGAGAGGATGGTACCAAAGAAACAGGAATGACCGTAAATATCGGGTAAGTGTCGATCCCAACGC
Source organism: Pelobates fuscus (assembly GCF_036172605.1). NCBI lineage: Eukaryota > Metazoa > Chordata > Amphibia > Anura > Pelobatidae > Pelobates > Pelobates fuscus. The sequence goes on along the minus strand of NC_086317.1, from coordinate 252,957,449 downwards.
GCGTGTCGCCTGAGTTAGAGGCCCCATATGTGGGTTACTGCAAAACAGCAAGTCTTGTGGGGTGTTCCCTGTTGTGACGGAGTTACCTGTACCCCAGCTGGGTACCTCCGGCAAGGAAAGCTTCCTAGCTGGCACTGAGGACCATAAGCATTGCACTGGATACCATAAGCGCCATAGACTCCATGAACCGCCGCAGCTTGGTTGGGGTTTCGCCGTCCTCCACCCACCCTGGACCCAAGACCAGGATCCAGCTTCCAGTGGGTGAACCTCTCCTCCAAGAGAAGCTCTTGTGAAGCTCTTACAAGAGCTAGTAGTGATAGCTGTATAACAGTTCCCTACAATAAGAGACAGAACTCTAGGTTCAGGGTGAAGTAAGTCTGTTTTAATGGTAGCCATACTGACCTTTTATGCAAGTCCCCATGCAAGGGGTACGCCCATATGGACCTTGTTGGAGACAGGGACACAAACTTATAAACCAATAATAACACATTTACAATGTAAGGCACATTATCGAATAGGGCACTTTTGCCTCCTGTGAATATACTGCATTAATCTGTTTCTCTGCTTGGGTGATAATTGGATCAGTAACTTAACTAATTCTAATCCAAGTTATCTCCAAACACAGAAAAACCATACAAGTCTTAAAAGTACCCCAAAACACATAATATCCCCACAAAAAATCACCCAGATCAGCTCAGGGGTTCAGGAATTTCCTGGAAGTCATTTATTTGACTGACCGCAGGCATGGTCCCATGCCCAAAACAGTTCCAGAGAAACAGGGCTTGCGGTCGGTCTAGTTCAGTAGTTTGAAAATGAACAAACTACCGAACAGAGTCAATAGTCTTACCCTGGAGCTTGTTCCCTTCATCTAGATGAATGATCCCACTGAACAGTGCCCTTCTAAATTGAATAGAATCGAGCACAGGTGATGATGGAAGTCCAGCGGTGTTTGGGAGTTTCTGTATCCGATTTCAGTTCCATGAGATTCATGCCCAAACATCGCTGCCTGCGTTCATGCGAACAAGATGGCCGCCACCTCGTGTTTGTCTATAGGAATTGCGGCCACCCAGATAAACAATTAGAACACTGTGATGATAAACATTCCAAGTTGTTAATAGGTGTTAACAAGCTCCAGGGTGGTCTCTGTTCGTGTGGTTGTTTGGTAAACGAATCATATAGTCCCAATTGCATGAACAAAGCCTCTTTGAAGTATTTTAGTCAGGTCTGTTGCAGGGCCCATAGTCACAAGGTAGGAGGCTGGCAAACAGGCTCCTCCAAAAGCCAGTGGCGAGGTCACGTTCGCCACACTTGTATGCAGTGGTTAGTACCTATCATAAGTGGTGCAAGGAAGGACAACCGGTGAACTGATGTCAGGGTCATGGCCGTACAAGCTCATTGATGCATGCGAGGAGGCAGTTTTATTCTCTGTGCTGAGAAACCTTGGGATTCATGTGGATGTTACTTTGACATATACCACCTACTTAGAGTTTGTTGCAGACCATGTACACCTATTCATGGCAATGGTGTTCCCTGATGGCAGTGGCCTATTTCAGCAGGATAATACACCCTGCCACATTGCAAAATTGTTCAGGAATGGTTTGGGGAACATGACAAAGAGCTTAAGCTTTTGATTCGGCCTCCAAATTCCCCAGATCTCAATCTGATTGGACATCTGTAAATGTGCTGGAACAACAAATCCGATCCATGGAGGCCCCAGCTCACAACATGCATGACAACTTGCTCTGAGAGGGTGGGGGCTGTAAGAAGGTAGAGGGGCTGTGAGAAGGTAGAGGGGCTGTGAGAAGGTAGAGGGGCTGTGAGAAGGTAGAGGGGCTGTGAGGTGGGTAGAGGGCCTGTAAGTGAGTTAGGGGGATGTGAGTCGGTAGGGGGACTATGAGAGGGTAGGGGGTTGTAAGGTGGGTAGTGGGGCTGTTAGTGGGTAGGGGGACTGTGAGTGGGTAGGGGTTCTGTAAAGTGGGTAGGGGGACTGTGAGTGGGTAGGGGTTCTGTAAAGTCGGTAGGGGTTCTGTACGGTGGGTAGGGGGGCTGTAAGGTGGGTAGGGGATCTGTAAAGTGGGTAAGGGGGCTGCATGGTGGGTAGGGGGACTGTGAGTGAGTAGGGGTGCTCACTGACTCACTGACAGAAAGACACACTGACAGACACACACACACACACATTCACTGACAGACACACACTCACAGACACACACTGACAGATACACAGACTCACAGACAGACACACACACACACATTTCCCCCCAACACTCACAGATTATTTTTTTTATTTCAATTTAAATCCAACCAGCCTCCCTACCTTTGGGAGAGCTGGGTGGATTTTTTTTTACCTGGGGTCCAGTGGGACTGCTGGCAGGGCTGTTTGGGCAGGAAGGCATGCAGGCAAGCAGGCAGGCAGCCAGCTGAGTTCCAGGCAGGCGGCAAGGGAGCGCTGATTTGTGAGCTCTCCCTGCTCAGCTCCCTCGCGCGCCACAGAGTGATGCTGGGAGTCGGAATATGATGTCATACCAGACTTCAACCGTCCATCTTCCCCGAGGCTAACAAGGCAAATGCCTTGTTTGTCTCCCAGGCAAACAAGTCCTGCAGGACTACTAATGGGAACGGTGTTCCTGCTGTGGAAAAAGTGCTGGAACGCCGTTCCCACGCATTCCTGCAGGACTCAAGCTCTGATTATATTTAAAACTTTCAATAAAATACTTTCAAGTTCCACTTGAAAAAACTATTTTGCTAAATGGTGTGATGTACTAAATATCTTGGCCTTAGTGGCTTATATTAACCTCCAAACAACATGCATGTAAACCAAATCAGTCTTCTTTCTAAGACAGCGAATCTCCAACTTACTCCTCCAAACCTTTAGCAAAACTCACTGATGTCACCACTGGAAATCATCAACGGAGACTGGAACCTTGCTCCGCTCAACGTAGTACATCTGATGTTCTCACCTCACTTATGTCATCGTATAGTTCCTGGCATAGTAAATATATAAGATATCAATGAAACTATGCAAACCTGTTACACTAGGAGGTAAATAACATTGGAAATGTAAACACTACATATTGCTTCGCAAACATTCTTCATGAGCCTTAGTTTACTTTTACTTCAGGTCTTGAGAAGGATATGAAACAAAAAAAGTCTCAGCAAAAAAAAAAAATCCCATACAAATAAAAAAGGATGACCAATTGCGTACTCTAGACAGGCAATCCTGGCTGACTTTCAACTCAAATATTTGACTTTTTTTTAATGATTTGAAAAGTGTCAAATTTAAATGAATTTAAAATGGACTTTAAAATGCCACGTCTCATCAATAAAAACACATCCTTTCTGACTACATTATTTTTCTTCCGTAAACTTTGTAGCCAATTAATTAGTTCTTTGAACTAAGATGGAACGAGAAAGGATAAGAAAATAGGAAATTGGGATGGAGGGTGGATTTAGAGAAGAAGATATAAAATGAGAGATTAATACATGAAACTGATAGAGTGGATTAAAAACAAAGTGCACCAGTCATGACCAACATGACTTGGTGCCACTTTAAAGAAAATACCTGTTCAATAGATGAAAAGTAATTTGACATTTTAAATTTTGCCCTTTATGGATGTTGGTGCTATGGAGTCAGTATAGCATTAAGGATAGCTAATGTTGAGATTTGTGGAATTTTCAAGCGCACTTGCATGTTGGGGGATAGTCGGATGTTGCGAACATCATATACATGTACACTTGCTGGTGATTTGTGGGCGACATATTCACTTTCAATAGAAAGAATAGTTCCAAATAATCCACCAAATCAAACTCGCATATAAAAAGACATTTAGCAAGAGTAAGACATCAGAGGGATGCTTTTTTCAACATTTTTAACATTTGAATATTTTTTTACTTATTAATTATTAACCTATGATTGTAATGAGATTTAGGAAGGGACAAAATAATACTGTCTTACAATTTCTCTTTTTAATAAACAGTAACATTTTGTTAACCTTTCTGCTTGATGTGACCTATTATTCTCTAGTGGCTTTTTATAATTTTCACACATAGTCTGGAGTATTATTTATATGTCATGAGGTTTTGTGTTTTCTTAAACCTTATTTTTTTCTGTAAGTGAAGCTATTTCAGGACGTCATTGCATTGCTGTGGCATTTAATACCCTGTCACCATCTTCTAAGGTCTTTTTCCTGTTTTTAGACTAGCAATATGATACAAACATATAAATAAGAAGACTTTTTTTCATGTGGATTTTGTAATCTGTGTATTTCATCTTTTATAGACATTCATTAGGTTGAAGATTGATCAGATAAACAATCCTCATAAACATACCCTAAAACATACATATTAGACGGTTAGAGTGCATTGTAGGAATTGTAGGACAGTTATAGTCTATCTACTATTAATCTGCTGTGGTGGGCACACATAGTTGTGGAGCCTGACTCTGAAAAAATGTGAAGCAAGATGGGAGAAACATTTAATGTTCCTAAACAGAACCTGACACCTCAAAGTTTGATTATGTGTGGAATAGTAGCATATTAGTCTACATGTAAATGTTGAGATGATTCATGTTATCTCATAATGCCTGTGGTTGGTTTTGCTATAGATTTATAACTGGGAATACATTATCATTAAAAAATTAATAATCAGTGTCAATTAATATAAACGTTATATAGATTCATAAAGTATAATGTATAGCACACTATCACGGACAGATACCTTCTGATATGGTAAAAATGTGTTTTGGCACCTCTCTTTAAGAAGAAAAGCCTTCAGTTCTTCCATACATCATCCAAGTGGAATCTCCTTCTTACTCTTTTCTCCAGATGGTCACATAAAGGCTCATGCTTCAATCTGGTGGGTTCCGAGGACATTTAAGACATTTGACCACATCTAGGTGTTTATGAAGCCAGCCATAAATTTGTTTAACAGTGTGTATGAGGGCACTATAAACATAATGATTTAACAGTGTGTGAAAAAACCTGTAATTTCCTTTACCCTAGTTATTTTTTCCTGCATTCGGTAGTTGGATCTACCATCTACCATCCCCTTGGCAAATTTAACTTCAAAGTAACCACAAGATTAAGTGCTCTCATTGGGCGGCTGGCGTTCGTATAACCGAACAACGCGTGTACTGGAAAACGGTGGCCATCTTGTCTCCCAAAAGCAGGCAGTGGTACTTGGTTGTCGAGTGTCTGGAACTCTAAGTCGAACACTCGAGCTCGCTAAAACCGGTAACTTTGTACGAACGCCTGCTTCTATTCTTGACAAGCCTGGAGAGCGCTATTCGGTGAAAAGGTACGTACAAACCAGAGGAACAATTACTACCTAAGAGCCAGAGGAACCGTTTAGTATTTTGTTCGTTTTGGGACTCCCGAACATGACTGACTGCTACCACTTTTCTCATAGAACAATTTTGGGCAAACCCCACATTTGCGGTCAGTCAAAACTTTACACTGGTGGTGATTTTGCTGTATTTGTGGCATCTGAGCGCTATTGGACCCTTTGGGCGCTGAGATCCAGGCTATCTGGGAATATAAGATGTGTTGGGGTCCCTATTAATATTATGTATGTCTTGGGGTGTTTTATGTTTTATATTTTGGACCTCTAGTGCCTGGGAGATAATTAGGTTAAGCAAGTACACTCAATTATCTCCCAGACACAGAGACTCCTGGGCGTGTTTTACTATGTTTTTCATGGAGACCCCATTCAGACTGCTGGTGTTCCAGAGGGCTGTCTGCTCACAGGTGCAGGGCAGGCCACAAGATGAGAGGCAGGTCTGGACTGGCCATAGGGCACACCGGGCAACACACCGGCCCATAGGCAGTGAAATGCGGCCACCGGCTGGCTAGGGAGGGAGATAGGAGAGGACCCGGAGGAGCTCTATCTTGCAGCTCCACTGGGTTCCTCTCATGAAATCCACGCTCTGGGTCTCACGAGAGTGAACTCCAGCCCCACAGGATAGAGTTCACTCACTACTAGGACCATCATGGTTTGCGGCAAGGACCCCCCCCCCCCCTTCCTAGGCAAAAGGTAAAAAGGGACAGGGGAATACAATGCTTGCTCTTAAAACCATATATAATATATTGACATTAATCTGCCTCCCTCAACACACAATTCCTCCAAACATAATTCACACATAGCAGTCTCTCTCTCTCTCTCTCTCACACACACACACACACACACACACACACACACACACACACACACACATCATCCTCTCACACATACACACTACATCATTCACACATTGCACACCTAACACATACACACTGCACCACTCACACAATACTTCCAAACATATATGTATATATACTACAGAACCCTTCACACACTCACTGCACCCCTCACACACATACTGCACCCCTAAACACCTTACATTCCAGACACACACTAGATCCCTTACCCAACTCTGGATCATATACACACATACACATGCTAGATCCCTATATACACTCTGAATCCTCTAACACACACACACACACACACACACACACTCACTAGATCACCTATACACACTCTGGGTCCTTCAAACACACACTAGACCCCCTACATAACACACTGTGTTCCTGACATACACACTCTGGATCCCCTATGCACACACTACATTACTTGTAACCAAACACAAACTACATTCCCTAAACACACACTCTATACAACCCCTACACACACACACACACACACACACACTACATCCCGTATGCACACACTCGCTACATCCCCTATACACACTGTGCCCCCTATAGACACACTCTCTACAGAACCTAGACACACATACATTACATTACACCATGAACACAACACGACTGAAACCAACCTATTAACAGAATACGACACCACAATCAGCTCACTCTACAAACTTGCAATCCACAAGCAGGCTCTAAACACATGCACAATACTCTTTCCTGGCATTTTTGTCTCCTGGTATCCCACCAGAGACAAGTTTCAATAAACACAGTGCAAGTATGTTATTAAATTTGCTTGCGCTGTGCAGAACAGATACAGGGCCTTTTTCTCATGCTAGAGCTCTTCAGCAGAGCTCTGCGAATGGTCTGCCCTGGAAGAGCATTGATCCAACATGCTCACTTTGAGATGGGGTGTGCTTGTCATTGCTGATGACAAAACACACCCTATCTGGCACCGCCCCCTTCTCAGTGGGCCACTGTGATTAACCCCTTAAGGACACATGACGTGTGACATGTCATGATTCCCTTTTATTCCAGAAGTTTGGTCCTTAAGGGGTTAAAAAATGTACAGGCTAATTTTTTTGCCAGTCTGGCCCTGATAAGAGGTATCTCTCTTTGAGATATGGCACTTACACTTAAAGGTGACCACAGCAAGGCTCTGACACTGTAAGTGCCAGAGCTCATGAGAGACATTAGAAGTGGAGGTGCAAGTGTAGTCTTTAGGCTTCCCACAGTTGCCAACATTTGGAGAAAAAAATAAATTCAGAGACACTTTACTTCCAGGGACAATATTCTCAGGAAAACACATATATTAAGTAACACTAGTTAACTTTATATATACCATGAAACCTTTTTAGGAAATGCATGCACTCCTTGATAAACACATTCACGTATTCACACCCACTGAAACATATATATATACACACACACACACACACACACATACTGACCCATAAAGACACACAGATTGACTCTTACACACACTCATTAACCCACACAGACTGTTCTACATATGCAAACACAAACAAACAGTGACCTATATAGGCACACACTGACCCAAAAACACAAGCACTCACTGACACATACACACCAACCTATAGACACAGACTGACCCAAATGGACATGCACACACTCACTGACACTGTAATACTCATAATGTAATTATTTGCCAGACACAAGATTGACTGGCAGGCTTTTAGAGAGAGTAAATAGTCTAGCATTTTTGTTTTTGTCTGGTTTGATAGACCCTGATTATAGACTAGGCACACAAGACCTATGCCTTATCCTTTAATTACTTTAGTTACTGACCTATACACACAGACTGACCCATGTGTAACAGTATAAAGACCATGGACATTATTGCAGCACCATCTGTTGGTTAAAGAGTGATTATGCACATTAAAGGAACACTATAGGGTCAGGAACACAAACATGCATTCCTGACTCTATAGTGTTAAACCCACCATTTAAGTGGCTTGCCTCCGCTTAGACCCCTTAAAAGCAATTACAACTCACCTTATTTCCAGCGCCGCGCGTGTCCGCTGGCGCTGGCTCCGCCCCCTTGGTGACATAATCAAAATTGCAGAAATCGGCAAGGGGGCGTGAGCCTAACACTGTTTTGGCCAATCAGCACCTCCTCATAGAGATGCATTGAATCAATGCATCTCTAAGAGGAAAATTCAGCGTCCCCATGCAGAGCGTGAACGGCACTGCTGCTTACTATGCAGCACTGACACAGGAAGCACCTCCAGTGGCCATCTGAGGAGAGGCCACTTGGAGGTGTCCCTAGACAATGTAAACATTGCCTTTTCTCTGAAAACTATAGTTTTCCCTTTAACTCTGATTTGCATATACACTGCTCAAAAAAATAAAGGGAACACAAAAATAACACATCCTAGATCTGAATGAATTAAATATTCTTCTGAAATACTTTTTTCTTTACTTAGTTGAATGTGCTGACAACAAACTAACACAAAAGAAAAATGGAAATCAAATGTTTCAACCCATGGAGGTCTGGATTTGGAGTCACACTCAAAATTAAAGTGGAAAAACACACTAGAGACTGATCAAACTTTGATGTAATGTCCTTAAAACAGGTCAAAATAAGGCTCAGTAGTGTGCAGGGGCGGACTGAGAACCCTCAGGGCCCCCGGGCAAAATAAATCAAGGGCCCCCTTACAGGCCCCACCCATACTCCGCAGCAAGCGCCACCCATGTCCCGCCTCCATGCACCGCCTCCAGCCACACCCTACACAATCTTTAGACATAGAAACATAGAATGTGACGGCAGATAAGAACCATTCGGCCCATCTAGTCTGCCCAGTTTTCTAAATACTTTCATTAGTCCCTGGCCTTATCTTATAGTTAGGATAGCCTTATGCCTATCCCACGCATGCTTAAACTCCTTTACTGTGTTAACCTCTACCACTTCAGCTGGAAGGCTATTCCATGCATCCACTACCCTCTCAGTAAAGTAATACTTCCTGATATTATTTTTAAACCTTTGTCCCTCTAATTTAAGACTATGTCCTCTTGTTGTGGTAGTTTTTCTTCTTTTAAATATAGTCTCCTCCTTTACTGTGTTGATTCCCTTTATGTATTTAAATGTTTCTATCATATCCCCCCTGTCTCGTCTTTCCTCCAAGCTATACATGTTAAGATCCTTTAACCTTTCCTGGTAAGTTTTATCCTGCAATCCATGAACCAGTATAGTAGCCCTTCTTTGAACTCTCTCTAAGGTATCAATATCCTTCTGAAGATACGGTCTCCAGTACTGTGTACAGTACTCCAAGTGAGGTCTCACCAGTGTTCTGTACAATGGCATGAGCACTTCCCTCTTTCTACTGCTAATACCTCTCCCTATACAACCAAGCATTCTGCTAGCATTTCCTGCTGCTCTATTACATTGTCTGCCTACCTTTAAGTCATCAGAAATAATTACCCCTAAATCCCTTTCCTCAGATGTTGAGGTTAGGACTCCATCAAATATTCTGTACTCTGCCCTTGGGTTTTTACTTCCAAGATGCATTATCTTGCACTTATCCACATTAAATGTCAGTTGCCACAACTCTGACCATTTTTCTAGTTTACCTAAATCATTTTCCATTTGGCTTATCCCTCCTGGAACATCAACCCTGTTACATATCTTAGTATCATCCGCAAAAAGACACACCTTACCATCAAAACCTTCTGCAATATCACTAATAAAAATATTAAAGAGAATGGGTCCAAGTACAGATCCCTGAGGTACCCCACTGGTGACAAGCCCAAGCTTCGAATATACTCCATTGACTACAACCCTCTGTTGCCTGTCACTCAGCCACTGCCTTACCCATTCAACAATATTGGAATCCAAACTCAAAGATTGTAGTTTATTGATAAGCCTTCTATTTGCAACAGTGTCAAAAGCCTTACTGAAATAAAGCCTTACTGAAATAGACACAAGGAACAAAAGTGCAATAATCCCTTCGAGGCCCCAGTAGAGACTACAATTGAGGGCTAATGGGCCATGGAAGGGGGTCTTTCTAGCAGAGGCTATCTCAGTGTCCTTTTGAGAGTGTGTTAGAAAGAATCCCCTCCAGGCCTTATTAGAGACTACAATGGAGTCTAATAGGCTTGGAAGGGGTCTTTCTAACAGAGGCCATCTCAGTGTCCCTGCTGGAAACAGTCGCCTCCAGGCCCCAGTAGAGATTACAATTGAGGGCTAATGGGCCATGGAGGGGGGGGAGCATTCTAGCAGAGGCTATCTCAGTGTCCTTTAGAGGGTGTGTTAGAAAGAATTTCCTCCAGGTCCCATTAGAGACTACAATGGAGTCTAATGGGGCCTGGAGGGGGGTCTCTCCAACACTCTGGTTCCTATTCACAATATAGCAACACAACATAGCTCGCTGATACCTAGGCCAAGTTGGCTCCTCTTACCTTAATTACTGTTGCTGGCTGGCAGTCTGTGGGCTTGCTGGAAGGCTGTGGGCTTACTGGCTGCGGCTGGCAGGCTGTGGGCTTGCTGGCAGGCTGTGGGCTTGCTGGCTACTGCCGGCAGGCTGTGGGCTTGCTGGCTGCGGCTGGCAGGCTGTTGGCTATTGCCGGCAGGCTGTGGGCTTGCTGGCTGCGGCTGGCAGGCTGTTGGCTTGCTGGCTGCGGCTGGCAGGCTGTGGCTTGCTGGTTGGCAGGCTGTGGCTTGCTGGCTGCGGTTGGCAGGCTGTGGGCTTGCTGGCTGTAAGCCTAACTGGTGGCCTGTGGGCTGGCTGGCCGGCCTATGGGCTGGCTGGCTGGCCGGCCTGTGGGCTGGCTGGCTACTGGGGCACTTGTAGATTATTTAAAGAAATAATCCATGCACAATAACCACTACTGCTCTGTGTAGTCGTTATGGTGCCAGGAGGGCCGGGCCCCCCTTTCAGAGTAAGTAGTCAAACCGTTTAAGAACAGTTTGACAACTTACCTGGGGTCTGCTGGGATATGAGGCTGTAGTAGGGTATAGGAGCAGTGGTGCAATGTGTAAGGGGTGCAGTGTGTGTGAAAGGTTCAGTGTGTGTGAGGGGGTGTAGTGTGTGAATGTGTAGGGTGTGTGGGGCAATGTGTGTATGAGGGGGCTGTGTATGTGTGTGGCAATGTTAGTATGGGGGGCTGTGTGTGTATGGGTGGGCAGTGTATGTGTGTGTGAGGCAATGTGTGTAAATGTGTATGGTGTGTGTATGGGGGGCAGTGTGTGAATGTGTATGGTGTGTGGGGGCAGTGTGTTTATGGGGCTAGAGTTCACTCTCACCACTGCGACCACCAGGAATCCCTGGTGGTCACAGTGTTGAGAGTGAACTCTAGCCCGTAGCTCCAGGGCTAGAGTTTACTCTCGTAAGAGCCGTAACGTTGCCGTGGTAACCGCGGCAACGATCTGTGCTCGCGCAAGAAGGACCCAGAGGAGCTGAAGACTGAGCTCCCGGGTCCTCTCTTCCTCCCTCCCCTGCAGGCTGCCCACACGGTGCCTGCGGACAGGGGAGGGGGCAATTGCCCTCCTCTTACTCCCCCCTCATTCTCTTCTTACTCCCACCTCTTCTTACTCCTCCCTCTTCTTACTCCCCTCCCCCCTCTTCTTACTCCCCTCCCCCTCTTCTTACCCCCCTCCCCCCTCTTCTTACTCCCCACTCCCCTTCTTCTTACTCCCACCTCTTCTTACTCCTCCCTCTTCTTACTCCCCTCCCCCCTCTTCTTACTCCCCTCCCCCTCTTCTTACCCCCCTCCCCCCTCTTCTTACTCCCCCTTCCTCTTTTTACACCCCCTTCCTCTTTTTACACCCCCTTCCTCTTTTTACTCCCCCTTCCTCTTTTTACTCCCCCCTCCCCCTCTTCTTACCCCCCCTCCCCCTCTTCATACTCCCCCCTCTTCTTACTCCCCTCCCCCCTCTTCTTACTCCCCCCTCTCCCTCTTCTTACTCCCCCTTCCTCTTTTTACTCCCCCTCCCTCTCTTCTTACCCCCCATCCCCCTCTTCTTACCCCCCTCCCCCCTCCCCCTCTTCTTACCCCCTCCCCTCTCTTCTTACTCTTCCCTCCCCCCTCTTCTCACCCCCCCTCCCTCTTTCTTCTCACCCCCCTCCCTCTTTCTTCTCACCCCCCTCCCTCTTTCTTCTCACCCCCTCCCTCTTTCTTCTCACCCCTCTCCCTCTTTCTTCTCACCCCCCTCCCTCTTTCTTCTCATCCCCTCCCTCTTTCTTCTCATCCCCCCCTCCCTCTTTCTTCTCATCCCCCCCTCCCTCTTTCTTCTCATTCCCTCCCTCTTTCTTCTCATCCCCCCTCCCTCTTTCTTCTCATCCCCCCCTCCCTCTTTCTTCTCATTCCCTCCCTCTTTCTTCTCATCCCCCCTCCCTCTTTCTTCTCATCCCCCCTCCCTCTTTCTTCTCATCCCCCCTCCCTCTTTCTTCTCATCCCCCCTCCCTCTTTCTTCTCATCCCCCCTCCCTCTTTCTTCTCATCCCCCCTCCCTCTTTCTTCTCATCCCCCCTCCCTCTTTCTTCTCATCCCCCCTCCCTCTTTCTTCTCATCCCCCCTTCCTCTTTCTTCTCATCCCCTCCCTCTTTCTTCTCATCCCCCCTCCCTCTTTCTTCTCATCCCCCCTCCCTCTTTCTTCTCATCCCCCCTCCCTCTTTCTTCTCGGGGGCGGGGCTTAATTTGGGGGCAGGGCCTGTGCCGGGGAAGCTGCTCTGCCCAGCTCTGCCCAGCCCTGTTCCAGCTGCTCTGCCCTGCATCCCCTCGGGCTGTAACACACTGTTACAGCCCGGGGGAATATAATTTAAGCACATGACCAGCAAGTTGCTGGCATTTGGGGGGGGCACAAGGGGGAGTACACAGCATGATGTAGGGGGGGCCATGGCACCCTCTGCCCCCCCCCCCAGCGACGCCACTGGCTGGGGGGGGGTCATTTTGCAGGGCTCTGGCAGTGCTCCTCCTGTTCCTCCTTGCACAAAGGCGGAGGTAGCGGTCCTGCTGCTGGGTTGTTGCCCTCCTACGGCCTCCTCCACGTCTCCTGATGTACTGACCTGTCTCCTGGTAGCGCCTCCATTCTCTGGCCACTACGCCACTACGCCGACCGACACAGCAAACCTTCTTGCCACAGCTCGCATTGATGTGCCATCCTGGATGAGCTCCACTACCTGAGCCACTTGTGTGGGTTGTAGACTCCGTCTCTTGCTACCACTAGAGTGAAAGCACCGCCAGCATTCAAAAGTGACCAAAACATCAGCCAGGAAGCATAGGAACTGAGAAGTGGTCTGTGGTCACCACCTGCAGAACCACTCCTTAATTGGGGGAGTCTTGCTAATTGCCTATAATTTCCAACTGTTGTCTATCCCATTTGCACAACAGCATGTGAAATTGATTGTCACTCAGTGTTGCTTCCTAAGTGCACAGAAGTGTAATTGACTTGGAGTTACATTGTGTTGTTTAAGTGTTCCCTTTATTTTTTTGAGCAGTGTATTTGCGTATGTGTAAAATGCAGGCAAAATGCTCTGGGATTTGGATTTTTTAAGTTTTCCTGATGCTCTGTTATGTGACAGTTATGTATTTTATTGAGTGTGTATGCTTTATTATGCGTTTATATTTTATAACCTATTTTGAAAACCTCACCATATGTTAAATGCAGCACTTTTGATCTCATTTGGAAAAAAATAAACTATCCTGTAACTTTTGGAACAGTGTCTAAATGTGGTCCTTTTCCAGGATCCCAGTGACAGAGTTTAAGGGTTAAAGGGCTTGTGTTCTGGCTGCACTGCTCCTTGTTGTTTGGAATCAGCAACAGAGTTGTAAGACCCGTGATCACAAGTGCTAGGCCTCTTTATAAAGGAGAGGACAAAGCTGGCAGAAGGATTGATTCCTGCCTTCAACATGTCTGGAGTCCTCTGGGGTCCCACGTGCTGGAGAAGAGACAGACAAAGTAGCAGGACAGATCTGTATCTCATATGTTCCCGTTACACCATCTATACACACACAGATTGGCCATACAAGAGAACATGCTGACCCATACACACACAGACTGACCTACATCCATATCACATAGACTGACCAAAGGAAACACACAGTGATCCATACTAACACACAAAGACTGACCCATACACAAACAAGCACACACACTGACCCATACATACAAATACACACTGACCCACAACTTACAGACTGGCTCATACACACACAGACTGATCAAAGCCTACATAGACTGACCCATACAAACAAACAAACAAACACTGACCAATATACATTTACAGACAGACTAATACACACACAGACTTACCCATACACTCACAGGAGGGAGCATTCAGAGTCTATATGGATCCATGTTAGGTTTGCTACACATCACATATATAATCCATAACAGCTAAAATGGAACTTTGACGTATAACTGTTAAAAAGCTCCAGGCGCGACTAGCACTCAAAGAACCTAAGCAACACAAAGCACACGTGGTGTTCCTCCAAGAGACCCACTTCCAAAAAATGCACACACCTAAGCTAAGGTCCAACAACTTCCCAATAGGATATCATAATACCTACAAGAAAAAGAAGAGGGGAGTCTCAATCCTTATAAGCAACGAAGTCTCTTTTCAGCTAGTCAAAAAAGTAGGCGACAAAAAAGGAAGATATCTCATCATATAGTGCATAATTAATAACGCTCAATACACATTAGTCAACCTATATGGTCCACATGACAATCAACATTTATTTTTGGACCATGTCCTAACCCTCACCAGTGCACATAAATATGGCTTAATCATAGTTGGAGGTGATACCAATTTTCTTCTAGACCCAATACAGGATACCACCTCATCTTCCCAAGTTACACAAAAAACGACACACCGGAGACACCGAGCCACTAAACTAATAGAAAATACCCTCCTCCACCACGGTTATACAGATATATGGAGGACCCTGCACCCGCTCGAGAAAGATTATACACACCACTCCCTAGCACACGATTCATATTCAAGAATTGACCGATTTCTCATCCCAACGACGCAGACACCACAGGTCACTAAGGCAGAGATAGGCGTCATTACTTGGTCCGATCATGCCCCAATTACAATATCACTTAAAACACAATATCCAATTACTGGATATAGGACCTGGCGTCTTGATGATAAGCTGCTCACAGACCATACCTTTGTTGCCCAGATCAGAGATGAACTGGAGTCCTATTTTGCCACTAATGATACAGAAGACATAAAAGTGGGCACATTATGGCAGGCCCACAAGGCGGTCATCCGGGGCCAACTTCTCAAGCAGGCCAGCCACAACAAACGGCAACGCATGAAAACATACACGGACACGATCACCGAACTCGCAGCGTTAGCACGTACAAATAAAATATCACCATCCCACTCAACCACGAAACAAATCCTCCACTTACAAGCAAAACTCAGAGACATGGAACTAGCTAAAACCACCTACTTATTGACAAAAATGAAACATACATTTTTTAAAGAGGGTAATAGAGCAGGCAAAATTTTAGCCGCCCAATTGAAAGCCCGAACACCGAGATCTAAGATAGCGTTTGTATATAACAAAGAGAATCGCAAACTTACTAATCCACAAGATATCGTGGAGGAATTCGGTAAATATTACAGCAACTTATATAACTTAGCTCAAGATAAAGACTCATACCATCCCAGTCTCACAGATATAGATACCTTCCTTCAGGATATTCGCTTACCTACCCTCTCGACAGCAGAAGGCCACATGTTGACACAACCATTCCAAACCCAAGAACTTCTAGATATAATCAACCAATTACCAAAACAAAAATCACCAGGCCCAGACGGATTCACTAACTCATACTACCATACATTTAAAGACCTCCTAGCACCGCACATGACTAAGCTGTTTAATCAATGCTTCCAAACAGGTGACATGCCTACAGACATGTTGAAGGCACACATTTCTACGCTGCCGAAACCAGGAAAACCCCCCACTCAGTGCGCAAATTTTAGACCCATATCTCTCCTGAATTGCGATACAAAAATCTATGCCAAATTGATAGCAAACAGGTTAACGCCAATTCTATCGAAATTGATAAACAACGATCAATCAGGATTCATAAAAGGTAGACAGGGGTCTGACAATACTAGGAAAATACTGAACATACTATCACACATAGAAGAGAAGGGTACAGAAAGCCTTCTGTTAGCCCTTGATGCCGAAAAGGCATTTGATAGACTCCATTGGACATACATGGCTTCGGTGTTAACGAAATACAACTTCCCACCGGAACTAATACAGGGGATCATGTCATTATATAAACATCCCACGGCCCAAGTATCTCAATCGGGCTTTATCTCAACACCCTTTGCTCTAACCAACGGAACCCGACAAGGATGTCCCTTATCTCCCCTCTTATACATATTAGCACTGGAACCAATAGCGGAAAAAATCAGACAGGATCCAATCATCACAGGCATCCAAATCAACAACACAGACCATAGGTTGACTATGTTTGCAGATGATGTTTTACTTTCTCTGAGCAACCCTAAGACCTCCCTGCCACGCCTTATGTCTCTGCTACAAGAATTTGGACAGATATCATATTATAAGTTAAACACCAATAAGACACAAGCCTTACCGATAAATATTCCTACACCATTTATACAACAACTGCGTCATACATTCCAATTTGATTGGAGACAGAAACATATCACGTACTTGGGAGTGAAATTGGCACTCCATGCAACAACAACAGTATCCTTGAACTATGGTCCTTTAAGGCACACATGTATCTATAACTTCCAGAAGTGGAAACAAGTCAAATTATCCTGGTTGGGAAGGCTCCTCACAATAAAGATGGTATTACTGCCAAAAATCTTGTACATATTTCGAATGTTGCCGTTGCAGGTTCCGTCAAGTTTCTTCAAATCACTTCAAACTACCTTAAACAGATTCATATGGAATAATAAGAAACCTCGACTACCTCTCTCCTTACTCCAGATTACACAAGCGGAAGGGGGTCTTGGCCTACCGAAATTAATTACTTACTATGAAGCGGCTATCCTCGAATCTGCAATACGTCTTCATGCCCCTCACTCTACGTACCAATGGGCGGATATGGAGAAAGAAAAAGTTTCTAGGTCATCCCTAAAGAACATAATGTGGACACCGAAGAATTTTCGGAAAAAAGAGTTGACAGTATACCCAACCACGAAACTAACATTAAAAATATGGGATAAACTTTTAGCCACAAGGGTCGACAAAGGGAAATACAGTGTTCATGCTCCTTTGGAAGCAATAAAAGAAATCTCACCGTGGCTCTCGCTTAATCATTGGACGGAGCAAGGCATCATTTATATTAAGGACGTATGTACACAAACTTCGATTCTGGCATTTCCGGAGCTACAGAAGAAATATAAGTTACCAGACTCTTTCATCTTCCCGTACCTCCAACTGAAAAGTATCGTCCAAGACAAAGTAACATTACGTACGCCGACACCAAACCCACGGGAGGTTTATGTCTCTTCTCTAATCGAGAGATGTAGATCAGCCCCTACTAGACCTAAGTCCTTATCACTCTGCTATAAATCTCTCTTAAGCACCCTAACGCCCAGATCCTTCAAGTATGTAACCCAATGGGAAAAAGAAGGCTTATCTGGAATTTTAGATGAAGACTGGCTGCGGGCACTCAATGCTCTTAAGGGTCTCACATCCTGTTTTTCACATGTAGAAGCGCATAAAAAGTTAATCTACAGATGGTACCCTACCCCTCACAGACTACAGCAAATATTTCCCGGAGCCAATCCCACCTGTTGGAGATGCGGTTCACATACAGGAACCATGATGCACCTGTGGTGGGACTGTAATGTAATCAAACACCTGTGGAAACAAGTTCAAACCATTTTAAATGCAATCTTACCTAACACACAACCTCTTACCCCACGGGAGGGTTTATTGATGCTTTTCCCAAATACGTGGAATCAAAAGGCGAAAAAAGTAATCGCAATTATCATCTTAGCAGCACGAAATCTTCTGGCTACACATTGGAAAACCACCTACTGCCCCTCACTCAAAGAGCTATCCACCAAGATTTTCCAGTATTATAGATATGAAGTGCTGTCCGCAGATACTCACAGATCGGCAAAATATACAGAACAACTGTGGAAACCCTGGCTCACACACCTGGGAAAACCCTGATCCTGACATACAACGAATGATACAATTCAACAATCACATAAATTGAGACGGCCTGCCACAAGGTAGGCTTTCTCCATTCAGGGCCAAACTTGATAATTAACGAGAATTATCAAGACACAGGGCAACACATTTCCTTCTGAAGGAATCCCATATCACACCAGTGTGTCTACCCAACAAAAGTACCCTCCATGTTTCCATAATATACCATAATATAATAATGATCCACCGCTACAAACATGGCTTAAGAACAACACACATAGGCCTACTCAAGCTTACCATGGCCTCTCATTCCCATTCGCCCACTGACAATAGGGAACGAGACAGGGGCCCGCCCACTCAACCATACTCAACCATAATTATAAAACTAAATACTTGCATAAATAAATAACCAAATACTTAAATGACCAAATAACTAAACAGAACGATAAACCAAACCACACAGAGAAGACATAAAGACATCACGCCGCTCGACCATACACGACCCAAATCACTACCCACAAAGACCACACAACAGCAAATGGAATTCTGACAGACTAGGCAAGTTAGGAATTAGCGTTTGATATACTTGAGGAACATGGATAACTGTCTGCAATATTCCTCTTTTTTATCTATAACCCAAACTGTTGTTTGGGAAAGTCTGATCGCATGATCTTGTTGTACCCCCTCCCCTTCTTCCTTTCTGTACCCGACTTTACTTTTTGTTGAAAAAAATAAAAATCTCATATGTAAAAAAAAAAGCTCCAGGCGCACAAAGCTCTAAATCCAGCACTGCATACCTGTAGACATAACCTGGAGGAATCATAGTGTGTCAATCCTTATGACTTCATGTTCAATGTGACCCTATTATTTATTAAAGCAGTCAAATACTATTAACTAAAATTAACTAGTGTGAAGGGATGCAACTTTAAACAATTATTCTCCCACTATTTTATTCTAGAGTGCCTTAAGCATTCACAGGGCTGAACATGACACAGGAAAACAAAATGCTAATTGTCTCGCTCACTGGGTAAAGCAGTTGATGTCATATGTGCTTTGTGCTCAGCAGATGCTTTAATTTACTGGAAAGCAAGCAGCATGTCTTCCTTTCTCACACTCACACACTACGTCACTCCACCCTCTACACGGAGAGAGGAAATTACATTTATGGTTCTGATAAGGGGGCAGAAAGGCAGGGCTGTGAGAAGCGTCTGTCAGGGAGAGATGGGCTGTGGCGCATAGTCAGTTAACAACTGTTTCTGATAAGTGTATGATAATAATTTGTCACTATTAACACACATTTACAAAGGAGTGCACGGTGCACCTACTAACATTCTGATACAAAACATAGCATATATTATACATATATCAATTAGATGTAAATATATATAGTAATAGTATGTAATGAGTCGTTTTAGTGAGTGAGGCCAACTTAGGCTGTGTAGGTAAGTACAATGCTTATTTTAGATGTGAAGACTGGTCTTGGGAGATGTTACAAACCAGACTCAGGGAGGTTGAGTTGGAAGTGTCTGTTTTTTTTATACAACCTGATAGATGATAGCTCCTGGGAGATTTATTAAACCAGATAAATCATAATGGTGGTGCAAGTGTGGGGAGTATAAGGTGAAATCCACAGGACATTCCACTGACGATATTAGGTTTTGGAAAGCTTCATAAAAGAAACTAGAAGATCAGCCTTGATGCTGATGATGTCCTTCTGTCCTTGACTAATTCTAGTGTCTCACTTCCTAATTTGTACTCGATACTGCAAGTTTTTTTTACATTTCTCTCGTTACAAATTGAACCGTTCAAAGTGTTCTGGATTTTGTTTGGATTTAGAACCTGTGGCAACGCCGTGGACTACCTAGGAGTTAAGCTGGAAACAAACAGAAATTATCTATATTCTATGAATAATGCTCCTGATAATGCATCACTGAAAAAAAGAAATGCTGAAAACTTGAAGACACTCTGATATGCCATTTATGGTCTGTATGCTGTATCTATTTTGATGCCTCCCAAAACCTTTCGTTGTGGGAGATTCTGTATATCTGCAGAAAGAAAATCATGGTGCTGAGGGTAAAGATCTAAATTGAGAAGTGGCCTTGCAGTTCTGATGCTAGCACTATGCTATCAAGCTAAGATGGAATTCTAAGCAGATGGAATATGCTAAGATGGAATTCACTTGAAGGAAAAATATGCTGGGCGGATATAGAAAGCTTTGAATACTCACCTTTCCTTCTGAGGACACTACCTTGTTCATCCCAAGGTCAAAGCTGAGATCCTTTCTCCAAACAATACATATCAAGGTGAAATCAAGGTGTACAAGATATATCTCCCTAGTAGGTACTAAAATGACACCAATTGTAGGAAACCCACTATTTGATAAATACCACCGAGGTAATGTAGCAGATTTTCATTGGTGGCTATGTCAAGGGATCATAATTGTTGCTGAATACTGTATACAGGAGTGTTACTCCTGTCTTGAGAACTTTTGCTGGGAGCTATCAAATGCCTCCTTGGCAGATGTGGCAATGATGTGAACTACTGCTTACTTATGCATTTAATTGTTTAGCCAACCACATAAACGCAGAACTGAGTCCCTTTCAGCGACTTTACAAATATAGATATGATGGAAGAAGATAACCTAGGACAGGCATTCTTAGAAGGAGTGTACTCAGGTATGCTTACAGCCACATCTCGCTCTGTTCCACAATCTAAGAAAATGTCTTCAAGTGTATCTCCCGTTGGTATCTAAATGTGCTTAAACTTATCAAAATGTAATTATCTCATTCAACTCTGTGCTTTAGGGCACATGGTAAAGTGTGAACATATTACCACACTAGATAGGAGTGTGCCTTGATTAAACCTTTGTGGGAGGAAGTGCTATGATTCCTGTCCGATGTCTGCAATATTTCATTAAATCCTGAACCTGGACTTTCCTTGTTGAATGGCAAACCCACAAATCTAAAACTCTATGAACATGAAAAAACTAACACATAGGATTTCTACAGCAGTAGAAAGTCCACAGTAGCAATACGCATTTGTATTGCAAAAATCGGAATTCCTGAACTTCCTTACTAGACCAATTGCTTAAAAATGTAAGCTATGTTGTCATCATGGAGGAACTAACAGCTATACTTCAAGATTCACTCCCTAAATAAATAAAAAAAATTGGCAGCCATGGCATGCTTACCTAACCGCCTCCACGTGAACACTTGCTTTTAATACACCCTTTCCTTTTCATCCCTCTACCCCATCTCACTTTTTTATTTTATCCTCCTTACATACATTCCCATTTCCTTTTCTTTTTACCTATATCCTTCCTAAGCTTTGATCTTTTCTTCTCTGTATTTACAATTCCCTATACTTGAGCTAATTCTACTTTCCTATAATTTTATTAAAAATATTTTAGGGACATTCTCTACAACCTAAAATATGGTGCTGTATTTTATAATGTTAAGAAGTGTATTTAATACACAGATTAAATTCTCTGCATGTTTTTTTTCCTCTCTACATACTTTGTTATACAATAAAAATCATCACCAATGTTATGTAATTTTAGGGGAGGTGTGTGAATACTGCATGCTTTCGCATGCATCATTTATAGTGGGGAACAGTGTGCCTGTTTATGTTAATCCAGAGCTCAATTGAAATAGCTCAACACAATTAATGCTTCAAGTGGTTTCCCCAAATTCAACTGAAATGCAACTTATAATAACTTCTCCAGTCTCAAAATTATTCAACCCTCTAATGACAAGCATCTTTACTATAGCACCCTTTTGCTGTTATTACCTGCTGCAAACAAGATGCATAACCAGACACCAGTTTCTGGCAGCGTTCCTGAGGAATCTTAGCCCATTGTTCATGAGCAATGATCTTCAGTAATATTCTTGTGTTTGCGTGCTTCTTCATATCCCACCAGAGATTTTCGATGGGGTTCAAGTCAGGTGAGTGTGATGGCCACTGTAGAATTTTCAAGGACGTCTTCTGCAACCAAGCATCGGTAAAATTTGAGGTATGCTTGTTGGAAGGTCCAATTACACTCGAGCTTCAGCTCCCTCACAGATGGCATGATGTTTTCTCCTAGGATTTCCTGATGCTTCAATGAATCCATCTTACCTTCCACATGCTGCAGGTTTCCAGTGTCAGAGGATATAAAGCTGCCCAGAGCATCACCAAGCCACGACCATTCTTAACTGTACGCAGAGTGTTAATTTCAGCATTTGCTAAATTCTTCTTCCTCCAGACATAACGCTGATTAATTGGGCTGAAAAGTTCCAGTTTTGTTTCATTGCTCCACAGAACAGAATCCCAAAACTTCTGTGGCTTACTTATATGATTTTGAGCAAATTGGAGCTGCCTTTTCTTGTGCTTTTGGGTCAGTAGTGATGTATATCTTGGAGTTCTGGCATGGAAACCTTCTGTGTTTAGTACGCTCCTTACTGTGCTAACCGAGACCTCATTGCCTGTTGCCATAAAGTCTTGCTGCACATCTTTTGCAGTCACTCTAGGATTTTTCACAACCTGTTTTCTCAGAAAGATGGTTGCAGCCATTGATAGCTTCCCTTTCTGCCCTGTCCAGATAGTGTAATCACTGTTCCTTCATTTATGAACTGGCAAACTGTGTTTCCAACTTTAGTCTCTAGGAATTTTCAGTGTCTTCGCTATCTTTTTGTATCCTGTTCCTAGTTTGTGAAGGGCAATGATCTCTTCTCTTAAAGGTCCCCTATAGGCACCTAGACCACTTCAACTCAATGAAGTGGTCTGGGTACCAGGTCCATCGAGGGTTAACACTGCTGCTGTAAACATAGCAGTTTCAGAGAAACTGATGTCCCACACCAGCTCTCTCCCAGATTTTATTTGAAGGCTGCTATGTAATACTTTGGAATGCGGATAGGGGCTGCTAGTGACAGTGCTGAGTTATTACATAAGGTTTGGCGATGGGTATCCCAGATTTGTAAAATGCAGGAAGTTGTTGGGAGGCTATACGGAGATTTTGGTCTCATTGGTTTAGGGAGCCAAAGAAAGTCCAACCATTCTGTGTTTGTCCAGTATTCCCCAATGTGTACCTAGTGGGGTTTCATTACACTCATGTTAGTAAATAGTATGGTGCTTAGTATCTCTGCTTGGTAATAATGTTTGATATTAGACTTGTTCTATGGACATCAAAATAGTAGTGTTGTGCATGGGTATATCCAGAGGTGAATGTCACTGGGGTGTTTGATATGGAGGATGGGACAATAAACCAAAGCAGGAAGCAGAATTTCGATGAGCTGCCAAGGTTCCAGGTTTACATGAAGATAGAAATTGGAAAACTATTCCTCCGGTCTAGCTATTGGGTATTGAGAATCTATATCATTAAACGAGTGCCTACAGAGTCGAGGGGGTCTCACAATGGACTGGTCAAATGTGGAATAAATAGTCCAACCTGTATTGGGTGGAGATTCGGTGCTGTGAGGAAGCCTGGAACATCTGACGGAGTTCTTAAGGAAGCTCCAGTGTTTCTAAACTGGGCTGAGAGAATGAAGGGGAAATGCCATCTGTAGTGCAGTTGATGTTGCTGAAGGGTCAAAGTTTCTGGACTGAGGACTCTCCATGACTGAAGCATTATGTGGGAGAGATTGTTAAAGAGTTCCACTGTATGCTCCTCAAATTGCCATGACCTGACAGTTCATGCTTGTTGCATGATCAATTATTTTGAGGAGCAGTCCTATATGCAGGCGATGATTTGGGAGAGGGCCTCGGGCGTATGGCTTGGTGCACTCTATCTACGTGGAATGGGTTATCAGGGGGCTTACCCAGGATCTGATAAAAGAGTGCAGCTAGAGAGGTATTAAGTCCTCTGGACCAGCCGACTCACAATATCCCTTTTTCCTTATGTTAAAGGGACTCTCCAGTGCCAGGAAAACAAACCGTTTTCCTGACACTGCAGGTTCCCTCGCCCTCCCACCCCCCATCCCAAGTTGCTGAAGGGGTTAAGGGTAGTGGGAGGTGGCACCCAGACCACTCCAATGGGCAGAAGTGGTCTGGGTGCCTGGAGTGTCCCTTTAAGGCCTTCTGAATTCTGTAAGGCTTTGAGCATACTGTTGTATGCTGGGTCGAGGTGTGCAGTGGTGTTCATGCCTCGTCGACTCCAAGGCCATTGCTGTACTTTCCAGTGCTTAAATAGAGAAAAGGATGTTGACCAGTTAGGTACGGAAGGTTTGTTTTACCTCCTCTATCAGGACACTGAAGTCTTCCTTCTTAGGTAGTGATGAGAAAACTGTGCACCAGTTTTGGTCAGGTGAGTTAGAGCAGCGTGTATTAGTCTTACTGTCCTCCTACAGCAAGAAGCCCAGAGAAGAGGGCGTCACGTGTTGCGGCTCCTGCTGCAAGGCCATGATAGCCTGTGTGTGGAGATAGCTTTGAATCGAGGATGTTGTCATGTCACCGTGTTTCCTCCATATCGAGGAGGTCCTTTTAATTTTACAGGCTCGCCCCATAAGGTGAAATTCGGGGAGATAATTCTGTAGCTTTGATTAGGCGGTGATTCTCGGAGAGAGAAGATCAGATGGCCATGCCACCTCTTGGGTGCCAATTTAATACCCTAGATATGGCCCTGTTTAGAGTTCTATGACATGTTTTTCTTACTCTGTAGTAATGTATAAATGTGTCTGGAATTGTAATGCCCTAGATTAAACACATAAGTAAGAAAAAGTCATGGAAAGTGCTGGTTTTATGGTATAGTGTCCCAAGAACAAATTGTAGCACACATAGCACACAATCCACTGATCAAATTTTTTATTAGAGCCTTGTTGTATCCCATTTTACCCAGAATGAACTAGAAACAAACTTTTAATAAATTGGGGTTGACATTATGATTATCTTATATGTATAGTGTTATAAATGCTACATTTTAGCGTTTTGCTCATTAGAAGAGGTTCGACTGTCCACGCAGGTTTGTTTTGAAATAGAAAAGCTCTAAATAATTTTTAATGTTTTTTTGTCCATAATTCTCCTCTACCAGCTCAAACCACTACTTTTCACTGTTATTTGACACTTAAGGTAGCATTTTGCCATTCCAGTTTGGTCTATATAGGGCAGGCTTCCTCAAACTCCGGCCCTCCGGATGTTGCTGAACTACAACTCCCATGATTCTATGAATTAAATAGATAGGCTGAGAATCATGGGAGTTGTAGTTCAGCAACATCCAGAGGGCCGGAGTTTGAGGAAGCCTGATATAGGGCATTAGTTAATACCACTATTAACTAAACAATGTAGATCATTTATTTGCACTTATTCGTGAAATGTGCCAAGGGTCAGGCAAATGTATATCCATCTTCAGGTTTCTTCCTTCTTTTTGTACTCTATCACTTTTTCCTTTTTCTTTTTTTTTTATCGGTTTATAGTGCATATAAGCATGGCTTGTCATATTTCTTCTTTTAATGGTAGATAGATAGATAGACAGACATATAGATAGATCATTGATTTTTCTTTTTTAATTAATACCTTTTAGACCACTTATCACAGTAAAATCTGAACCAGAAGAACAACTGCTGAAATAATACACTAACTTTACTTTGGAGCAAATATATTGCCCCCTAGTGTTTTACAATGAAAAATGTAAACTCACTACAGAAGCACTTGACCAGTTTTGGGTTATATATTTTTGGGTGGGCACAGCAAACCAATATTTTCAAAAAGCTACAACTTTTTTTGCATTGATCTCTTGCATAGATGCATCAACTATGAAGTATATATTTTAAAGGAGACTCCAGGTTTTAGTTGATGTCTACTTTAAATGCATTATTTAAATACGTTCAAATAACAATAAATAATAATAAAAATATATAGTTACCATAGTTACCATTGATGAGCATGTATTCCCTGAAATCCCTCATGATTTGTAACTGCTGCAGTAAAATTGTTTTCATAAAAGAAAGTTTTTAAAAATCTTTATACTAATCTTGGCCCTCTTATTGTTTTCACAAGCCAATAGTAAACCACATCAGCTCTTATCCAGCAGCTGAGGTTTATGGGGTATGCAGTTCATTACTTGGAAACATTTTTATACCTCCTTTAGATTGTAAGCTCATGGGCCATCAAGCTAAGTACTTTGTATAAATGAGTTTTAATGGCTAGATCTCAGCTTACGGTCAGGGCCCTCTCTACCTTTTGTATTTGTATGTGTATATTCTCCCCTAATTGTACAGCGCTGCGGCATAAATACAAGTAATAAATAAATAAAAATACATTAAAACAAACATAAATACAACTGGTAGTTAACTGAAAGCTAATAAACGAGAGACAGACATCATTGCAGCAGTGACTATAATATCACATTATTAGAGCTAGTATCCACTGATGAGCGTTGTCTCTGGAATGGCTAGGGTAGAGAGGCAGTGTGTTTAGTGGTGGTGTGTTAGGAGCCTGTGTGAGTGCGGGAGCTGTATGTATGTGTGTGTTTTGTGTGAGGAGGCTGTATGTGTTATGGCCGTGTGTGTTGTATGTGGGGAGGCTGTATGTGTTGCAGCTGTGTGTGTATGGTGTCTGAGGAGGCAGTATGTATTATGGCTGTATGTGTGGTGTGTGAGGAGGCTGTATGTGTTATGGCTGTATGTGTGGTGTGTGAGGAGGCTCTATGTGTTATGGCTGCGTGTGTGTGGTGTGTAACAAGGCTGTATGTGTTATGGCTGTGTGTGTGTGGTGTGTAACAAGGCTGTATGCGTTATGGTTGTGTGTGGTGTGGGAGGAGGCTGTATGTGTTATGACTGTGTGTGTGGTGTGTGAGGAGGCTATATCTGTTATGGTTGTGTGTGGTGTGTGAGGAGGCTGTATGTATAAGGCTGTGTGTGTGGTGTGTGGGGAGGCTCTATGTGTTATGGTTGTGTGTGGTGTGTGAGGAGGCTGTATATGTTATGGCTGTGTGTGGTGTGTGAGGAGGCTGTATGTGTTATGGCTGTGTGTGTGGTGTGTGAGGAGGCTGTATGTGTTATGGCTGTGTGTGTGGTGTGTGAGGAGTCTGTAAGTGTTATAGCTGTGTGTGTGGTGTGTGAGGAGGCTGTATGTGTTATGGCTGTGTGTGTTGTATGTGGGGAGGCTGTTGTTTTGTTCTACCCTCCCCACAGATTACAATACATGATGTTGATTCCAAGGTAGTTGAGTGGGTACAGCAGGAGGTATATACCTCTGGCTAGTGGAGATCACTGTGAGCATTATTTCCAGCACCCTTCTATGGGCCAGAGTTCTGGCTGGGTAACATTATGTCAATGCTGTGAGTAATTAATTAAGAATCACTGGGATCAGTTGTATACTGAGTGGATGCAGAGCTTGTCAGGGAGATCTTTTGTTCTCTCTACCAACCCATGAAGAAGCACAGCATCCACATGAATGCCTAATTTGTCTTACATTAATGCCAGCAGTGTTTTAACATGTTTTTAAATTGTGAGGAAAAAACAGACATCAGTTGTAAATGTACAGGACACAAAGGAAGAGGACTTACGTGAGGCAAAAGAAGAAGAAGAGATATTAAATTAAATGTTAGCATTGAGGCCTCAAAGAGCTAAGTCTTCAAATTCTTCAAAAAAGTGTGATTGTTCTCCATTGTTCTTATGTCTAGAGAGGAGACATTCAAGAGATTTGCATCCTGCATGGATGGGGATCAATTTATTTTTTGCCTTCTTGTAGTTGGTATTGGTCAGATGTGGACAAATGTAATAGGTATTTCCTAATTCTACATGCTTGTTAACTTTAACACTAATTATCCTTTATTTTAGGACACTGAACATTTTTTGATTTGTTAATAACACTCTTTTTAGTGTTGGCCAGTATGAATACCAATTTTATCATGTGCACAAGTTACTTCTTATTTAGTATGCTTTATGCTATTATGTTGGATTGTTTAATTAATTACTAACTAGTGTATAGTTACTTCAAGTAGCAACTCAGAGCTACATTATCAGGAAATCCTGCTCTTATACCCCAACACATTAAAAAAAGAGAAAAAGTACGATTTGTGTTATATAAGCCATATATATATTATATGGCTTATATATTTGTTATATAAGCCACTTTGGGTCAAACAGTGAAATCATAGTACCCATCGCCGAACCAGTTTTTTTTTTTAATGATTCTTTATTTATGGGTTTTTCAGTAAAGCATTCGTACAGAAAGGAAGAATGTTAGGTTGAAACAAAGTTGTAACATCAAAGAGTAACATTCTATTGAACATAGGTTAACTTGGTACATGCAATATGCATTGGATCATCTTGGTGTTAGTAAGGGTGTTTGGTCTGGTCTGGTCTACGGTTGGGGGCTCTCTGATGGTGAGAGAGTTATGCCTGTTCATCATTCCCCTTTCGAATTGAGTGATTCTGTCTTTAGAGATGGGCTGAGAGGGAGAGTTGGTACCAGGCCAGTGTTGAGTTCCAATGTTTGGTGGTGGGATTACTGTAAGGGGGGGGGATGTGCTACCTGGAGGCAGGTCAGTGGACCTTGGTGAGGAGCCCCGGTGGGGGTGCTCCTTAGGCGTGGTGGGGGGAGTGTAAGGGATGTGGTGCCACTCGCCCGGAACCCACCGTATCCAGGATGGGGGGGATGTGGCAGGGATGGCGGGGGGGTGGGATGGGGGGTTGACATGGTGTCTGTGGGGTCAACGTGATCGGTGATATGGTGCATGTGTTTGAGGACAGAGTTGATTTACTAGGGGGGGATGGTGTCTTCATCCAGCCATGGGTCCCATATTTTATGGAACGACTTCGGGTGCCGTGTATTTGTGCCGTCAGGTTGTCCATGTCAGTGCCGTCGGTTTATAAGGTTCTTAGGTCTGTCTTGTTGCAGGGAATGGGTAGGGCTTGGAAGGCGTAACAAAAATTTATTTTTATGGAGGCCAGGAGATGTTCATGGGTTTCCAGCGTTGGAGGACGGCGTGTGCTTTGAGGTATAGGGGGGTGTAGTTGGCATTGTACAGGGAGGCTACGTCCGCAGTAAGCTGTATTCCCAGGTAGATAATTGCTGTGGGGCAGATGCGGAAGGGGAATTTTCGTTTCAGGGAGGCTAGGGTGGGTATCGGGATGTTGAGGGGTAGAAGGTCCGATTTTGTGGCGTTAAGCTCGTAGCCCAAGATTGTGGAGTATTCCTTGATGAGTGTTAGTATAGCGTTGAGGGAGTGTTCGGGGTTTGTCAGGGTGAGGAGTATGTCGTCTGCATATGCCGCGACGGTGAACGTTTCATTACGGGCAGTACCAACACTGGTGGGTCATGGGGGGGGACATCCAGGGGGCTGTCTCTGGGCTCCAAGTAGGGTATCGTACTCCTGGAAATGTCAAGACAGTATGGCAATAGGGCTTCAGTACATTAATATCACATTTCAATGGGTGTCAGGGCAATATAGCTATGCAACATCAGCACTATAAATTACAATGTACAATGTAACAGTCGCGGTTGTGCCGTCAGGGGCCCCCGTCCCCCACACCAGGAGGTGGGGGGAGGGGGCGCCCCAAGGGCACCCGCAGTGTGATCAAGAAGGCGGTACCTTTTGGTGAGTGTCAAGGCAGTGAAGCAGGGAGGCCCCAGTACCATAGGGTGCAATGCATGTCGGCTAGTGTCAAGGCAATAAAGTTACGGAGCAAAAGTATAATTGGGCACAATGAAGCCGCGGCGGCCATGCCATCAGGGCCCCCCGTCCCCCGCGCCAGGAGGGTAGGGGGAGGGGGCGCCCCAAGGCCAACCGCGGCGTGATTAAGAAGGTTGTGTATCCTGGTGAGTGTCAAGACAGTATGGCAAGGAGGCATCAGTACAATAGGGTGTAACACATCGCGATAAGTGTCAGGGCAATTGCAAAGCCTCACTACGATTGAGATGTGTCAAGGCAATAGGTGTCAAGGCAATAGAGCTAAGGAGCATTGGCACAATAGGGCACACCTCTGCGGCCACGCAGTCAGGCCCCCTCCCGCGCCAAGGGGCGGGGGGCACCCCAAGGGCGACTCCGACTCTGCGCACGAGGCAGTACATGTCGGTGAGTATAATGATAGTAGAGCAGTGAGGTATCAGGTATCAGGGGGGTAGTGTGGCCACCGGTGAGACCCCCGGTGGGTATTCAGGCAGTAAGGCAATAGAATATATGTGCATCAAAGTAGGGCACATCCGTGCATCCCCCGCTGGCCTAGCACGGGGTGGCCGATCCAGGGCAGTTCTCCGCATGCAGCGCTTGGGTCTATTCGCACATTAGGGTAGGGGTATATCATACAGTTATAGGATACGTTACATAGTTGGCTTCATGTTGGGCTTGTGGCTGCGAAGTCGCAGAGGACTGGTAGTTGGTGTGTGTTCTGGAGAGAGTCTTGGGACCCGGTGTGTAAAGGAGCGGCTGTGTCTAATACGTGGATAACCTTCAGAAGGCATACGGGTGGTCGGAGGTAATGTCCGCACCATGGCAGCAGGAACTCGCATCGGCGGCGCCGTGAGCAGTTACTAGGGGTGCATCAGTTAGGCGTGAGGGGCATGCGGCCGGGGGATGGAGGGCTCGGTGTTCCCTGTGCAGGAGCAGGTCTGTCGGCGGTGCGTGGCAGCGAGAGTGTCCTTTGTGTAAGTTTCAGGGAGGCCCCTTATTCGGATGTTGTTTTGTCTGGATCTATTGTTGAGGTCTTCCTGTGCGTCTTCCAGGAGGGCTATCTGTTCTCTGAGGTCTTTGAGGGCAGTATTATGGTTGTTTGTGGTAGTGAGCACCTCTTCCAGTCTGTCCTCCACCTCGTGGGTGCGCCTGGTGAGGTCTGCTAGGCCTTCTTTAATGGGGGCCAGGTGCTTTGTGAGTTCTGCAGCCACCAGGGAATTCATGTCATGGAGCAGGATTCTGAGGTCCTGTTTAGTAAGGGGGGAGGATTCAGCCTTGTGGCTGTGTATGCTGTCTTCGGAATCTGAGTCCAAGGCCTGCTGGCCCTCTGCACGCGGCTGCTCTTTGTCCGTGCCGGACTTCATTTTTCGTCCTCCTCCCATGGTGCTGGGGAGTTGTGAGGTGTCTACCCGTGCTGGTAGGGCTGTAGTGGCTCTGGTGCCGCTGATGATGGCTGATAAACTGTCTGCTGTCACGGAGCCTCTCTAGTGCGCGGCCATCTTGGTCGGCAGTCAAGCTCCGCCTCAACCGAACCAGTTTTTTTAAATGTATTGTTGTGCATTTATAATACAAGGTAGCATTGTACACTATTGTGTGTCACAAATACATTAAAAACAGGCTATATGTGACAAAACAGGGAAGCATAGACTGCACATCTCTTTTATAATAGTCAAGGTAGAATAACACAGTGCCATTAGTGAGTATCCAAGAGATCATCAAGCTGAAATGCTAGACTAAGGTACTGGTTGCTTGTAGGTAGGCTGATTAAGGACCAGTGTCTGACCACATGGACATGTGTGGAAGACTTTTACTCTAGAGTGACAATAACTTTGCACTGTGTGAGTGAGATATTACTAAATCTTTATCGAAACTAGATGGGACGAATGTTTCTTATCTGCCATCACATTCTATGTTTCTATATGTTTCTATGTAATTGATTACACTTAGTTTTAATTTTTACAGCTTTAAGTCAAAACAGTTTAGTTGGAAAATAATCTATTACACAGCTTCTTAGGGGTTCTTCTAGAAACTCATAAATGTATGCAAGAGTTAAAAGAAGTGCGATCATATATAGCAAGACTTTAGTGCCTCTCAATGAGTAAATATCAGATTACTGGCAATACATTACGTTTATTTTAATTGAAAGAATTAGCATTTATGTATACATTGCCTAAATAATTAACGTTCTCGTAAAGATTTCTTTACGTGTTTGACGACACCGACTAGCAGTAAATAATTTTGCAAAAGGCTCCTGCAGAATGCTTACTAACATCAGACTTGTCTGCAGAGAGCAGCTTTGCAGGAAACCACACTTCAACCGCTGTAACCCAATTGTCTGCTTGCACCTGTATTCCCCCGACACTGCAACAATATATACTTTTTATTTTCCAGTGTGCAAATACATGCATATTGATGCCAAAACTAACACTTCAAAAACTCTTAAAAATGTGCCGGATTTTACACTTGAATTTTAATTTGTTTCAGTTATACAAGTATACATTGTACAATAGCATATGTATGGTCAGTTGATTTATTTTATCTATTTTAAGAACAGACCGTGGGAAAGTGATTCAGACGTACCTCTTTTGCATCTTAACAAGTTCTGCATTTTAGTTTTCAGAAATGTGTCTGTATCAAGTTACATTATCAGTAAGAAATAAGAGAACGGTAAAAACACATGTATTTGAAGACATACTGGGCTTTATTCATCATGGCAAAACTAGATAAATTTCACTGATAAATGAAGGTAAATTAGTAAAACATGCCAGTTAGTTTCCACTGTGATTGCTCCATATTTATCATTTTGCTCCCAATTACTTTAGTTTTGTCTTGCAAAATTTGGTCTATATAGTTGGGCAATGATACAGTAGGTTTTACATATATATTATATACTGTTTAGTTGTATATTCTATTGCCCTCACACATACACTGATGAGCAACAAAATTAAAACCATCAACCTAATATTGTGTAGGTCCTTCTCGTCCTGCCAAAACAGCTTTGCTTCATCGAGGCATGAACTCTTTGTCATGTTCTTTAAACCATTCGTGAACACTTTTTGCAGTGTGACAGGGTGCATTGCCCAGCTGACACAGGCCACTGCCATCAGGGAGCACCATTGCCATGAAGGGGGAGGAACATGGTCTGCAACAACATGAATGCTAGGACCCAAGGATTCCCAGGAGAACATTGCCCAGAGCATAACACTGCCTCCGCCGACCTGCTTTCTTCCTATAGTGCATCCTGCTGCCACCTCTTTACCAGGTCAGTTACTTAAACACACCTGGCTCTCCACCTGATCTAAACGAAAACGTGGTTCGTAGACCAGGCAATCTTCTTCCATTGCTCCATCGTCCAATTCTGATACAATTCTGCACTTTCTGCAGTAGATAAGGGTTTTCATGGCCACTGTGACTGGTCTACAGCTATGCAGCTCCAAAAGCAGCAGACTGCAATGCACTGTGTGTTCAGACACATTTCTATCATGGCCAGCATTCTGTTTGTCAGCAAATTGAGCTACAGTAGCTCTTCTGTGTGATCAGATCAGAAAGACATGCATCAAGGAGTCTTGGGTTTCCATGACCCTGAAGCCAGGTCACCTGTAGTCCTTCCTTGCACATCTTTTGGTAGGTACTAACCAATGAATACCAGGAACACCCCAAGACTTTCTGTTCTGGAGATGCTCTGACCTAGTCATCTAACCATCACTATTTGTGATGTCAACCTCTTGTCAATGTCACCCATTTTTTCTGTTTTGTAAAACATGGAATTCAAGAACCAACTGTTCACTTGCTGCCTAACATATGTCACAGCTTGGCAGGTGCCACTGTAACAAAATTAATTTCAATTAATGTTATTTACTTTACCATTCAGTGGTTTTAATGTTGCTGTTGATCAGTGTACATATGCAGGTCACAGAAATTCCCAGTAGACAGTCAATGAGGACTAAAGAACATTAAATGACACTGCCAGTTTACTGAGACCATAAACCTGTTTCATTTTGCAGGCATGTGTTTTAGGAAAATTTTGGGTAGACACCCATATTTATGGATTATTATTATAATATATATAGCGCCAACAAATTCCGTAGCACTTTACAATGGGTGGACTAACAAACATGTTATTGTAACCAGACAAGTTTGATGCACAGAAACAGAGGGGTTGAGGGCCCTGGTCAATGAGCTTACATGCTAGAGGGAGTAGGGTAAAGTGACACAAAAGTTAAGGGACGTATTAGGGAAGTAGATTGGTGGAATAGTATTCAATGAAGACTTAGTGTGGGGGTTTGGAGCCATTAACAGTTTAATGATTGCTTTTGTGAAAAAGTGAGTTTTTAAGGATTTTTTTGAAGGAGTGGAGACTAGGTGAGCATCTAACGGAAAAGGGAAGGAAGTTCGACAGGAATGGTGCAGCCCTAGAGAAGTCTTGAAGGCAAGCATCAGAGGTGGGAGTACGAACAGAGGATAGACGCAGGTCTTTGGAGAATTAGGATAGAGTAGTGACCATGAGATTTAGCAGCGAGTAGACAGTTTGATACTTTGGTCAGAGCAATTTCTACAGAGTGCTGAGCGCGGAAACCAGACTGAAGTGGGTCGAGCAGAGTATTGGACTGGAGAAAGTCTGTCAATCTCACATGCACAAGCATTTCAAGGATCTTGGACGCAAAAGGCAGTAGCGAGATAGGGCGGGAGTTGGACTCACATAGATAAGGAACACTGGATGTTAATTGAGCCTAGTAGTCAGAAAATAATTGAGCATAGAAGGAAGTTTACTGACTTGGGGTTTGAGACCCAGGAGGCCTTCAAAAAGGTTTACTCAAGATTGATTTCTTACTCCCTGTATCCTAGCAGTTTATCTCTTCATGTGTGTATTTCTCAAATTCACCGACGCCAGATTTTTGCCCATATAACCTTTCAAGGGGTTGCCTTACCTGGAATCCATCTCTTGACCAAGTTCTCCCTAATAATGTCCACACCTTCTTAGTTGTCAACACTGTGTCATAATCGTATTGGTCATAGTTCAATAAAATTAGTGGTTCCCAAACCAGTTCTCAAGTACCCCCTAACAATCCAGGATTTAGGGATCACCCAGTTGTGTCTAAGGTGTTTAAAGAAGAAAAAAAACACTTTAGGCACAACAGGGTAATTCCCAAATTCTGGACTTGTTGGGGGTACTTCAGGACTGGGTTGGGAACCCCTGAATCAAATGCTTATCATAGAGGTATTGATGGACATTGGACACATGCGCCAATCAGAAAAGGGGATGAAAGAAAGTGTGGGCTGGTTAGAGGGTATATATGGGTGGGTGAACAAGGAGAGGGGACAACGAGATGGACATACTTGGGATAACAGGTAGGGAGGAGGGGTGGGTTTGAGGGGTGACATTAGGCTGAAAACTGAGGCTTTTACCTAGACTGTGTGTGCACAAGTCACATGCAAACAGTCTACATGCATACACTTCTACTTTCAGGTGCATTCACAGTGCTGCAAACAAGTGAAGAAACTAATTAGTGATTTATGTCCGTCACCAGCTCCCAGTGCATGCTGACTGCAGATGTATATTTTGCCTAGTACTCACATTAGGCAGTCAAGAACAGAGCCACGTGTGCTTGGTTTGCAACTAAACCCAGACACAAAAGGGCAGATTTCTCTTTAGAGGCAGCCTATCAAGCTGAAATATTTGCACACACAGATTGCTGGCACCATGACCATTTTAAAAGCAGAACGTTGGAGTTATCCTTTAAACTTAAAGCCAGTTCCCTGAGCCCAAGTAACAAGTGATCAAGTGGGTGGCAAACATTGACTGTTGACATGTATTACATGACATTGACTGTATTTAACCCCTCAATACAAAACATGGGCAGTCATGAAGCCCTGACTTACATTTTCCATTAAATGATCAAGAGAAATTGCTAGAACCTTCTCCCATATCCTCCCTGGTAAGAAGATGGTCCAGAGGAGCTCACTTTTTTTTTATTATCACTGCCTGCATCAGCCACACATGATTTATGGGAAATTATAGAGACCAATTTGGATTTATCTATTTTTTATTTGTTTTAATGTTTTAAACATTTGTTTTTTATGATATACAGTCTTATCTCCCCTCGCTGCACACTGCTCAGAAGTTCAATGACAGAATGGACAGAGAAGCATGCAGTGCCTAAGCGACAGTCCCACTTTCCCACACCACACTAGTAGGATCACACAAGGGGAAGATGGCGTTTAGAGAGACCCACAAGGGCGTGTAAGTGGTATAAGAAACACAAAAGGGGTAGGAGCGCTAGAGAGAAATTTGTGAATACAGTAGTGTATTGGTGTTGAGGGTTAACAAGTGTATATGTAGGTATTTTTGTGCATGGCACTTGCCTATACCCTTCTCCCTACTGGTGCTCCTCTCCACATGAATTTCTTTGCAATTTTCCCCATCCCACCTGTTTTATTTATCTCTCTTCCACTTGGTCCATCTCTCTATGTACCCTTACCCCACTTGTGTCCCTTTGCTCATACCACTTTTCATCACTTGCGGCCCTGTGTCTATACCACTTATCATCCACTTGTGCCCCTCTGTCTATAACCTTGTTGAGAGCTGCCCAGCAAACTGCATACAGTGGAGTAAGCTAGCATTCTCAGGCTTTCACTGCCTCCCAAAGTTGGGAAGATTAAGGAAGAAGTTCACTATTGCATTAAGAGATTCTTTATTAAGGGAATTTTTTTTTTTTTTTTAAGGAAAAGTGGGTGGCATGTGCAAAGCCTTTGTACCATATCCAGTATCTGATCTGTAACTGTATATATATATATATATATATAAATGTCTTTGTATGAAACAACTAAACACTTCCTACTGAGGTATCACACAATGGCTCACCACAAGCCCAACACAATATTTTGGGGCTAAATCATAGAACAGCTGCTCAATCTCTAGAGTTTACTTCATAGTAAGCTAATCAATGGGAAGACAGTGAACAATTACTTTAACATCTTTTTGTGTAAACCCATATTTGTTATTGAATAAGAGTGACTGTCATCCAAATTGTTTATGAATTAAACATCATGAATGTCACTTGATTAAAAGAAAAGATGAGTGTTGATTAAACTTTTATATATATATATGTGTGTGTGTGTGTGTAAAAAAAAAAACCTGATGAAAGCTCCATGTGGGAGCTGAAACATTGACTTCTTAAATGGATTGAATAAAAGGTAAATTTTATTTGAAAATCTCTATAAAGTCCTTGGAGTGCGGTCATTTCTGCTATGTCTACATGATCCTTGCCAGATCAGCACCGGGCAGGGCTGCCATCAGAAATATTAGGGCCCCTGACACAGCTCAAGATCTGGGCCCCCGGGGCCAGCCCCGAGTCCGCCCACAAGGATGAAGTGTGTGTGTGTATAGTGGATGTAGAATGTGTGTCATGGATGCAGTGTGTATAGTGGATGTAAAATGTGTGTAGTGGATGCAGTATGTGTGTCATGGATGCAGTGTGTATAGTGGATGCAGATTGTACGTTTTGTGTAATGTATGTAATGTTTGTATGCATGCATTAGATGCAGAGTGTGTGTGCAGTGAATGTAGGTGTGTATAGTGAATGCAGAGTGTGTGTTTTTGTAGTGGATGTAGTGTGTATAGTGAATGTAGTGTGTATAGAGCATGTAGTGTGTTTGTAGTGAATGTAGTGTGTTTGTAGTGAGAGCAACGTGTGTATAGTGAATGTAGTGTGTGTGTGTAGAGCAAAGTGTGTGTGTGTGTAGTGCAGAGTGTGTTTAGTAAATTTAGTGTTTGTAGTGAGTGCAGAGTGTGTTTTGTGAATGTAGTGTATGTGTAGTGCAGAGTGTGTTTAGTGAATGTAGTGTGTGTGTAGTGCATAGTGTGTTTAGTGAATGTAGTGTGTGTGTAGTGCAAAGTGTGTTTAGTGAATGTAGTGTGTGTGTGTAGTGCAGAGTGTGTGCTTGTAAGGATTCAGTGTTTGTGTAAAATAGGGGGGGGGGAGTATTTTTTTTGTGTGTGTATATTTCAATTTTATTCCCCCCTCCCTGGTTCTTACCGTGCCAGGGAGGGGGGAGTTCGCATTCCCTGTCCAGTGGCATGGTGGAGGGAGCCAGCCGTGGTACATTGAATAGGGGGCCCAGCAGCACACACTGTCTTCCTTTCCAGCTCCTCTCTGACTAACTCTCGCGAGACAGGCCTGCGTGCTGTGCGGAGCGTTGCCATAGTAACCCGTGGCAATGCTCTGGCGGCCGCAGGGCGCAGGAAAGTTAGACAGAGAGCAGCTGGAAAGGAGGACAGAGTGTGCTGCTGAGCCCCCTCTTCATTGTACAGGTAGCAGGGGGCCCTCTGTGCACATATATAGCGATTTTTGATATATATATATATATATGTGCACATAATGAATGTGGGGCTCGGGCCCCCCAGGACCGCCGGGCCCATGACAACCGTTATGGTTGTCATGCCCTGATGGCGGGCCTGGCACCGGGCACCATAGGATAACACCAGGAGTGCAAGTCCTCGCTATTTATATATATAAAACAATATATACACATAGGATATTTTTGAAATTCCACTTAAAGGGAACTCTCCACCCTTAAAACAGCCTTACGTCAATTACGTTATTTTGAGGGCTGAAGTCCCTGCACGCGGTCTTAACTTAAGGTGTTAAACAGCTTTCAAACAATTTGACACCTTGTACTCAAGCATATCACTAGTGCCCAAGATAACAATTCTTGTTTTTTACAGTGGCCAAGTAGTGAAGAGAGGAAGAAGTGCTGACCTAGATCTAACTTTGGTGTTACCTTAAATGGACAATGTAGGCACACAGACAACTTCATGTCCCTCTAAACTGCAACTGAGAAAATTGCCATTCTTCAGGAACAACAGTGTCTAAATGCCCCTAATGGCTTTGCCACTTACAGCCACTAGAGGCACTTCTGCAGAAATACAAATAGAAAAGCGGCTAATTCAAACAGATGATCTCATAGATACCAACTGGTTGGTATAGTTTTGCCATGAATGCACTCTAGCCCCCCAATGCTTTCCTATGGAGGGGAGTATAAAGGAGGCGTGCCAACAGGGTGAAGGCCAGCATAGCAGCAGCTAAAAGGTAAGTAAAACTTGGGTTCAGATAGCAGGGGGGTCATTAGTACAGTTAGATATAAACTATAGCATTAAGAATATATTTGCATTCCAAACGCTGTAGTGCTTCTTTTAGGTAAGATGGTGCCCAGGAATTCCAGGCCCCAAATAAACTTCTAGCCTTACTCACAGGGAGATGATGTAGGCTATAGAAGCCAGACTTTGGTAGTGCCAGCAGTCACCTGTGTGGATGTGTGGTTCACAAGTAGTGATGTCCCGAACGGTTCGTAGGCGAATAGTTCCTGGCGAACATCGCTTGTTCGCGTTCGCCACGGCGGGCGAACATATGCAATGTTCGGTCTGCCCCTATTAATTTACTAATACTAAGTAAAAATTACTTAGTATTAGTACATTGTGCCCGAACTCGCAATACCGCGAGAAGGGGCATGTCTATTAAACAGTGAGCAGCCTGTGGCTGCTCACTGTTAAAAAAAAAAAAAAAAAGGGTGGGGGCCCTGAAAATCACAATAAGGGGGGACCTACTGCTCCCCCTGGCCCCCACCCCTGAGCGGTGGGTGGGGGCCCTAAAAATGAACAATAAGGGGGGACCTATTGTCCCCCCCGGCCCCACCCCTGAGCGGTGGGTGGGGGCCCTAAAAATAACAATAAGGGGGGGACCTATTGTCCCCCCCGGCCCCCACCCCTGAGCGGTGGGTGGGGGCCCTAAAATTAACAATAAGGGGGGGACCTATTATCCCCCCCGGCCCCTACCCCTGAGCGGTGGGTGGGGGTCCTAAATACAAAGGGGGGGCCCTAGTCACCCCTCCCCCCGAAAAAAAAAATTAGCTACCTACCTACCCCCCTCACCCTAAAAATAATGATGGGGGGGACCTTTAACTAAAAACCTGTAAAAAAAATAGATAAAAACAACTTACCATTCGATGTTTTCTTTCTTCTACAATCTTCCTTTTTCAGTCCCAAAAAAGGCCAAATAAGAAACCATAATAACCGACGCAATAAAAAAAAACAAAAAACGAGCAGACTGAGCTCTGCAGGGCGGGGGAAGGCTTATAAAGCCTTGCCACGCCCTGCAATTAGGCTAAGAACACTCTGATTGGCTGGTTTAAGCCAATCAGAGTGCCCTTTGTCATTTTACACAGCGTGGGAAAATTCCAAAGAACTTTCCCACGCCGTGTAAAATGACACAGAGCACTGTGATTGGATGGCTTGAAATCCATCCAATCACAGTGCTCTGTGTCATTTTACACAGCGTGGGAAAGTTCAATTTTCCCACGCTGTGTAAAATGACACAGAGCACTGTGATTGGATGGATTTCAAGCCATCCAATCACAGTGCTCTGTGTCATTTTACACAGCGTGGGAAAGTTCAATTTTCCCACGCTGTGTAAAATGACACAGAGC
This sequence comes from Pelobates fuscus, assembly GCF_036172605.1. Lineage (NCBI taxonomy): Eukaryota > Metazoa > Chordata > Amphibia > Anura > Pelobatidae > Pelobates > Pelobates fuscus. The sequence continues at coordinate 252,917,073 of NC_086317.1, read as the reverse complement.
ACTGTGATTGGATGGATTTTTAGGGTGAGGGGGGTAGGTAGGTAGATAAAAAAAATTTGGGGGAGGAGGGGTGACTAGGGTCCCCCCCCTTTGTATTTAGGGCCCCCACCCACCGCTCAAGGGTGGGGGCCGGGGGGGACAATAGGTCCCCCCCTAATTGTTATTTTTAGGGCCCCCACCCACCGCTCAGGGGTGGGGGCTGGGGGGGACAATAGGTCCCCCCTTATTGTTAATTTTAGGGCCCCTACCCTCCGCTCAGGGGTGGGGGCCGGGGGGGGGACAATAGGTCCCCCCCTAATTGTTATTTTTAGGGCCCCCACCCGCCGCTCAGGGGTGGGGGCCGGGGGGGACAATAGGTCCCCCCCTTATTGTTAATTTTAGGGCCCCCACCCGCCGCTCAGGGGTGGGGGCCGGGGGGGGGACAATAGGTCCCCTTAATTGTTAATTTTAAGGCCCCCACCCGCCGCTCAGGGGTGGGGGCCGGGGAGGGACAATAGGTCCCCCTCTAATTGTTTATTTTAGGGCCCCCACCCGCCGCTCAGGGGTGGGGGCCGGGGGGGGACAATAGGTCCCCCTCAATTGTTAATTTTAGGGCCCCCACCCGCCACTCAGGGGTGGGGGCCGGGGGGGACAATAGGTTCCCCCCCTAATTGTTATTTTTAGGGCCCCCACCCGCCGCTCAGGGGTGGGGGCCGGGTGGGGACAATAGGTCCCCCCTTATTGTTAATTTTAGGGCCCCCACCCACCGTACAGGGGTGGGGGCCAGAGAGGGGGAGGACAGTAGGTCCCCCCCTCATTATCTTTATGGCCCCCACCCGCCGCCCCACCCTGTACATCCGCGGCGAATTAGAGCGCTGGAAGTGATCATGATCGCTTCCAGCCGCTCTAAGGGTATTGCAGCGATGCCTCAATGTTGTCCATGTAGCTCCTGTAGAGGAACATACAATTTTTGCATTCTATTTTAGAGTTCTTCCACATGCAGAAAATTTCTAAAATCCAAGAACTCTGAAATCAAAAGCTTGGTGGGGTCCAGCAGCAGTCACTCTATAGCTTTGGAGCTTGGAATTTATTTCCATCTGCATGGCCTGCTGTACTGCAGCAAACACACTACTAAAAGTATCCTTCCCGCACATGTAGGGAAACACCTGTTGTTGTTCATGCAGATGTGTATTTGAAGACTTTCTGAAGAGGAGAAACATAATTTTGAAGGTCTAATGAGTGGCATTTCACAGGATTATGCTGTGCCCAATGCAATCCCTGCTCTTCTCTAAAAGCATACTGTACAGCACCAAGTAATACAGAAGAGTGGTGGCAGCTTTTCTCTTTATGTGAGGTGAGAACTGCTAGTAACAAAGACTATGACAACACAGAAAGACCTCCATCTTCTAAAATGTACCTGTCTTTTAGTTTTAAGACATTTTTCTATCCCCCAACCCTGCCCACATATTATAATAATCACCCACCAATGTTTGATTGTGAAATTGAGGCAAGAAAAAAATGTAATGTCCTTTTTGTAGTTAGTTTATTGCATTCCGTGTGAAGAGTTAAACTATACAAATGTTTATATTTGACCTTTCAGAGATTATGAGGCTGAAGGCATGTTGGTTAGTACCATACATTAATTTAAGGACTAACTCATTCAGATATAACCACAAGCCCCGAGGTGGGTTGTGTTAAATGCTATTCACATCTTTTAATGTACCAGAAGCGAAACAAAGTCTAACCTTTTGAGCAAATGCTTGCACACAATGGATTTATTTCATTTCAAAACCTGAAAGTACCACTGAACTTTACTAATATTTATTTTTTCTAACCTTTTTCTTACCATTGCTTTATAAATCAGCTATGAAGTGTTTTAGTGGTTAATACACAATAAATACAGTAAATATGAACAGAATTATTACTATGTAAGCAATGACTATAGGAATAGCTATGAAGGGGGTGTTTAGAGTTTAAAGGACCACTCTAGGCACCCAGACCACTTCAGCTTAATGAAGTGGTCTGGGTGCCTGGTCCAGCTAGGTTTAACCCATTTTTTTATAAACATAGCAGTTTCAGAGAAACTGCTATGTTTATTAATGGGTTAAGCCTTCCCCCAAATCCTCTAGTGGCTGTCTCATTGACAGCCGCTAGAGTCGCTTGCGTGATTCTCACTGTGAAAATCACAGTGAGAGCACGCAAGCGTCCATAGGAAAGCATTGTAAATGCTTTCCTATGCGACCGGCTGAATGCGCGCGCAGCTCTTGCCGCGCGTGCGCATTCAGCCGACGGGGCGGAACGGAGGAGGATCGGAGGCAGAGAGCTCCCCGCCCAGCGCTGGAAAAAGGTAAGTTTTAACCCTTTTCTCCTTTCCAGAGCCGGGCGGGAGGGGTTCCCTGAGGGTGGGGGCACCCTCAGGACACTCTACTGCCAGGAAAACGAGTATGTTTTCCTGGCACTAGAGTGGTCCTTTAAGTGGACGGATAGAAGCAAGATTACTGGGTTTCATCCAAAATCGATTCAGTATTAATTGCACTCATTTTTGATATTATCAATGAAAATATAAATTGTTCATACATGGACCTACAACACTTAGTTGAGTTAATAAAGAGATAACTTTAAAAACATGGAGTAAATGTTCATTATGCAGTGGACAAACTTTGAGAACACATTACTAAAACATTTTGGAAAGAATCAGGGGAAGGCAAGGAGAAGTTTAAAGTTAGTGACGCCTTTCTTTCTTTTTGGGTTGGATAGTGCAGGAATGGAAATGCATAGAATAGATGTACATGTTCTGTGTATTACAATCTGATATCTAAATACAAATAAAAAATACTTCTTAAAAATGAAAAGTGATTAGAATAGTTATATGGTATGTTAATGCACAGTCAGTTATTATCATGTATTTATACAATGTCAAAATTGTTTAGCACTGTAAACCAAATATATATATATATACACACACACAACATTGAAACTGTCACACTCACTGTGGTTTGCCTGGTTTTCACACTGGTGGTCTCCTTTTTCATAACCCTTTATCTTATTTACCGGTAATCTTATTTGGCCATTCATTGTCTTGTTGCTTGATTTGGTGGGATATGGTATACACAATTAAAGGCGTAGGAGGGTTGTTAACCACAATATTAGCATTTCTACCTTTATTCTTGACCTGAATTATGGTTGTTGAGACATCCAAAGCCAGGTATAGCCAAAGGCCTACAAGCAATCAATGATTCTCTGTTTTGCTTACAACTTTTAAAGGGAGGGTGAGCGAGAAGGAAACCTTGAGGTTCTTGTGATATTAGTTGTTGGGGACATTTGCAAGAAGAGATAAAATTGTGTTCCAGTAGATTATGAATTGGAGACATACCCACTACTTGTGATAGAAAGTTTCCTTCAGACCACAAAAACACTAGCAAAGGGACGTTACCCATTCAAAGTAATTTGGAGACGGTTGTGTGTCAGAGAAATAACTTTTGAAAAATTGCTCTTGGAGACCTACACACCTAGACACATATGCCATTGTCTCCCAGTCAGATCGAACATCCTTTTTCCAGCCTCGAGTATTATGTAAGGGACACCAGTCCACTGAATTTTAACTTTTTTACAGTAGAGTAATACAAGCAGAAGAAACATCTCCCTTAAGACATCTTATTTCAAACATGTGAATGTTAAAAGCGCACCATCTTTTATTCAAAGCTACATGAAAACTTTAAATCTGGAAAAATTATGAGAGGATTATAGGAAATGGGTGAAACATAGAAACATAGAATGTGACGGCTGATAAGAACCATTTGGCCCATCTAGTCTGCCCAATTTTCTAAATACTTTCATTAGTCCCTGGCCTTATCTTATAGTTAGGATAGCCTTATGCCTATCCCACGCATGCTTAAACTCCTTTACTGTGTTAACCTCAACCACTTCAGCTGGAAGGCTATTCCATGCATCCACTACCCTCTCAGTAAAGTAATACTTTCTGATATTTTTTTAAACCTTTGTCCCTCTAATTTAAGACTATGTCATCTTGTTGTGGTAGTTTTTCTTCTTTTAAATATAGTCTCCTCCTTTACTGTGTTGATTCCCTTTATGTATTTAAATGTTTCTATCATATCTCCCCGTCTCGTCTTTCCTCCAATCTATACATGTTAAGATCCTTTAACCTTTCCTGGTAAGTTTTATCCTGCAATCCATGAACCAGTTTAGTAGCCCTTCCCTGAACTCTCTCTAAAGTATCAATATCCTTCTGAAGATACGGTCTCCAGTACTGCGTACAATACTCCAAGTATAAGGGTGAAAGTTTTGATGGATTGACTAATTACCCAGTTTACAATTCATGAAAATAGTTACAGCTTGATACATAAGATAAGAAGAAGTGGGAACCGCGCATGTGTTCGCCCGCCGTGGCGAACACGAACACGCTATGTTCGCCAGGAACTATTCGCCAGCGAACAGTTCGGTACATCACTACGCATGACGTGTGCACAACAACATACGCTGATAGCACTGAACAACCACATAGCAAATGCACATCATATAAACAACAACAAGTAACCACCTAGCAACAAAATATAATTGAAATAATATTAATGTATCCATTGATAACCCATTCTAACACAATTACATTGCCCATGTATAGTGACGCATACACCACCTACCTAGAACCTATATGCACACAATTATTTATTTTATTCAGAAATGTTATGCAAAATATGCATTTGATAAATCTTTATAAATAAACTATTAAAAACAAAACATACTGTTTCAATGATAAATGTGTATGCAGATTTTCCATATACAATACTTACATGTGGCATTTTTTTATGCCTCTGTCGAGGAGAACTTTGGTGGAACACACTTGTCAAAGCTTTCATCTTTATTCTGGAGCCTCAAGTTGTTCATATGGTTAAATAGATGAGAGAGCAATAGCATAATGGGAAAGTAGGAAACAAAATAGGGAAGCTGAAAAAACACCGCAAAACAACAGGGGTTCGTGGAATCTTACCATACAAAAGTAAATTCCTTAAACAGCTAACAATGCATCTTAAATATTTATAATATTGGGATTATATTGAATTATTTGATCACATTTTGTATTCATATGTACACTATATGGACACAAGTATTGGGACACAACTCTTAATTATTGAATTCAGATGTTTCAATCAGACCCATTGCCACAGGTGTATAAAATCAATCACCTAGCCATGTAGTCTGCATATCCAAACATTTATGGGGAAAAATGGGTCATTCTGAAGTGCTCAGTGAATTCAAGCATGGTACTGTGATAGGTTACCACCTTTGCAATAAGTTAGTTTGTGAAATTTCATCCCTGTTAGATGTTCCACAGTCAGCTGTAAGTAGTATTATTGGATAGTGGGAGTGTTTAGGAACATCTGCAACTCAGCCACGAAGTGAAAGATCACGTAAAGTCACAAAGGTGGTTCACTGGGGTGCTGAGAAGCTTGGTGTGTAAAAGTCGCCAACGCTCAGCTGATTCCACAGCTGAAATGTTCCAAACTGGCATTAATATCAGCATTGAAACTGTGGCCAGATCTTCGTGGAATGTGTTTCCGTGGCTGAGCAGTTGTATGCAAGCCTCACATCATCAAGTACAATGCGAAGCTTCACACTGGCATTGGTGGTGTGAAGCTATCTGCCACTGGACTCTTGAGCAGTGGCAATATGCCGTCACATTCTATGTTTCTAATGTGTCCTGTGGAGTAACAAATCACGCTTCCGTTTGACAGTCAGATGAGCGAGTCTGGGTTTGGTGAATGCCATGACAATATTACCTGCCTGACTGCATTGTGCCAACTGTAAAGGAGGAGGGTGGAGGAGGGACAACGGAATGGGACTGGTTCTCAGGGGTTGGGCTAGACTCCTTACTTCCAGTGAGAGGAAATCTTAATGCTTCGCCTATGTAGCCAAAAGTCCTTGCACCAGCCCTGAGTGAATGTAGGGCTAGGAGTATAACTGCACTTAATTTAAATTATTTACTGTATTTATCAAAACTATGTGCTTGAAGACATGGACAAGGGTTATTCCTGCAAGACAGCCAATGCAAAGAGTTTACGTTGTAATAGTAATTGGTCTCATTAAGTTATGATGTTGACTATATTGTAAATTGGTTTTATTTTGTTTCAATTTTCCCGCACAGAGTGTATCTGAGGTAGACTATTCATAAGATTAGGAAAAAGATAGTGGAGCGCTGATTAAATAGAAATAGATGAGAATAGGGTAGACAAATAGGAAACCTAACAAACTATACAATATAAAACAAATGAATTAATTACCGTATTTATCGGCGTATAACACGCACCGGCGTATAACACGCACCTCATTTTCAGAAGGAAATTCCAGGAAATTTCCCCCCCTCCCATAGAATTCCCCCCCCTCATCCCATAGTGTTCCCACCCTTTCCATAGTCTTCTCCACCCCCTCCCATAGTATTCTCCACCCCCTCCCATAGTGTTCCCCTCCCTTTCCATAGTATTCTTCCCCCCCTCCCATAGTATTCTCCACCCCCTCCCATAGTGTCCCCCCCCTCCCATAGTGTCCCCTAGTGCACTTTCCCTCTTGTCCCATAATTACTTACCTGTCTTGAAGCTTGGGCCGGCTTCACAGCGTGCACCGCGGTACTGGAACTTCAATTTCAGGTTCCGGTTTCTGGCGGGACTGAAAGGAAGTGTGCACTTCCTTTCAGTCCCACCGGAAACCGGAACCTGAAATTGAAGTTCCAGTACCGCGGTGCGCGCTGAACACCGGCCCACGCTTCAAGACAGGTAAGTAAATATGGTATATCGGCGTATAACACGCACACATCATTTCCCCCCTATTTTCAGGGAGAAAATGTTATACGCCGATAAATACGGTAATAAACCCTTCTCTTCTGATAAATCATTAATTTACTAACACACTCAAGATTAATTAAAAATCCATTTATTAATGAATATCAAGACATATATAAAAGGAAAATTTCATCTGTTACAAATAATATGTCTATTAAAAATCACTAATAAAAGCCATACAAAAGTCCAGACCTTATTCGAAATGCTCGGCATCCCGAGTCAGCAAAAATGTATGATGCTGAAAAATATCAAATCATAGTCCCCACTCCCTCTAGCATGTAAGCTCATTGAGCAGGGCCCTCAACCCCTCTGTTCCTGTGTGTCCAACTTGTCTGGTTACAACTACATGTCTGTTCGTCCACCCATTGTAAAGCGCTGCGGAATTTGACGGCGCTCTATAAATAATATAATAATAAATAATAATAATAATAATAGTCCTCTTTGAAGTGAAAATGATGGCTGGTATCGCTGGGACCCCTCCAGACACGTTTCTCCACTTCGGCGGCTTTTTCAATGGATGCGGTCTGTCTCTTAGTGTTCACTTATATAGTATCTGCCGGCTTTCTTTTGATCGCGGCAAATTCAGAATCAGCAATGTGTGTTGCAAAATTAAACTATTCTCTATGTAACTAAACAATCACTTCAAAGAGGACTATTATTTGATATTTTTCAGCATCATACATTTTTGCTGACTCGGGACGCCGAGCATTTCGAATAAGGTCTGGACTTTTGTATGGCTTTTATTAGTGATTTTTAATAGACATATTATTTGTAACAGATTACATTTTCCTTTTATATGTATTGATATTAATTAATAAATGGATTTTTAATTAATCTTGAGTGTGTTAGTAAAATTATGATTTATCAGAAGAGAAGGGTTTATTAATTAATTCATTTATTCATAAGATTATGCTAATAGCCTTTACTTTAGCCTAATATTTGCCTGAGACCCAGTGGATGATAAGTGGGCAAAAAATAGTCCTTTCTCTTTCTCCACCCGGTGGCTAGTGAGAAAGCCCCAGCCCACTAGAACACTGATTGAAGGATCGGTTATCCCTGTGTAGCTACATGATCTATTGGATCCACAAAACCTCTGATCCGACAAGATATCTACAGATCCATATTCATTTTCCCTTTCTAGGGGAACAATAATATCAGATGTTTCAGAAGAAACACAGGTTTAATGTCTTAAGTTTGATTTAAGTGATATTTTGCCTCTTTTGTGTGCAAATTTGCTAAGTTTTTGAACATGGATTAGAAAAATTATGACCATGCACTATTATACTAGCTTCATATAATAATAGTTTTAAAATATGAACTCTAACCGTACTATAGCACTAGTTATAGTGCTAGTAGGCTGCATTTGCCATTCCCTGATCCTAGGACATACTGTTGTGCTTAGGTTGCCTCTGTAAACTTGTATAATAGGATACTAATATTGATACCGGAGAAACTGACGGAAGCCAAGCACAGAGAGATGGACACAGGTTTCTTCAGGAAGGAAGAGATTCTTTATTGGATCACCGATCGGGACTCAGAGGGACTAGCGTCACCAAAATACAGCAAAGTCTGAGTACTGAATACATAGAGTACATTCCTTATATAGCACTGTAGCTCCTCCCACAATTAACTACACCCACACATACCCTTAACCTATTTAATGAATAGAGTCTAAACTCATCCATCCGGTCTAACCACGTGGCTCATCTGATACAAAGGAGAGGGACGCGTAATTCCAGTTCTTACATTCCTGCACCTGGTCAGTACAGTGATGACAGTATCTTAGCTACGTGTAATTAACCAACTGATACTACAAACACATATACATACATATGCCTTGTGGCAATCTTAGCCTGCTAAACTTGTATTTTACTGGAATTACATCACATTCCCCCCTTTGATGCCTCTGATATTTCACAATTACTTGAGGCATCACTTAACCTTGGTTTGCATATACCTCAGGTTACCATGAACCAGACCAGACTTATCTTATGATGTGAATCTTCAACATTCATCTTCTTGCATTGGTTCTCCCTGATCTAGAGCCTTATACTTATATATCGCCATTATCTGTGCAGCAGCCTTCCTCTCTGCTATACTTCCTATCAGGCTTTGCACAGACCTAACTACTAAGGGTATAAGACACGGTAGGAGTAGACACAACAGTAAAATCAGTAGGACTCCACCTACCACTGCCTTAAGCCCTCCAAACCACTCATACCAGCTACCAAACCAACTACTTGGATTGTACCCTTTCCATACCTGAGTAGGCACATGCGCTAGTTTAACCATATGGCTAGTAAGCTCAGCTATTGCTTGCCCTTCGTCATCTATTTGAAGACAGCAATTACTTAGGTTAAACTTCCCACATACACCTCCCTCTACTGCCAAAAGGTAATCCAAGGCTAATCTATTTTGGTAGACTGCTGTCCTCATCCTGGTGTTATGCTTCGCTAGAAGATTGAGCGCTTGTGATGTTTCATTAGTGATAATCTCAACCACCGCCTGTAACCTTATAATGCGGTTGAGCATATAAATAGGGGTCCTGTAACCAAAGGTACCATCCTCAGCCCACGTGGCTGGCCCATAATAATCTATAATACGCTGGGGAGGCCATTCATCATCTTCCCAGGCGCCTATCTCTATGGGTCCCCTTTTCTTCCTATGATTCACATCATACACTTTAACACCTAAAGTCTCACCTGTTTCAATCGGTAACAAGAAGAAGGATGGTTTGAGCATACCCAACACACATGCCCCTTCCCAGTCCTGTGGCAGCTCCGAATAGGCTTTCTTACCACAGATCCAGTACAAATTTGCTGGGGCTCTCCAGGTAGATGTGATGGATAGATCAAACCACACATCCTTTAAATTGGCATATCTAGCAAACGGGTTAGATGGTTCTGAGACATTTGAAGCCGACCACCAAGTTGTATTCTTTGTATCATCATCATAAGCTTTTTGCCCTAGACAAGTTAATTCTCCTACAGAAGTATTATACATTATTCCTTTCCTTGCTATGCAAACATAACCTATGATGGAGGTCTTTAATCTCCACTCAGATTTACCTCTAACACTCATATGATAATCGGCTTGTGTAGATATTAATTGGTCAACTGCCTCAGAACCGGACATTACCTCCTTTGCTTCCCAAGGCCATTGGTCTCCCATGTTAGTACCTCCACACACATAGCAGTTGGTAACATTAAGACTACCGGCAATACTTTCAGCTAGATCGATGAACAGGTTTTTAGCATTATGGGGGATCTTATTATCTAGACTCATCTCTTCGTAAAAGGAATGGTATACTTGATGAGTCTGGGAGGATACCGTATCAGTCTCTATTCCTATAAACAATAATGTCCCAGGATCTAAACCCGTCCCGTATATTTGAAACCCAAATAAATTTCCATACTTATCTAAGAACTTGTCGGGGTTATTAATGAGTATATGGACTGGGTTGCATTCCATAGACTTACAATAAGGGCTAGTCGGCAACTTAGTCACTATCATGTCTTTGTCTACTGTCTGTCCCCAAGTTGCCCACCCCACACAAGACCAATATGGGCAAAAGTTATAATCTCTATTTGGGCATCTAGGACTTACATATTTATTTTTGCTACTGGGACAAATATATTTATCGTTAGACCCATACGTCCTCTCCCATCTAAGATCCCCACATACATTCCACGGCTTTCTACCACTCGATATCGCTTTACACGCATCAAATAGCAGAACACCCGAAGAATGTACGGATTCTAACACCGTTTTATTAATTAGGGTCCCCTGAGGATCTCCATTCCTGAGAGTCAACCAAATTGTACGAGGCTGATACTCCGGACTGAAGCACTTAGGTTCTCCTACTCCTAAATGGCACACACTATAATCTATATTTAAGTATCTACATCTCGATACATCTCCTTTACATTCGTATTGTGAATGCCAAATTAGGGTTTGGGAAATATGGTTACCTGTTCTCGTAGTCTTAATGCATACCTCACAGCTAGGAGTGTCGGTACCTCTACCTTCCTGAATATAAAAACACATATAAATAAACACTATCAAAAGCACATCTTTCGCCGTCATCCTCAGTCTTCGTCCGTGCGATGGAACCTCAGCTTCCAGGATGTGAGGGCTGCAGGGAATGGAGTTCTGCTCGTCTTCACAGGTGTCCCTTCGGGACTTTCCTGGCTTATACACTATGTGATGGTAAGCGGACAGGCTTTATTATGGCCTTCTCACTCACACCTGTAACAATAAAATTTGTAATCCACAATAATTCCTCGTTACTCCGACTGAGTAGTGCGTTTTAACCGGATCTTGCAGGGATTCTCTGGATCTGCTGTAACTTGCCAAGAATCGACTGCTGCTGGTTTAACCCTGGAGTGATGTATCCACGGAGTCACTTCTGCTACTTTTATTGCTGTAGGGGTAGACAAAAGAACAACATAAGGACCTCTCCACTTGGGCCCTAACGGTACAGTATTCCACTCTTTAATCCACACTTGGTCTCCTGGATGGTAACTATGAACAGGGGGATAAATATTCACAGGTAATCTATCTTGTACCCATTTCTGTACCTCCTCCATAGTCTTACCCAACTCTACAACCTGCTGCCGGGTAATTCCTTCTCCCAACTGACTCAAGTCCCCCCTTAAGTTACCAAGTACGGGAGGTGGTCGCCCATACATGATTTCAAAAGGAGAGAGGCCCATCCTTCTGGTAGGGGTACTGCGGATTCGCAATAAAGCTATGGGTAAGAGAACGTTCCACTTAAGTTGGGTTTCCTGACACATTTTAGCCAACTGGTTCTTTATAGTTCTATTCATTCTCTCTACCTTACCAGAACTCTGGGGTCTATATGCAGTATGAAGCCTCCACTTTATACCAAGCATATGAGTCAGTTGTTGTAGGCACTGGTGAACAAAAGCTGGACCATTGTCCGATCCTATAGAACAGGGTAGTCCATATCGGGGTATTATTTCTCGTAGCAGGAATCTCACAACTTCTCCTGCTTTCTCTGTACGAGTAGGACATGCTTCTACCCAGCCTGAATAGGTGCACACAATTACCAGCAGGTAACGATGTCCACCCGATTTAGGCATCACTGTAAAGTCTATTTGTAGATCGGACATGGGGAGTCCCCCCATAAACTGAACTCCTGGTGGCTTTACTGGTCCTTGTCTTGCATTATTCTTAGCACACGTTACACATCTGCGTACAATGGCCTGAGTCAAGTTGGACAATCTTGGTATGTAGAAATGTTTTCTAAGAGATTCTTCAGTACATTCTCTCCCAGAATGTGTCCCGTTGTGATAATTTTGGACAATTTCTACCGCTAGCGATGCTGGTATAACTATTCTTCCATCTTCTAGCTGATACCACTTGTTCTCCAGATACTTTCCCGGTTCAGTCTTTAACCACTCCTCTTCTTGAGCTGTATAAACTGGAGTCCATTGGGACAGTGGAGTTGGTATAAGAGCAGCTATATGCCCTACATACTCCTGTCTTCCTGATTCAGCAGCACGCTTAGCTGCACTATCTGCCATCCGATTTCCCTTGGTTACATCACCATCTCCTCTCAGATGCGCTCGACAATGTATGATACCGACTTCTTTCGGCTCCCACACTGCTTCCAATAGTTGTAGGATTTCAGCTGCGTACTTGATTTCTTTGCCTTCTGAATTCAGTAGTCCTCTTTCTTTATACAAAGCTCCGTGGGCATGAGTGGTTAAAAACGCATACTTAGAGTCCGTATAGATATTTACTCTTAAACCTTCAGCCAATTGTAACGCTCGTGTTAGTGCTATTAATTCTGCCTTTTGTGCTGATGTTCCTTTCGCCAGTGGCCGAGCTTCTATCACCTTGTCTATTGTTGTCACTGCATATCCTGCATAGCGGATCCCTTCTTTCACATAACTACTGCCGTCGGTGTAATATTGAACATCGGGGTTCTGGATGGGAAAATCACGAAGATCTGGTCTACTTGAGAATACTTCATCCATTACTTCCAAACAATCATGTTGACTTTCAGTAGGTTGTGGCAAAAGGGTAGCTGGATTTAAGGTGTTTACAGTCTCTAAATGCACTCTTGGGTTTTCACACAACATTGCTTGATACTTGGTCATACGGCTATTACTAAACCAATGATTTCCTTTGTAATCCAACAACGTCTGTACTGCATGTGGGACTCGTACATAAAGTTCTTGACCCAGAGTGAGTTTATCGGCTTCAGCTACTAGCAGGGCGGCTGCAGCTACGGCTCTTAGACAAGGTGGAAGTCCGCTGGCCACTGCATCCAGTTGCTTAGACATGTAGGCAACAGGTCTTTGCCATGATCCCAAGTACTGTGTCAATACTCCCACAGCCATTCTTCTTTGCTCGTGTACATATAAGTAGAATGGTCGTGTGTGATCAGGTAGACCTAATGCTGGGGCACTCATCAAAGCCTTCTTCACATCTTCAAATGCCGTTTGCTGTTCTTGGGTCCATAAGAAGGGGTCGTGCTCTGTACCTTTGATAGCTGCGTACAGAGGTTTTGCTAGTATCGCATAACTGGGAATCCATATCCTACAGAAGCCTGCTGCCCCCAAGAATTCTCGCACTTGTCTTCTATTCTTGGGTATTGGTATTTGGCAGACAGCTTCTTTTCTCTCTGGCCCCATAATTCTTTGACCTTCAGAGATATGGAATCCTAGATACTTGACAGTTGGCAAACACAACTGAGCCTTCTTTCTAGACACCTTGTATCCTGCCTTCCAGAGAATGTGTAGTAGATCGTGCGCTGCTTGCTGACAGATTTCTTTTGTAACTGCTGCTATCAACAAGTCATCTACATATTGTAACAATACACACTCTCCTGGGATGGACTCGAAATCCAATAGATCTTGACTTAGGGCTGAACCAAATAGGGTAGGTGAATTTTTAAACCCTTGGGGCAGTCTTGTCCAAGTCATTTGGCGTTTTGAGCCCGTTACAGCGTTCTCCCATTGGAAAGCGAAAATACATTGACTTTCTGCGGCAATTCGGAGGCAAAAGAAGGCATCTTTGAGATCTAAGACTGTGAAGTAAGTAGCCCCGCCCGGAATTAAAGCAAGCAGGTTATATGGATTGGGTACAACTGGATGTATGCTAACAACCGCATCATTGACTGCTCTTAAGTCCTGCACAGGTCGATACTCATCTGTGCCGGGCTTTTGAACAGGCAGCAATGGGGTGTTCCAGGGGGAAGTACAGAATTTTAGGATACCATACCGTATGAACTTATCCAGATAGGATTGGATGTTCTTCTTAGCCTTCTGTGGGATGTGGTATTGTCTTAGGCTCACTGGATAAACCCCAAGTTTTAGTTCAATTTTTATAGGTGGAATATTGCGGGCCAGTCCTGGTGGGTTGTTCTCTGCCCAAACTCCTGGTATGTTAAATAATGTCTCATCACTCCTAGGGTTTTGGCTAGTCAACACTGTATAAAGTCGCCACTCTTCTTCCTTTGGTACGGATAAAGTCATAATACCTGAAGGTCCATTAAACTTTAAAGATGTTGTTCCATCTGGTAGGAACGTAATCTGCGCTTGTAATTTGGATAGCATATCACGTCCCAGCAATTGGACTGGACATTCAGGCATATAAAGGAATTGGTGTTTTACTACGTGGCCTCCCAATGTACAGAGTCGACTTTTAAGAACCGGTCTTTCAGCACTTCTTCCAGTTGCTCCTATCACAGTAATAGTCCTTCCAGATGGAGGAGCAACTAGATTAGTCACCACTGAATGTTCAGCACCAGTGTCGATCATGAACGCACTCCTTTTCCCCCCTATTGATACATCGACCATAGGCTCCGCTCGACCAAGGGGGATGGAGCCCGGTCGGTATCAATAGTCCTCCATGACCGTGTCAGCCAATCCTACAAAGTCCCTACCTTCTCTATCGCGAGACCTTTGCGCTGCTGGAATATACCTGTCTTCCCTAACACTTCCTCTGTTCCCATTACTCCCTCTATAACCATTACTCCCTCCGGGACCTCCTCTACCTCTCGCTCTGCCTCTAAAGTTTCCGTAGCCTGCCCTGGGTTGGTCTCTCTCGTACTGCTCTCTTTGCGGACATTCGTTCCTCCAATGCCCTTCTTCCTTGCAATACGCACACTGATCCCTACTCAAAGGCTCCCTACTCCATCTATTATTGCCTCTATCTGGGCCCCGTTTATCTACGCCTGCGATCGCTACCGCTAGCATATCAGCCTTTTTACGCATCTTGCGCTCCTCCTCTTTCTTGCTTTCTGTTTCCCTATTCATATAGACCTTATTAGCTACCTCCATTAGTTGGGAGATTGACATACCTGCAAACCCTTCTAACTTTTGTAGCTTGCGCTTAATATCTCCGTAAGCTTGGCTGACAAAGGCGGAGTTAACCATTCGGGAATTGTCTGCGTCTTCCGGATTAAAGGGGGTGTACAAGCGGTACGCCTCCAATAATCGGTCATAAAAGACACTGGGCGCTTCATCGCTTTTCTGGATCACCTCAACTGTCTTCGACATGTTAATGGCTTTCTTTCCTCCTGCTTTCATGCCAGCAATTATAGCGTCTCTATAGGCTCTGAGTTGAACCATATCAGCACCATTTACGTTCCAATCGGGATCAGTGTTGGGATAATGTGTTGCGGCCCATGCTGCTGGATTAGCTTGGTTCAAAGCACGGGCTCTATCCTCTAATGCTTTAATGGCTGCTTGATTTATTCTTGTCCTTTCCTCATTGTTAAATAAAGTCATTAATAACTGCTGGCAATCAGCCCATGTCGGATTATGTGTCTGTACTATTGAGGTGAACAGATCAGTCATGGCTTGTGGTTTCTCAGTATACGAGGAATTATGGGTCTTCCAGTTTAAAAGGTCGGTAGTGGTGAAAGGGACATATACGAAGACAGGGTCAGCGTGTGCCATTTGACCTGCGGCATCGATATAAGCTGACCCGGGATTTAAGCGAAGAGGCATCTGATAGTGCTTTAATTGTTGGGCACCAGTCAACTGTCGGGTTTGGATGGGGCTACGTAGGGAAGCGTCAGTCATGGGTTCCGGTCGGGGAGATATAGGGTATGGGGATGTGGGAGGTTGGTTTTGGGAAAAGGTAGTGAATAGAACACTTCGGGCCGAGCTAGATGAAGCTTGACCGGAAGTCTGAAGTGGCGCCAAATCAGGATATTCGTTTCTAATGGGGGTGGGTTCTGGTTCCGGAAGGGGAGATTTAGTACGAGGGGGGGTGGATCCTGTACTGGAGGAGGAAGCGGAAGTGGATGAGGGTAATGAGGGAAGGGTTACAGGACTTCCTGTATTTGCGTCACTTCCTCTTACCGGAAAGTAAGGGGGCGGCAAAGGGATCTCGGACTCAGGGGGCGTGTCCAAAATGGGCCTAACACCAGCCCTAGTGGACGAACAAGTCCTAGCTACCATGAGGCGACACTGTTCCTCGTGGCATGTCCGGAGCCATTTTGGCGAGTCATTTACGGCCTGTCTCCAACAATCAATATAAGGAAACTGGCCGTAAAGTTCAGGCCTACCTGATACAGCCACGTGTAAGCGCTGTACCAGAGTTGGATCCAAACTGCCACGTGGCGGCCATGCCGCAACCAAAGTAGGCCACTCCCTAGTGCACAAAGTGACCAAACGTACAGGAGACATCTTTACCCCAAAATCACAAATTTTAAATCCCTTTTTAAAATTCTTAACCATACATCCTAAGGGATCCGGAATCGTTGACTGCGACGCACCCATATTTAACAGTGGAACGTCGTCGACAACGATTACTATACACGCGTACTATTCAACAGTCACACCCGTTTCCTCTGGCAACAGCACCACGTGGTACGGTTACCAAGTGAAACGTACACAATAACAATAAACACTCAGGGAATTCCCATACACACACAGCTGCTACACCAGTCACTATATAATCAATATTATGCCCTTTGGCGTAACTACACAGTCACCCACGCTATAATTCTCTATATACGAATTACCCGTCTATAACACACCCCAGTAACATCGTCTTTTACAAATAGCGGTTACAGTACGGTTAGCATAGGTCAAAGCACAAGTTAAGGTCACAATACAATTATTAGTGGTTATGGTGTTAAACATGCAATGGACGACAATGATTAGTACTTATTATACAATGTCAGTAAATATACAGGGTTATGGTACCGTGCACTATAATACAGCAACACACTATTAACACTCTCGCTAGACGGCTGAGCTCGCGCTATCTAACAAGATATACACTTTACTAAAACAATCGTTAACACATTTACAATTCCCAACTAAACTATTGGCCAGTACCTTGAATGGACTACCTAAAACTATATACACCCGTTTTGGTTAGCCACACTGCCCAATCACCACATATACATAGCGAGCTAGAGATCCGAATTTACACAGGCGCCTCTTAGTCGTACTATCAAAAGTCTAGTGGGTTCCAAATTTACACGCCTTCCCACTTAGCCCAGATAGGATGAGAACTAGCGAACCGAATTTACACAGGCGCCGCTTAGTCTCCCGGTCCCTCCGACCTAGCGAACGTAATATACACCCTAGAACGCTAGTCTAGACAAGACACCGGTGTCCGGCTAGGGCTATTTACACCAGGACCCCGCCTGACTAACCAAATCAAACGGTCTGACTAAAGAGCGTTCGATCGAGCGGTGCGCCTTCGCTCCTTCCCTCCGACAGAGGGGGCAGATACACAGATTCAAAAACCCCTTTGGGCCTACCGCACAATCGGTATACCCCTAGCGGGTCCTGCCGTCTAAAACAGCAGTTATCTTACCTCCTCGTTCCTGAACCTGAGTTCACACTCATCGACGGGGACACCCCAGCACTTCTCACGTAGAGGCCGATGATCTCCTGGACAACAGACCAGTGGCGCCGAGACGAAGGGAGGTCCACGCAGAAGTTCAGGGGTGCAGCCGTAGAGAACGTGGGCAAAGATAGACCGTCTCACGCCTCTGCCTCTCAGCTACCGTTGAACGATGAGCTTCCCGGCCAATGCACCAAATGATACCGGAGAAACTGACGGAAGCCAAGCACAGAGAGATGGACACAGGTTTCTTCAGGAAGGAAGAGATTCTTTATTGGATCACCGATCGGGACTCAGAGGGACTAGCGTCACCAAAATACAGCAAAGTCTGAGTACTGAATACATAGAGTACATTCCTTATATAGCACTGTAGCTCCTCCCACAATTAACTACACCCACACATACCCTTAACCTATTTAATGAATAGAGTCTAAACTCATCCATCCGGTCTAACCACGTGGCTCATCTGATACAAAGGAGAGGGACGCGTAATTCCAGTTCTTACATTCCTGCACCTGGTCAGTACAGTGATGACAGTATCTTAGCTACGTGTAATTAACCAACTGATACTACAAACACATATACATACATATGCCTTGTGGCAATCTTAGCCTGCTAAACTTGTATTTTACTGGAATTACATCACAATATAATGATCTAAATGCATTACTTTATTAAGTACACAGAGACATGTAGTATCCCTCACAAGATCAGAGCCCATCACTAGCTCACCATTCATAAAACTAAATTTAAAAAGTGTGCACTTTTTTCACTCTGTTGTATAAAAGGGCAGCCAGTGAAAGTAAGGGAGTTACTTTTATATATACACCTTTTCTATGTCGACGCTCACCTACATAATTATATAATTTTTAATGTATGATTAAGAAATATTTTAGGAGACACCCCATTTGTACTTTATTCTGACATCTGCACCAATATATGTATAAATATAGGATAATTCAAATAAGAATTGAGAAGATAATCCTTTTCAGCTTTGAATTATAACGATTTTGATCAAATTGACTCACGCTGCCTGCAACTCATTGGAAAGCATATTATTTTTTAGCATTAGTTGATATATGACATACCATATTATTCATTACACTATAAGACCCTTGCAAGAAATGTTTAGAATGTTTAAAATCATATTTGATAGAATTGAATGATCATGAAGTGGTGTTTAAAACATCTGAGCTGCAGCTGCTTCTTGCAGACTAATTAAATAAATACTCAATCCCTCTTTTTCATTATTATTATTATTATTATTATTATTATTCTCGCCATTAATATAGCGCCAACAATATTATTAGAGGGAGGATTTAACTATAAATAGGACAATTACAACAGAAACTTACAGGAACCATAGGTTGAAGAGGGCCCTGCTCATACAGTCGTTAAGAGGTGGGGTATAACACACATTAGGACAGGAAATAGCAATCAAAATAGGTGGGAGTGAAGCAGAGATGGAGAATAGAGTAGAGTGCTGTCCTTTAAGAGAGAGCAAGAGACAGGTATGTGAGGTAGAGGTTAGTCTGGGAGGTCATAAGCTTTCCTGAAGACATGGGTTTTAAGGCTCTTCTTAAATGATTGAAGACTAGGGGAGATGGCGATGGGCAGGCTACTCCATAGGAAGGGAGCCGCGGGCGAGAAGTCCTGCAAGTGCGAGTTGGCCGTACGGGTGCGAGCAGGGCCGCCATCAGGGGGTGACAACCGTGACAGTTGTCACGGGCCAGGCGGCCCTGGGGGGCCCGGACTGCTCTGACAGTCCCGGGCCCCACTTTCCCTCCCTGCACACATAGATAGCGAATATCGCTATCTATGTGTGCAGCCCCGCAGAGGGGGCCCAGGCAGCACACAGCCTCTTCTCTTCTCCTCCCTGCTAATAACTCTCGCGAGACCCGGTTGCCATGGCAACGCTCCGCGGGTCTCGCGAGAGTTATTGGAGGAGAGAAGAGGAGAAGCAGTGTGCTGCCTGGGCCCCCTCTGCGGTAACAGGAACCCGGGGGGCCCCACCATGCCACCGGACCACCGGGGATGGAATCTCCCCCCTCCCTAGACACAGGTAAGCAGGGAGGGGGGAGAAACTATTTAATTAATTACATTTTTTTTTTAAATAATGTTAAAATGCCCCCCTCCCCCTCCTTATTGGACATTTACACACACACACTACATACACTGACACAACACACACACACACACTACATACACTGACACAACACACACACACACACACACACTACATACACTGACACAACACACACACACTATATACACTAACACAACACACACACACACACACACACTACATACACTGACAAAACACACACACTGCATACACTGACACAACACACACAAACTACATACACTGACACAACACACACACACTACATACACTGACACAACACACACACACTACATACACTGACACAACTCACACACACTACATACACTGACACAACACACACACACACACTACATACACTGACACAACTCACACACACTACATACACTGACACAACACACACACTACATACACTGACAAAACACACACACTGCATACACTGACACAACACACACACACACACACACTACATACACTGACACAACACATACACACACTACATACACTGACACAACACACACTACATACACTGACACAACACACACTACATGCACTGCCACAACACACACACACACACTGCATACACTGACACAACACACACACACTACATACACTGACACTACATACACTGACACAACACACACACACACTACATACACTGACACAACACACACTACATACACTAACACAACACACACACTGCATACACTGACACAACACACACACTACATACACTGACAAAACACACACACTGCATACACTGACACAACACACACACACACTACATACACTGACACAACACATACACACACTACATACACTGACACAACACACACTACATACACTGACACAACACACACTACATACACTGACACAACACACACACACTGCATACACTGACACAACACACACACTACATACACTGACACAACACACACACACTACATACACACTAACACAACACACACACGACATACACTGCATATACCAACACAACACACACTGCATATACCAACACAACACACACTGCATACACTAACACAACACACACTGCATACACTAACACAACACACACTCTGCATACACTGACACAACACACACACTTCATACACTAACACAGCACACACTGCATACACTAACACAACACACACTGCATACACTAACACAACACACACTGCATACACTAACACAACACACACTGCACACACTAACACAACACACTCTGCATACACTGACACAACACACACTGCATACACTAATACAACACACACTGCATACACTAACACACACAGTGCATACACTAATACAATACACACACTGCATTCACTAATACAACATGCACTCTGCATACACTACACACTAACACACTCACTGCATCCACTATACTGACACACACTCTGCATTCGCTACACATTACCACACTCTGCATTCACTACACTAACACACACTCTGCATCCACTACACACTAACACAATCTGCATTCACTACACTAACACACACTCTGCATCCGCTACACACTAACACACTCTCTGCATTCACTACACATTAACACTATGCATTCACTACACTAACACAGACTCTGCATCCGCTACACACTAACACACTCTCTGCATTCACTACACATTAACACACTCTCTGCATTCACTACACTAACACACTCTCTGCATTCACTACACTAACACACTATCTGCATTCACTACACTAACACACTCTCTGCATTCACTACACATTAACACACTCTCTGCATTCACTACACATTAACACACACTCTGCATTCACTACAAATTTACACACTACATTCATTACACTGACACACTCTGCATTCACTACACCCTAACACACACTCTGCATTTATTACACACTAACACACACTCTGCATTCACTAAACTATGCACACACTCTGGATTCACTATACTGACACACACTCTGCATTCACTACACTAACATACACTCTGCATCAACTGTACACACAGCATCCACTACACAAACATCCTGTATTCACAGTACACACACTACATCCACCACAAATTGAAACATTCTGCATTCACTATACACAGACAGTGTCTAATACACACACTTCATCCACTACAGACACTGCATCCACTAAACACATTTCATCTAGTACATACAAACACTACATCCACTACACAAACACACACTACATCACTGTACACACACACTACATCCACTACTCAAACACTCTCTGCATTCACTACACATTAACACTCTGCATTCACTACACTAACACACACTCTGCATCTGCTACACACTAAAACACCCTTTGCATTCACTACACATTAACACACACTCTGCATTCACTACACATTTACAAACACTCTGCATTTACTGCACTAATACACACACTACATTCATTACACTGACAAACTCTGCATTCACTACACACTAACACACACTCTGCATTCATTACACACTAACACACACTCTGCATTCATTACACACTAACACACACTCTGCATTCACTAAACTATGCACACACTCTGGATTCACTATACTGACACACACTCTGCATTAACTGTACACACAGCATCCACTACACAAACATCCTGTATTCACAGTACACACACTACATCCACCACAAATTGAAACACTCTGCATTCACTATACACAGACACTGCGTCTAATACACACACTACATCAACTACAGACACTGCATCCACTAAACACATTTCATCTAGTACATACAAACACTACATCCACTACACAAACACACACTACATCACTGTACACACACTACATCCACTACTCAAACACACTCTGCGTTCACTATACACACTGCATCCGCTACACTAACACACTCTGCATTCACTGCACAAACAGTATCTAATGCACACAAACACTACATCCACTACACACATTCTAATTCACTTCCACTATACACACCACATTCAGTCCTGCATCATTGTCAGCGGACTAGGTAGGGCGTGGGCAGGCCCAGGAGGGAGGGGGAGGCGTGGGGGGGGGAAGAGGAGGGGGGCCCAGACCTTGTGCTTTGTCAGGGGCCCCAAAATTTCTGATGGCAGCCCTGGGTGCGAGCAGCGGACAGGAGAAGGTCACGGGCAGAGTGGAGAGACCGAGAAGGGGCATACCTATGGACAGCGGCGTACATAACATGGTCACATGGGTCGCGGCTGCCCTGCGGACCCCTGCGACCGGATTCCAGGCCTGCTGCCACATTTTGCGGCCCCGGCCCGCGAGGCAAACCACCGGAGCCGCATATGGAGGGGTCCATCGGGTGGCCCATGCTGTCAGGGCCACCCGATGGATATGGATTGTGAAGGGGCCTGGTCTGCGCTGGGCGCTTTAAGAGCTTTTTGATTCCCCGGTCACTCCTCCCAGCATACTGAGAGCCCACGCGGGAGGAAGGAGGAAGAGGAGGGAGGAGAGGAGCCACCACTGGACCCCAGGAAAAGTAACAAGGTAGGAAACATTTTGTGTATGTGTGTGTGTGTCTCTGTATGTGTATGTGTGTGTCTCTGTATGTATATGTGTGTGTGTGTGTCTCTGTATGTATGTGTGTGTGTGTCTGTATGTATGTGTGTCTGTGTCTCTGTATGTATGTGTGTCTGTGTCTCTGTATGTATGTGTGTCTCTGTATGTATGTGTGTCTCTGTATGTGTGTGTGTCTCTGTGTGTGTGTCTGTGTCTCTGTGTGTGTGTGTGTGTCTCTGTAGGTGTGTGTGTCTCTGTGTATGTGTGTGTGTCTCTGTAGGTGTGTGTCTGTGTCTCTGTGTGTCTGTGTCTCTGTATGTATGTGTGTGTGTGTCTGTGTCTCTGTATGTGTGTCTGTGTCTCTCTGTGTGTCTGTGTGTCTCTGTATGTACGTGTGTGTCTATGTATGCAGTGGCATACACACAATCCATGGGGCCCTGTAAGTGTGTGTGTGCGTCTCTGTCTCTGTATGTGTCTGTGTCTATGTGTGTGTGTGCCTGTGTCTCTGTATGTATGTGTCTGTGTGTATATATGTGTGTGTGTGTCTGTCTGTCTGTTTGTGTGTGTCTGTATGTATTAACCAACATGGTGACTGGCAGGCCGGGACTGGCCATCGGCAAATGCCAGGTGGGCCACGATGGCCATGAACCGAGGCCAGCACTGGAGGTCAGAGGCCCATAAGCTGTAAAATGTTGCAGCCAGGGAGAGGAGGACCCGGGAGCTTTAGTCTGCAGCTCCGCCGGGTCAATCCTCTCTTGAGGTTGGAGTGTTGCCACGGTCACCATGGCAACACTCCGATCTAGCGAGGGTGAACTCTAGCCCCAGGCACTGCAGGATAGAGTTCTATCCCCACTAGGACCACCAGGGATTGCAGCAAGGACCCCCTCCCTGGACAAAAGTAAGGAAAGGGGATATTAAAAGGCTCGATTTTATTTATACACACACTGCACCCCTCACACACACACAGAGCACACCCTTCACACACACTGCAGCCTCTCACCCGGCACTGTCTCTCACACACACACACTGCACTTCTCACACACAGCACCCTCTCACCCAGCACTGCAACCCTCACACACACACAGCAGCCCCCCCACACACAGCACCCTCTCACCCAGCATACACATACACTGCACAACCCCCCACCACACACACACACCACCCTTTAACCCAGCATACACATACACTGTACCACACACACACACAGCACTCTTTCACCCAGCATACACATACACTGCACCACACACACACAGCACCCAGGGATGTATCTTCTGCGAGTACACACTCTGAATCCTCTACACACACACACTAGATCTCCTATACACACTCTGGGTCCTCCAAAACACACATGTTCCCTACACACACACACACACACACACACAATAGATCCCCTATAGCAGTGATGTCGAACCTTTTTTAGCCAGAGTGCCCAAATCGCAATACATGCAAACTTTTTTTTCTCAAAGTGCCAACACGGCAATTAAACCTGAATACTGAGGTTTAAGTTTAGAAAAAAACAACTCGTACAGTTGTCCGAACTAATTAACAACTTTTGTTTTAAAAAGAACACAACAGAGAGTTCAATGATACAAATTTTAAATAATGATATAAATAGATAAAATGAAGCTTATATTTATTAGTATATCCAACAAATGCAACACATACACAGACAGACTGCTGAATACATACACACAGTCTGCTGAATACACACACACGACTGCTGAATACCTAGACTGATGAATACACACACACACAGTCTGCTGAATACACACACAGACTGCTGAGTACACACACAGTCCGCTGAATACATACACAAAGACTGCTGAATACATACACACAGTCCGCTGAGTACACACACACAGAGACTGCTGAATACACGCACACAGGCTGCTGAATACACACACATACTGCATTGAGGAGTGCAGTGTATGTGTTTGTGTGTGGGGTGCTGTGTGTGTGTCTGGGGGGTGCTGTGTGTGGGGGGTGCTGTGTGTGTGTGGGGGGGATGCTGTGTGTGTGGGGTGCTGTGTGTGAGGGGTGCTGTGTGTGTGCTGTGTGTGAGTGTGCTGTGTGTGTGTGCGTGCTGTGTGTGTGTGTGTGTGTAAGGGGTGCTGTGTGTGTGTGTGAGGGGTGTTGTGTGTGTGTGTGAGGGTTGCTGTGTGTGTGTGTGTGTGTGTGTGAGGGTTGCTGGGTGTGAGGGGTGCTGTGTGTGTGAGGGGTGCTGTGTGTGTGTGAGGGGTGCTGTGCTGTGTGTGTGTGTGTGAGGGGTGCTGTGTGTGTGTGTGTGTGTGTGTGAGGGGTGTTTTGTGTGTGTAGGGTGTTTTGTGTGTGTGTGGTGTGTTGTGTGTGTGTGAGGGGTGCTGTGTGTATGAGGGGTGCTGTGTGTGTGTATGAGGGTTGCTGTGTATGTGTGAGGGGCGTTGTGTGTGTGTGTGAAGGGTGTTGTGTGTGTGTGAGGGCTGCTGTGTGTGTGTGTGAGGGGTGTTGTGTGTGTGTGTGTGTGAGGGGTGCACACAGACTGCTGAATACACACACACACACAGACTGCTGAATACACGCACACACAGGCTGCTGAATACACACACATACTGCATTGAGGAGTGCAGTGTATGTGAGGGGTGCTGTTTGTGTGGGGGGTGCTGTCTGTGTATGAGGGGTGCTGTGTGTGAGGGGTGCTGTGTGTGTATGAGGGTTGCTGTGTGTGTGTGTGTGTGTGTGTGTGTGAGGGTTGCTGTGTGTGTGTGAGGGTTGCTGTGTGTGTGTGAGGGGTGTTGTGTGTGTGTGTGGGGTGGTGTGTGTGTGGGGGGTGCTGTGTGTGTGTGAGAGGTGCTGTGTGTGTATGAGGGGTGCTGTGTGTGTGTGTGTATATGAGGGGTGCTGTGTGTATGAGGGGTGCTGTGTGTGTGTGTATGAGGGGTGTTGTGTGTGTGTGAGGGGTGCTGTGCTGTGTGGGGCGGTAGGAGTGCTGTGCTTTGTGGGGGGTAGGGGTGCTGTGCTGTGTGTGGAGGGGTAGGGGTGCTGTGTGGAGGGGTAGAGGTGCTGTGTGTGGGGGGGTAGGGGTGATGTGTATGGAGGGGTATGGGTGCTGTGTGTGGGGGGAAGGGTTGCTTTGTGTGGGGGGTAGGGGTGATGTGTGTGTGAGGGTAGAGGTGCTGGGGAGGGGAGGGATGCTGGGTGTGGGGAGGGGAGGGTTGCTGGGTTTGGGGGGGGGTAGGACTGATGTGTGTGTGTGGGTGGGTAGGGGTGCTGGGGAGGGGTACTGTGTGTGGGGGGGGTAGGGGTGCTGTGTGTGTGTGGAGTTGTAGGGGTGCTGAGTGGGGGGATAGGGGGTGCTGTGTGTGTGGGGACCTTTAATGAAGAAGGGGGGGTGGCAGCCATGCCTGGTGGTCCGGTGGTGGTAAGTACTGCTTCCGTGTCGGGAGGCAGGGGGAGGGATCTGTGAAGCAGCGATGCTGTGTGGAACGTTGCCATGGTAACGCGCAGCAGCGCTCCACACAGATTGCTCGCGGGAGGATAGGGGAGCTGCTTCACAGATCCCTCCCCGTGCCTCCTGACACGGAAGCAGAGTAGGCGCCTGCCGTTTTGCATTGATGGCGATACTATGACCGCGTGCCCACAGAGAGGGCCCGGCGTGCCACTTGTGGCACGCGTGCCATAGGTTCGCCATAACTGCCCTAAAGACACACACTGCATCACCTAAAATACACACTCTGGATTCCCTATGCAAACACTAGATGCTCTGTAAGCAAACACATACTACATTCCATGAACAAACACACTTTCTACAACCCCTACACACTACATCACCTACACACATACACTCATATACCCATGCTTTCTCACTCTTTCAGCCCCTAGCCACACATACAACACGAC
This sequence comes from Pelobates fuscus, assembly GCF_036172605.1. Lineage (NCBI taxonomy): Eukaryota > Metazoa > Chordata > Amphibia > Anura > Pelobatidae > Pelobates > Pelobates fuscus. The sequence goes on along the minus strand of NC_086317.1, from coordinate 252,889,950 downwards.
AAACACAACACAACTGAAACCGACCTATTTACACAATACCAAACCACAATCAGCTCACTCTACACACACGTAATCCCACGAGCAGGGTCCAAACACATGCACAATATGCAATATCCCACTTATGGAGACACCAGAGACAATTTATTTGCTTGCGCTGTTCAGAACAAATACAGGGCCTTTTTCCCACACCGGCCCTGGTGACTAGCCAGCACTTGATAGTTAGCGGGCAAATAGTTAAGAAACCCTTAGAAGTGTATGGGTTAACCAACATAATAGCTGCCCAGCACTTGCTAGTTACCTACTAAAAGTCAAAAGCAAAAAATAAAAACTTTTGTTGTCCCATGGGCCAGGGTTGAATCCGTCACTTGTCCCCACAAGCTCCCACCCAGGTGGAAAATACTTCTATCTACTATCTGAGCGCAGGCCCCGCTGTGTTCCATGATGAGCTGGTGGGGGATCTCCCTCACTGGCCCACATGTAGTGTATTGCGGCCGCCGGCGGGGGAGAGGACCCGGAGGAGCTCTATCTTGCAGCTCTGCCGGGTTCCTTACACGAGATCCTGAGCATTGCCATGGCAATACTCCAGGTCTTGCGAGAGTGAACTCTAGCCCCACAAGCTAGAGTTCACTCACCACTAGGACCACCAGGGATGGATGGCAGCACGCCCCCCCTCCCAGGCAAAAGGTAAGAAGGGAGGGGGGATATAATTATAAAAAATTATAAATAAATAAATAAATACATAAATCTTGGCATTAACCTGCCTCCCCCAACACACAATCCCTCCAAACACACACATCACCCTTACACACACACACACGCACACACATTACCCTCACACAGCACCCTAACACACACACACACATCACCCACACACAGCACCCTCACTCACACAGTACCCTCACCCACACAGCACCCTCACTTACACAGCACCCTCACTTACACACACATCACCCACACACAGCACCCTCACTTTCACAGTACCCTCACCCACACAGCACCCTCACTTACACAGCACCCTCACTTACACACACAGCACCCTCACACGGCACCCTAACACACACACACAAATCACCCTCACACAGCACCCTAATACACACACTCACACACAAAGCACATCACTCTCACACAGCACCCTCACACATACTGCACCCACACACACAGCACTCTCACACACAAACACACTGCACACCTCACACATACACACAGCAGCCCCCAAACACGCTGCACCACTCACACACGTACAATAATTCCAGACTTATATGTATATATACTACAGAATCCATCACAAACATACTGCATCCCTAAACACATTATATTCCAGACAAACACTAGATCCCTTACCCAACTCAGAATCATCTACATTCTCTCTTTTTTGTTAATTCATATATTTAGGGTTATCCCCTATCATTGGATATTCTCAGGACACACTACCCTGTTCCTGTTTTATGGGACTTCTTTGTCGTTCTAATCATCTACATACATACACTCACTAGATCTCCTATACACACTCTGGGTCCTTCAAACACACACTAGATCCCCTACACACACACGCTGCACCACCTACACACACACACACACTGTATTTCTGACATACACACTCTGGATCCCCTATGCACATACTAGATTCCTTGTAAGCAAACACATAGTGTCTTCATAAATGGGATACAGCGAGTATCCCAATTATGGAAACCCCTGAGACACGTTTCAAGCAAACACAACGCAAGCATATTATTACATTTGCTTGCGCTGTACAGAACAAATACAGGGCCTTTTTGGAAGAACATTGAACCAACATGCTCACTTTAACATGGGTCGTGCTTGTCATTGGGGATGACAAAACACACCCCCTTTTCAGTGGACCGCTGTGGATAAAAAATGCCCCGGCCAAATTTTTTTCCCAGTCTGGCCCTGCTACTATATGAATGGTGGGGAGAGTGCATAATTGCTAAATCCATTGCATTTTCCTTTCCTTCATTCTTTTTTTGGTCTATTAGTGAATCAGAATATTAACAATTTGTGCATTGTAGTTATGGCACAAAAATAAGAAACCTATGAAAAATTAATTTCTTTAGTGCTGTACAAGATTTAGATCGCAGATGCTGAATAGTAGAGATATGGGCCACAGCATGCAAAAATTTGGAATTATTCATTATGCCACATCATTACATGGTGTGTTTACAAAAGCAAATGGCCTTCTCTTCTCCAGTTAACAAGGTTGAGAATGCGGAGCTGATTGGTCCAGAGACAAAGGTTTGCAGAGGGCCAAATTAACCTTGAGATATATGAAATCCCCTTATATTTGGAAACTGTGTTTTCTTTTGACCTTTAATGTATAAAAAAGCAGCCTGTTCCAGAATGGAACACTAATTAATTCCAATGGCAGCAAAACATTATTTTAACTTCAAAACTCTTCTGGAAACAATTACATATACATTAAAAATATTATCAACATTCATCTTTCAGGTAGCAACTGTTAAGTGTTTTATTAAATGGTCCTTTCAATCATGGGACAAGAATGCTTACATTCAACTTCTTTTCTCACGCACTCCAGATATTTTGTAGTGTTAAGCAATGCTAACAGACATTCTACAAAAACCACGTTGGTTACTAAAAGTCAATGAATTCAGCAAACTTCTGCTTTCTGACACATGGAATAGACAGACAGTCATCTCTACAACTGTGTCTGACCTTGTCTTTCAAAACATCCCAGTATCTGCGGGCTTATTTTCTCAACACTTGTAAGCCTCAGCGGCTTATCTTGGCGGTTTTTACATAAGAAGACAGAAAAAGTACATATTGAATTTTATGCAATTAGTTTTGTTTGGGGGGTTACATAGAAATTATATGCACTGACCATAAATGGACCTACTTGGTCAGATGACCTACCACTTCTTAATTCCCTACATAAACATCAGACTTCAGATGTCCGTGCTCAACTAATTGTTTAGACATTGTATGTAGTGTTAAAATATGCCTATCATCCACTAATTGTGTGAATGACAAAATCAGCTACATGTAAGTTTAAAGGTTAATCTGTACACTGTGCTGCTAATATCACAAACAAATGTATAGGATAAATAATAGAAAAATGCACTTTCTACTTGCTGACAATGGACTGTATGTACATATATTTCCTCTGTGTTTTTTGAATGTTGTGCTCAGCCTTGTGAGGTCCTTGGGGCAGTGGATCGCCAGGGTGGAAGACATCTACAACATGGAAATGATGACGGCCTCACTGCAGGGACGAGCTGACAAGTGTGCGCTGACCTGGTACCCGTGGATGGACTATGTGGCCAAGAGAGCTGCGGCGGCGGGGCCGTGCGGGGGTGGGGGGGTGGGGGCTGTGCCCGACCCCAGGGGGGGGCGGAGGCTGGGGACTAATACAGACCAGACTCACACGAACAAGAGGACAACTCACTGGTTTTAAAATAACCCATGTCCAAGACCCCCCGGACTGCTGATGGACATAGATCTGACACACCATAAACCACGATCGTTGAACCCCTCACCATGACCGCAGTCTGACAAAGAACGGAATCCAAGTCACGAAGACTCAGGGACACAGGCTTCACCTGCCATGGAACAAAACGTAGCACACAAACGAGGGGCCATCCCAGCCACACAGAACAATTGACACCACCGACAAAACAGACCCCTGCGCCCAGAGCCTAAATAGGGAAACCCGTGACCGTACTGCATTCGACACCCACAACGCAAGGTGCTACACCACAAGGGGGGCGGGGGGGCGGGGGGGGGGGGACAGGGGCACATGGACCGACGAAGGAATACACACAGCCCAGAAAGGCGATGGTGCACGTACCGGCACCGGACAGACAAAGGTTGAGGGGTCTCAATAGGGGCTTAGCTCAGGCAACAATGAGTACACGAACACATACAACTCACAACAGGGATAAACAATGAGGTTGATAAACTAAATCACAAGTTCAACTCAATACCTACCAGGCACCATAAGACAAAGACGCGCAGTTCACCACTCATTGTGGCTTCTCCGCATAACCTCACCTGCACGGCCAGGACAATAACGACAGATGTGGGGGATGCTGGGTTGGAGAGGGGGGGGAAAGGAAGGATGCGAAAAACACAGACACACACACCTACTTTGAGACGGGTGCGCAGACACCCCGATACAGGGGGGTACCCAGACTTCAAATACCCCAGTGGCCCAATCTCATAACACCTGGGGCCTTCACACTGACCGGGAACACACGCCCGACGTCAGATCTAACCCAGAGGATTCTCTCAGATATGAGGAGCATACACTACCTATTGTATCACCTAGTTTAAGCAATATTACCTGCTTAAGAGGTTTAACCTGAACAGGGACAATCAAGCAGAATCTTAACATGTAAAATGAAAACGCTACTATGTCCGACTGTCCAGACACTCCTTTACAAATGTATTGTACAACTGCATGTAACAATTCTTTACTTCTCAATAAAAAAAACTTGATTGACAAAAAAATAAATTATTACAGGCTCCCTGACATATTGGGGGCGTGGATTTAAAGCAAAAGACACTTCCCTATAAAAGAGCACCTTTTGCTTTAGTTCAGTGCCCTATTGTGGTTCACAGGCTTTTCCCTCTAGTGCTATATTGATTCCTGACTGTGTTATTTGATATTTGACTTGGCTTGTATAATTAGACATTTCCCTTATTTTACTCAGCTCACTTTTCTCGTTTATCCTGACTTCTGGTTCCCTGACTCATCGTTTTCTTGACCTCTGGTTTTCCTAGACTTTGGCTATTCCTCGACTATTCTCTCACTATCTCTGTTTAATCCGGACATTCTAAGGTCCGGTAATACGTTTTCTCTTATTAGGATTACATTCTGCGTGTTGGGGTTATGAAAGGGACACTCTAAGCACTAAAACAACTTTAGCTTAACAATCGTAAGGACAGAGGCAATTGTAAAAATTCTGTACAATGGTAAAAACAAACTCAAAACAAAACCTGGAATTTAAGTTAGATGTCTTTCAACCATAATTCAACTATTTCCTATTAAGTGCACCCACACTTATTATATATAATTTTGTTCAGGAGAAACAGGGCTTTTATTTAAAATAAAATATTCATATATGAAATGTGACAAATGCTCCTTCCCACGTATGTTTGCCACGGACTTCTGGAAGAGTGTAGAAGCCGGCCTACTGCCCACCAACTATGGTCCAGGTCTGGGACACCGTTTGGGAGTTACCCTGCCCAGCCGCCACTAGTAGCTTTCCCTGGGTGCCCCTGGTTCGGTACTTTCCCTTTATGTGAATAGATCCGAACACTGCCTCTCTGGTGGCCATTCGCATGAACCAAGCTGCAACCGCTATGGAACTAAATTCGACATGAGGACTTCGTGGGTTCCCTGTCACCTCAGCAGGACTTAGCTGCAAATGTAATGGAACTGTTTTCGGCATGAGATGACCGTGTGGTTCGCGGTTTTGAACCACTTAAAAAATCCACCAGGAGAGCACTTTTTGGAAGGTGCCTGAGACTAAGAGGAAGAAACGCTACCTAAGAGTCAGTCGGAGCACCCCATATTGCAGCCGCAGGAGCTCCCGAAAGTTGACCGGCAAAAGCACCAAACACCCTTGAACTTTTTTAGGCATAGGACCACATGTGCGGCCAGTCAGAATTTTAATACAGTGGCGTTTCCCCTTCACTGCATGGTTCTGAGAGCTATTTAAAAAACTTGGGCGCTCAGATAAGGGCTATTTGAGGATGCATTATTTGTGTGGTTATATTATGTTTTTATTATGTTTTTGGGTATTTTTATGTTTGTTTGTCTCTCTGTTCCTGAGAGATAATTAGCTTACCGGTCTTTAACGTAATTACCTCCCAGGCCCAGAAATTCTTGGGAGGGGCTTGTGGTGAAGACAACGGAGACTCCCTGCTGGGGTATGTGTATAAAAAGGCTGTGTTTGGGTGCATTAAACCAGTTGTACTCCCAGAGCTATGTGGCTTCTAGTTACTGGGAGGGGAAGGGCTAAAACCACTGCTTTTGCACCTTGTTCCAGCTTGTGGAGGTTTCGGTGGGGAAAGTCCTTGTAACAACTAGAGTTCCCAGGACTGTGTGTCGTCCAGTCCCTGGGAGGGAATAGAGTTAGTCCCCTATCCTGTTCCAGGACAGAGAGGCTCCAGGAGGACCCCAGTCAAGCCACGGTGACTGGGGCTGAAGCGCTGAGGTTTTCCCCTGTTCCAGCTAGGAAGCGGTCCTTGGCAGAGGTACCCAGCCGGGGTACAGGGAGCTCCGCTACATGAAACATAACTCAATATAAATAAAATCTAAAAAGTGTGAGAGATTAAGAAATGTTATTTTTTTAGTACTGCATTGCATTTTAACTGTGAATGTCATATTGTCATAGTACTGCAACAAAATAAACATGCAGGTGATACTCGAAAAATTAGAATATTGTGCAAAAGTTCATTTATTTCAGTAATGCAACGTAAAAGGGGAAACTAATATATGAGATAGACACATTACATGCAAAGCAAGATTGTTCAAGCCGTGATTTGTCATAAGTGCGATGATTATGGCTCATGAAAACCCTCAAATCCACAATCTCAGTAAATTAGAATATTACATGCAATCAATAAAACAAGGAGTGTACATAAAACAATATCGGACCTCTGAAAAGTATAAGCATGCATATGGACTCAGTACTTGGTTTGGGCCCCTTTTGCAGCAATTACTGCCTCAATGCGGCGTGGCATGGAAGCTACCAGCCTGTGGCACTGTTGAGGTATCATGGAAGACCAGGATGCTTCAATAGCGGCCTTCAGCTCTTCTGCATTGTTCGGTCTCATGTCTCATCTTTCTCTTGGCAATGCTCCATAGATTCTCTATGGGGTTCAGGTCAGGCGAGTAATCCCACGGTCATTGAACCAGGCTTTGGTGCTTTTAGCAGTGTGGGCAGGTGCCAAGTCCTGCTGGAAAATAAAGTCAGCATCCCCATAAAGGTTTTCTGTGAAAGAAAGCATGAAGTGCTCCAAAATCTCCTGGTAGATGGCTGCATTGACCCTGGACTTAATGAAGCACAGTGGACCAACACCAGCAGATGACATGGCTCCCCTAATCAACGCAGACTGTGGAAACTTCACACTGGACTTCAAGCATCTTGCAGTGTGTGCCTCTCCGTTCTTCGTTTGACCACTGAGCAACCACTGAGCAACAGACCAGGTCTGTTTTTCTTTAGCCCAGTTAAGACGCTTCTTACGTTGTTTGTTGTTCAGGAGCGGCTTGACAAGAGGAATACTTGACTCCAGCCTCAGTCCACTCCTTGTGAAAGTCCCCAACACTTTTGAATGGCCTTTTCCTGACAATCCTCTCCAGGCTGCGGTCATCCCTGCTGCTTGTGCACCTTTTTCTTCCATACTTTTCCCTTCCACATAATTTTCTATTAATGTGCTTTGATACAGCCCTTTGGGAACATCCAACTTCCTTCGCAATTACCTTTTGAGGCTTTCCCTCCTTATGGAGGGTGTCAATGATAGTTTTCTGAACAACTGTCAGGTCAGTAGTCTTCCCCATGAATGTGATTCCTACTGAACCAGACTGAGAGACCATTTAAAGGCTCAGAATCCTTTTGCAGGTGTTATGGCTTACTTAGCTGATTAGAGTGGAACACTGTGAGCCTAGAATATTGCACCTTTTTACAATATTCTAATTTACTGAGATTGTGGATTTGGGGTTTTCATGAGCTGTAAGCCATAATCATCGCACTTATGACAAATCACGGCGTGAACTATCTTGCTTTACATGTAATGCGTCTATCTCATATATTAGTTTCCCCTTTTACGCTGCATTACTGAAATAAATGAACTTTTGCACGATATTCTAATTTTTAGATTATCACCTGTATATGCATTCAGCAATGTCTCACAAGTACAAAAGTACCCCTCACGTACAGGTTTTATGGAAAGTTTGGAAAGTCATTTTTCCCTTTCCAGTTTTTCACACATTGTATTTTGCCAGACTGGCTATGTTGCCTTTAATACCGTATGGCAGCCCAGGAATGAAAATTAACCCCATAAGCCATACCATTTGTAAAAGTAGATAACAAATGGTATTTAACATTTGGTATGTCCATTCTTTTTTAGTAGCCACTTAGTCACAAACTCTGGCCACATTTCATATTCGTTTTATGCATTTGTCACAAAATAAAATGTATTTTCACCAATTATATCAGGGCTTGAATCTTGCAGGAATGCCCTTTTTTCCCACTGCAGGAATGCTGTTCCCGTTGCTCCTGCAGGCACTAACCAGGGGACGGCAAAAAACTATAGGGAATTATAGTTTTGTCCCTCGGCGGAGACCGATTGCGCATGCGCGGCTGCCGGCCGGATGAGACCTAATGCGCATGCGCAATGCTTTCCTATGGGGATTTTAGCGATGCTGGAGGTCCTCACATAGCGTGAGGACGTCCAACGACGCTCTAGCATCTGTGCTATGAAACCAGGAAATGCCCTCTAGTGGCTGTCTAGTAGTAGGTAATTATTGCAGTTTATAAAAAACTGCAATAATTACACTTACACGGTTAAGGGTAGTGGGAGTTGGCACCCAGACCACTCCAATGGGCAGAAGTGGTCTGGGTGCCTGGAGTGTCCCTTTAATCCAAATCAGGATCTGCTTTATTTTTCACTACTAAAGTCTAATTATCTATGTAAAGCAATCCCAAGCTATCATTACTTATGCATTTTTTTCAGTTCATATTGCTGCAGAGGATTATTAAAGTGGAAACACCAAAATTCAATAAATTACATTTTCTTAAAGTGACGGTATCAAATTTATTCTTTCATCTGCAGTTGTGTTCCAAATGAAGTTTTTTATGATGTTAAAAGTATCACAGCCAGGTATGAGCAGGTTCTACAGTAGGTGCAGTAATCTGCGCTATTTCACTGTAAATGGATAAGTTTAAAAGAGATCTATAGAGACAGTTCCATCAATGAAAAAAAATTGAGGACAGAAATAAATCCACCTACTTATTTAGTCTCTATTAACAGTTCAAAAAGCATAGTAACAACTTAAACAGCAAGCTGAAACTGTTAGGGTAACCAATATCAAAACCCCAATCTGTGTTCTCTTTTCATGAAACCTTCTATGGTTACTGTAAACCAATACACTCCTTTTAACTTCACCAACGTGTATATTTAACAGCTCTGCTGTCACTTTTTGGAGAGAATGCGTACAATGTATTTATAGAGGTAGGTGTATCCGCTGTGTATGCCGAAATGCAGGATAATTACCTTTTGTGAATAGCCACATTTCATAGCTAATTCACTCAAAAGGTAAATGACAAATATCCCAGTATTGCAAAGTATAATAAATAAGTGACACCTACAATAATAAGCAATGTGCAAAATTTAGACCAAATTCGAAAATCTCCAATTTTGTTTTTCTCCAACAACGGCCTTGTTTCCATGTTTGTCACAAATATTTACCAACAAGTTTGTAGTCACTGATTGATTGCCTCTTATGACCACAGGCAGATCCATACTACAAAATATAATGTGTAGCAGAAGCAGGTTTCGTGTAAGGAACAAGGTATAAAATAGCAAACCTAGTCTTAAAGGGACACTCCAGGCACCCAGACCACTTCTGCCCATTGGAGTGGTCTGGGTGCCAACTCCCACTACCCTTAACTATGCAAGTGTAATTATTGCAATTTTTTATAAACTGCAATAATTACCTTGCAGGGTTAACTCCTCCTCTAGTGGCTGTCTACTAGACAGCCACTAGAGGGCACTTCCTGCTTCATAGCACAGATGCTAGAGCGTCGCTGGACATCCTCACGCTGTGTGAGGACCTCCAGCGTCGCTCAATTCCCCATAGGAAAGCATTGAAAAGCATTTTCAATGCTTTCCTATGGAGAGCTCTAATGCGCGTGCGACCAGAAAACCACCGCCGGGGGACATCGGCGGGGGTCTCAGGTAAGTGACTGAAGGGGTTTTCACCCCTTCAGCAACCGGGGATGCAGGGTGGGAGGGAGAGGGGACCGGCAGTGTCAGGAAAACGGATTGTTTTTCTGGCACTGGAGTGTCCCTTTAAGAACTGAACAACAATGATAAATAGACATATTTAGTTGATATACTAAACTGTAAAACGGTATAGCTGACAGTGCAGAGCTATATAGTTTTGATGCCTTCATACCAATCAGTAATATTGGCGAGATAAACAAAATCTGTTTGTCAGTGTAGGGCTATAACCTCCTAGAGAGGGTAAATTCTACAAGTAGGCAGCCATAGTAGCCTAACTCCTTAACAGTTATATAAGTGTTCAGAGGTTATTCAGTGTAGAAATAAAAGCATGCCACTTGCGGGAAATGTGTTAATGACAATGTGGGGTGAATATACCAATAGATTAAACTAATTTTCCCTCCCCTGGTGGCAATAAGTCTGCTGGCTGCTCACTGTTTTCTAGACATACCCAACCTGTGGCAAGGTGCAACTATTTTTTTTTTACATTTTAATGAGAAGGTTGGCTAGCAAGCTCTTGCCAGCCCTCTGCATGATTAACCCTTGTTTTTTTTTTCTTTAACTATTTGCACACTGGCTGCCAGTTCTGCCAGCATGCAATTAGTTGCTATTTTAACTCCAAATCACATTAAAAATCTAATAGTTTATATATTGGCCTTTTCGCTTGTTTTGTGAAACGTTCATATGGCATTTCAGAGTTCAGGATTTTAAACAAGTCGAATGCAAGTCTACTGTATCAGAAATCCCCCAATTTCAAATGACATTGCCTATTTTAATAATCCAGTGCCTCTGGAAGAGCAGGTCATCAGTGTGAGAGAAGAACTAGACTTATTTTGTTGACCTGAGATCGTGATCTATTTCTGAGCTAGTAATAGATTGTTAAGATTGTTTACAGCCAGTAATTTCACATTTTCCCTTAGAATGGCAATATGAGCCAAGAAAAAATGTCAGCTTTTCCCCTAATAATCACTTGGAGGCAGTAGGCCATGAGCAATCCAACGAATCCTGGAGATCACGTGAGGGAAAGAGGGGTATCTCTGGGTAGTTGATAGTAAGTGGTGATTAGATCTGCTATTATTTAATACAGAAGGCACAGTTTGACAAACTGCTGAAAATGAAGACTAGCTCGGTGCATAAACCCCCAAGTGAACCTTTTATAGTCATCTGGCAGAGTTGTTATGGCAATGGATTTGAAAATGGACCTTTTTATAACACATGTCCAAGTTGCAAAATGGTGAACACTAAGAATTTATTTTCATAAAAACACCAAAACCGTATAGATCATTGCAGATAAAACATGCCGACGGAGATCTATGGTCCACCCCTGCCTTTAACAACTCCACTCCTCTCACGTCTTTCCTAATGATACTGACAACCATTTAGACATTACATTTTGTAAACTGGACAACATGGCATGTTTACCAATCAGTTGCCACCATGACACTATACATATTTCACTCAGTACACTATTCTCTATCTATTCACTAAACAGAGACACATTGTGTATTGCATTTCAGAAACGCTGAGTTACAGTCTGCCTATTTCATATAAACGTTTCTACCTGTTTTCAGTTCAATTTAAATCACTGCAATGAACAAAAAACAAAAATAGATATGATTTAGTGCTTAATTGTGTTTAAATGTATGTGTTCAATTTTACACAAAGCTTGAATTGAGTTAGCTGGTGACAGTCAGCATCCTAGAGGTAGTTTTTACTGTCTAGCATGGAAACCTGGAGTTTATTAGCGTTTATCATCTGCTCTTAAAGGAACACTAATGTGTATTCCAAATGCTATAGTGCCCGAGTCAATGTTTAGGTGACAGCCTCCTCCTTCCTGGAGTGGGAGTATTACCTACCTGTAAACACACACCGCGCTGCTGTGCTTGCAACTGGCTTCATAGAGCTCATAGGAAAGCATTGGGAGTCTAGTGCGCATGTGTGGAAAATGCACCAATCAGATGCACCAATCAGAAAATGCGCCAATCAGATATTCTCTATATGACCATCTGATAGAAAAAGCTGAGTGACAACAACTATAAGTATCTAAACCCTGCAATGCAATCATTGCTGTTCCTGCACAATGGCAATGTTTTACCCTGCGTTTAAACTACAGGGACATGGCACCCAGATCACTTCAGATCAATGAAGTGGTCTAGGTGCCTATTGTGTCCTTTTATTCACTATGGAAGAACATAAAGCACCACTGCAGCTGCTAATTACCTGTGATAAGCTGTAGTATGGAAACCGCTGTTAACTTTACCAACAGCCATTTTAAACATTACTAGCTTGTAGGTAACCAAATGACAGTCATGGACCATGTAAACATCTGCCATCTGTTAGTAAAGCGTAATGACTTCTGTCTTGAAGACACATTAAGGAACAAGCCCTCAGTCGTCTCATTTAATGGAGAATACTAATCACCCAGGGAGCTGTCTAAAGCCTGTTAATACAGAGAATGTGTTATTACAGTTATCTACCGTTTATACTCAAAGTTATCATCTGAACCTGTTATCTGAGTATTTGCTCTTTCCATCTCTACATCTCTATATTTAAATGTTGTGCTTTTGGATATTATAACTGTATGTTATGGAATGTCTAAATGATCATACATAATGTGGGCATCATAATTGGAGTTAAAATCCAAATGTTACATTTTGTAATTTTTGCAATACAGTACCTCCCTGGAAATCTTAAGGAAGGGAGGACATGACTGCTGGCAGGGATAAGGGGTTGGGTTATAGGGGATACATTGTGGCACATGGGGGGCATAAAAATGGGGAAAAATGGGAGGGTACTCACCAGTTCCCCGGGCAGAGGTGTAGTGCTACTAGCTTCCCCTGGAACTGTTTACAAAAAAAAAAAAAAAAAAAAATTATTACACGAATTTTACCAAAAAAAAAAAAAAAAAAAAATTTTACAGGAGTTTGGAATACTTATCCTCTGCTTCTGTTTACTTATCTTTCCCTCATCTGGCATCGGGAGAATGGCTGCAGCTGTTTCCAAGGACGATGTGGTAGCCTTATTACAGGCGTACCTTGAATCCCATGGCTCCGGTGCGTTGCAGGAGGTGTTAGCCGGGGTGGATAACCGCCCGGCTCCTGCTGCTGCTTCAGGGACTTCGCTCCAGGCTGATGGCGGTAGGAGAGCCAGGCGTTCAAAGCCTCCTACGCGCCTGTCCCCCAGTCCGGTATCCACAAGAAGAGGTCGTCAGCGGGGTGAGCGGATCGGCACCGCGAGGTCTTCCCCGGTGAGAGCTGGTCGGAGATCGGTGGAGGCCATCATCGTTGGTGGACAAGATGGCGGCGTGGCGGGAAGATCTCGTAGCCCGCCGTCTCTTCCGGTCCCAACGGCGGGAAGAGAGAGGTCACCGGAAGTGAGTGCACGCGTCGGCGTGCGTCAAGGCGCCGGACGTCATCACCAGGCGCAACCGGAAGTGACGCGCCCCGGCGGCGCACGGGACCCGGAAATTACACGTAACGTCGGCGCCCTGTCCGGAACACGGAGTTCACAGGGCACCGGACGCAGAGGACGGTCGGCAGGGAGGAGAGGAGACATCAGGACCGCACAGACAGCCGGAAGCAACCCCCATCACCCTGAGGCAGCCGGTTTCGGCGAATTTCACCTGGAGCACAGCTCAGGTCCTGCTGCAGATGTCCCCAGGAGGTCTTGGTCTGATTCGGATTCGGAAGCAGAGGAGGTTTCGGTGCCAGCAGTTCCCCAGCGGTCCGGTGAGTGGTTGCATTGCGCTAGCGTGCCAGGGACTGGGGCCCAAGATCAGTCTAGTGAGTGTTTGCGCCTGCTTAGGACCCTAGTGGCCAGTTTTCCTTCACACCTTACTGGGGTACAGGGATTCCCAGGGCAGGCTGAGGTTCAGGTGCAGGGAGGTTCACAAACCCCTAGGGGTCAGCCTTCTGGGGCTTTTCGTGCGGGTTCGGTGGGATGTGATCTTGCACCGTTAGGTTTGCATGTCCCTATGGACACGCAAGACAAAATATGTAGAGGTGAGTATGTGGATCTGCTGTCCTTGGTCTCTCCTGACAAGGATTCCGTGGACAGACCGCGCCGTGGAGAGGTTCCAGAGGCGGAAAAAGGTAAGCAGATACCCAGAACCTTTGGCAATTGGTTGCAAGGGTTTAACATATTTGCCAGTATCCTGGTGCGCCGTTTCCCAGATAAGGCTCCTGCCCTGTTTGGGTATTTGGACCTAATTTGGGGAGCGTATAAAATCTATGGCGGTCAATGCTGGTATCGGTATGACCAGCAATTCCGACAAAAATTGGCAGTGTGCCCGGGGATGGATTTCGGCGTTCAGGATGGCAGTCTCTGGCTGTTAATTATGACTCCCAGTAGACCATCCCCCTTTCCCGGGCCTGCCGGAGGGACCTCCGGCTCCTCTGCGGGGCAAAGAAAAGGCGTATGTTGGCTCTTTAACGAGAGCCACTGCCGCTGGTTCAGCTCCTGTAGGTTCCGCCATGAATGTGCACACTGCGGGGGAGCTCACCCAGCTGTGCGCTGCTTCAGGAAGGGGAAGCCAGGGTCTGGAAAGGGTCCATCTCGAGACGACATATCTAGGGGAGAGGACGCCGGTGGACGCCCGAAGGATGCGCCCGTGGCTCGCCCGGTATCATAGGGGTCGCGATGCGCAGACATTGTTTGACGGGTTTCAGGTAGGTTTCTGGATCCCTTTTGTTCCCTCTTCCTCGCCTCTGTTTGCGGACAATCTCCGCTCGGTTAAGGGCAAGGAAGATATTTTACAGGAAAAATTGCAGGTTGAGGTGCAGGCGGGTCGCATGGCTGGCCCATTTCTTGCGCCTCCCTTTCCTAACTTACGTGTTTCCCCTCTGGGCTTGGTTCCCAAAAAGGACCCAGGTTCCTTTCGGTTGATCCAACACCTGTCCTATCCGTCCGGTCAATCGGTAAATGATGCCATTGGCAAGGACATTTGTCGAGTGCGATATGCCTCGTTTGATAGGGCTTTGCAGTTGGTTCGCCGGGCCGGTCCCGGTGCTTTGTTGGCGAAGTCTGACATAGCGTCAGCTTTCCGTCTTTTGCCGGTTCACCCCTCATGTTTTCACCTATTAGGATGTTTTTTTCAAGGGGTTTTTTACTACGACATGTGTTTACCCATGGGTTGTTCTATTTCTTGTTTTTATTTTGAAATGTTTTCCTGTTTTCTGGATTGGGTAACGAGGCAGGAGGCGGGTCTGGAATCGGTTACTCATTACTTGGATGATTTTCTTTTCGTTGGCCCTCCGGGTTCGGGTGAGTGTGAGCGGCTGTTAAACACATTTAGGGCAGTCATGGGATACTTCGGGGTCCCCGTCGCGGAGGCTAAGACGGTGGGTCCGGTTCAGGTCCTGTCGTTTTTGGGGATTGAGATCGACTCTGTCGGTATGGTTTTCCGGCTGCCAGATGAAAAGTTGTCGGTCCTCTTGAGGCTGATTGACCTGGTTCGTGGGGCGAGGAAGGTTCAGTTGCGACAAATGCAGGTGCTCCTGGGGCACTTGGCTTTCGCGTGCCGAGTTCTTCCCATGGGACGTGCGTTCTGCAGGCGCCTTTCTCTGTCCACGGTAGGGGTTCGGGAGCCTTTTCATTTTATCCGAGTCACGAGGCGGCTGCGCGCGGACCTCCAGGTGTGGAGCTCCTTTTTGGAGCGATACAATGGACGCTCCTGTTGGTTGCTGGAGGCGGCGTCTAACGCAGAGTTGAACCTTTTCACGGATGCGTCCAGTTCCGTGGGGTTTGGGGCATACTTTCAGGGTCAGTGGTGCGCAGAGGCATGGCCGGCGCACTGGCTGGGCTTGGATGTTATGCGCAACCTGACGTTTTTGGAGCTGTTTCCCATCGTGGTATCTTTGGAGCTCTGGGGGGAGGATCTAGGCAACCGGACAGTGGTTTTTCACACGGACAACATGAGTGTTGTCCATGTGATTAATCGTTCAACCGCCAGTTCCCCTCCTGTTCTTGCGCTCCTGCGACGGTTGGTACTTCTTTCATTAAAGTTTAATGTTTGGATAAAAGCTTGTCATGTTCCGGGTGTTCATAACGTGGTAGCTGACTCTCTTTCTCGGTTTCAGTGGGACCGTTTTCGGGAGTCGGCTCCAGCCGCGGAGGCAGTGGGTATCCGATGCCCGGTTTCCTTATGGGAGATCGATTTGGAGGATTGAGAGGCTTGGTGTCGGACTCCTTAGCTGACTCTTCCTGGAAGGCATATCAAGCCGTCTGGCGGACATGGCTCTCCTCATTTTCGCAGAGCCTGGTGTTGGGGTCGGAGTCCGGGCGATTGGAGGCGACTTTAATAATGTTGGAGTCTATGTTGGCGCAGGGTAAGTCTTGCTCGGCGGCCGAGAAGGCATTAACCGCCCTGTCCTTTCTGTGCAGGTTTATGGGTTGGCAAGATGTTTCTCGGTGGTTCGGAATTCAGCGAGTTATCCGGGGTTGGAGACTTCGGAGGGTCCCAGACCGCCGCCGCCCGGTGTCTGCTGACTTGCTGGGACGGATTCATGGGGCTCTGGAGGCCGTTTGTTTCTCAGATTACGAAGCCGCTTTATTTCGGGTTGCGTTTTCTTTTTGTTTTTTTGGAGCACTTAGAGTGGGTGAGTTGGTTGCTCGCAACCGTAGGTCGGTTGGGCCTCTGCTGTTGTCGGATATCCGGTGGTCCGAGGACTCCGTAGACGTTTTCATAAGTCGTTCCAAGACGGACCAGGTAGGTAGGGGTTCGTGGGTACGGATCGGGGCTACGGGCGGCAGGTTCTGTCCAGTCCGTCTTTGCTCAGCCTATTTGCAGATTAGGCCGATGGGGTGTCTCTCCTTTTTGATGCATAGGGATGGGTCCCCCCTCACTCGTTATCAATTCTCAGCCAGGTTCCGTGCTGCCTTGGTGGCATGCGGGGTGGATCCTCGTCATTACTCTGCTCACTCTTTCCGTATAGGGGCGGCCACCCAGGCTAGTTTGTGGGGTTTCTCAGACGCAGCGATTCAGCGCTTGGGTAGATGGGGTTCACGGCGCTATAGGTCCTATGTCAGACCTCATTTACTATAATGCATTTTCTCCGTAGGTCCTCGGCCCCGCTGCATTTGGATTCTGGGACACTCCTACGTATATTGGGCAGCGCGGCGAGCTGAGGAGCGGCCCTACGGGAGAAATTTGGGGGTTTCCTATGAGATGGCCAGGGTAAGGTGGAGGGGTATTAGGGGTATGTTGTGGCAGCAGCTGTATGCCGAATGCGTCTCCCTTCGGAGGTACGTGTCCGGGCCAGTGACTCTGGTGCTTCATGCAGGGGGAAATGACCTAGGGCGCAGTAGGTCAGTGGACCTCCTGCATGCGATTAGACACGATCTGGCTAGGTGTATGGCTCTGTTCCCCGATTTGACCCTTATTTGGTCGGACATAGTGTCCAGGCCGTGTTGGCGTTCGCTGCCTCATGCCAAGGGTGTTGAGCGTAGTAGGCGGAAGCTGAACGTGGCCATTGGTAAGTTTGTCCGCCGGCTGGGCGGTTTTGTAATTAGGCACAGGGAGTTGGAAGGGGACAATTCCAACCTGATGCGAAAGGATGGGGTTCACCTCTCCCTCATAGGGTTAGATATCCTGAATGCGGGTCTGCAGGCGGGTATTGAGGAGGCGCTGGCTGCGGGGGGCGCGGTTCCTTCCAGGGGAGCAGGTAGGGAGGAACCGCGGTGGCGGTAGTCCTGGCCAGCGAAGAGGTTCGGAGGAAAGTGCCCAAGCGGCTTGGGGAGTCGCAGCCTGCTGAGAGCTGATGGCGGGGGCAGGCTGCATCGGACTCGTGGGATTCATTTGATAGAGCTGTCTGTTGGTAATCCCCCAACAGCTGACAGGTTGTGGACGCTGGTGATTTATGTGAATTTTGTTAATAAAGCTGTGGCCGTTGCCCTTACCCATACAAAAGGTGTTGTGTATTTATTGGGCAACGGGTGGTGGGAGTTTTGGTCCGGGTCAGCAGTCAAGTACCTCCCTGGAAATCTTAAGGAAGGGAGGACATGACTGCTGGCAGGGATAAGGGGTTGGGTTATAGGGGATACATTGTGGCACATGGGGGGCATAAAAATGGGGAAAAATGGGAGGGTACTCACCAGTTCCCCGGGCAGAGGTGTAGTGCTACTAGCTTCCCGCCCGCCCACCCAAAAAGTGTTTATGATGGTGTTGTTTTGGTTGTGTGCTGTTGTTTTCTTTGTTTTGTCACAGCTCGCGGTAGTCCTGGCCAGCGAAGAGGTTCGGAGGAAAGTGCCCAAGCGGCTTGGGGAGTCGCAGCCTGCTGAGAGCTGATGGCGGGGGCAGGCTGCATCGGACTCGTGGGATTCATTTGATAGAGCTGTCTGTTGGTAATCCCCCAACAGCTGACAGGTTGTGGACGCTGGTGATTTATGTGAATTTTGTTAATAAAGCTGTGGCCGTTGCCCTTACCCATACAAAAGGTGTTGTGTATTTATTGGGCAACGGGTGGTGGGAGTTTTGGTCCGGGTCAGCAGTCAAGTCCAAAAGACTTAATGCCAGTATACAATCTCCTATTTATCATAGGAATACTCCAGTTGTCAATGGATGTGACACTTGTCTCTCAATGGAGGAAGGGACTGGTATACGACAGAACCCAGATATGTTGTCAGACCATTTCACTACTTACAGGGGGTGCCAGAGCCGTGCTGCCTCCATTACGACTATAGCACGCTGCAGTGTTTATGGTGCTTGAAGTGTTCCTGTAAGGCTTGCTTAGCACATTAAGACATGCACAACCTACAGACTAAATGTATTAATGAGTGAATCAGTCTGTAGGTTGTGCAATGATGCTTGCCCACAAACCCAAAACAGGTGCAGATGAGAATGAATATTCCTCAGTGTATGATAGGCAAGCAACCCCAATTACATTCTACATGCAGCCCACACACTGTATAACCAGTTGTTTCAGCTTTAAACCTTACCCAGCTCTTGCTGTAGATTTGCTTTCTACCACAGCTCAAATACAGTTATTTATAACTTTATATTTCTATATTTAAAGGGACACTATAGTCACCAGAACAACTACAGCTTAATGTATTTGTTCTGGTGAGTATAATAAAGCGTAAAGTATAATATATGTAAAGCGCTGTGGAATTTGATGGAGTTATATAAATACCATAATAATAATAGTAATAATAATCATTCCATGCAGCCTTTTTTTGTTGTAAACACTGCCTTTTTAGAGAAAGGACAGTGTTTACATTGCTCCCTAGGGACACCTCCGGTGGTCACTCCTCAGAGGGCCACTGGAGGTGCTTCCTTGGTCAGATTCAGCGTCTGCATGCTCTGCATGGAGACGTTGATCTTTCTCCATAGAAATGCATTGATTCAATGCATATCTATGAGGATATTCTGATTGGCCAAGTCAGCGTTTGTTCCCGCCCCTGCCCACCTCCTTGTCAATCTCAGCCAATCCAAAGCTTTTCCTATGGGGGCAGCAGCGTTGCACCTGTGGGGCACTGGAAATAAGGTACGCTTTCTTACCTCTTAAGGAGGGCAGACGGAGGGGTGGGTGTGGGCAAGCCACCTAAATGTGTTGGTTTTAACACCATAGTGTCAGGAACACATGTTTGTATAGTGTTCCTTTAAGCTTTTAGTAGCAGACTAAAGTTGGATGCTTGTCTATTGCATATAAACCAATAGATAAGAAAAGGTGGGGCATACACACCAGACCTGCCTGTGACACAGTTGTGACAGTACCAATGCCTGATATTAGGGAGAAGACATGTCATAACTTCAAGCCAGTTCAGTGCAGGGAGGTAAAGTAAGTGATTTTGGAAAGATGGGTCAAGACCTGCATTAAGAATGAAAACTTTTTAACATTCCTAAATAGGATGTCAACATTAAGAAATCTTTGTGTTTCATTGTGTGTAGACTACATATGTTTGGGGAGGAGGAAAGGAAATACATTTTAAAAGTACAAAATAATATCAGTCGGAAATCAAAACATAAAATCAATGACATATCGCCACCTGCTGTAAAAAAAAATATAGCAGTTAGCATATTTTAATAAATGCATATTTATAGTCTACTTTTACAGAAGCTAAGGGTGAAAAAACTTGACATTATTGCACAGTTGTTATTCGGCATGTGCCAATCATTAATTTTAATAACACTCAGACACCCATAAGTTCTGTTGGAGTATAAAGTCCACAGGTTTATTAATTAATATAAATATATAAATTAACAATTTAGGGTCATTGTCAACAGTACTCCTTTTGTTCCGCTCTCTCCTGTACCATACCCCCGACAATGACCCTACCAAAGAACAAACATTAACATAACCAATAATACATAACATGTATCTCACGGCCTACCAAGAGGCCCCACCTCCATTCGTCTAACTGCAGGGGTGTACCCAGACACCCCTACACCCCTTGGTTCGTAGCCACCGATGGGCTCGAACCTACCTACTTTTAATTCTGGCCTACTCCAGCCTAGACCTTGGCCTACCAATTTCCTAACGCACCAAACTTCCTGTTTAACCAAGACCTTTTCCCGCCGCTGTGACCAAACGGGAACTACCTCATACTCATAGGGTGGGTGGGAGGGACAATTTACAGGTAAGTAAGGCTCAAGTTAAAATGGCCATACCCTAAAATGGCCCTATTTAACTTCCCCTCTAACCCCCTCCCCCCCTTGCATTACCATAGGTCAGCCCCTTGACCTAAACTTCACCTGCCTACTCCTGGCTCTGTCAAGGCCCACTCCTCCCTGCGTTGCTCCGTGGTTTCAAATGATTTGGTCAGGGAATGCATTTGCTGTACTTGGTTATACACATGTTATTATATCCAACACAGAATACATATAATTATATATATATATATATATATATATATATATATACATATATCAAATTTAATATATAACAAATGCATATAGTCGATATAAATAGCAATAACTATATATATATATGTAGTAAGGCCATTTGGCCTGTATTTGTGGGAGGGGCTTAAGTTAACTCAACCCCCTATATAAGCTACACCCCTTACCTGACTCCTTACCGATCAAGGTCAGCGTCTGAATGCACTTCCGGTTCATCCAGTCGCCATTTTGGATTCTTCTGTGTTCCCACGAGGTCTTCCACGCCGAAACTGTGTCCTGGAACCCAGCAACAGGTTTCCGTCCGACCAGCTTCTAAATCTCCTGTTCATCGCCGCAGATTGCATCCCAGGCACTCGCATACCGTAAGTTGACCTACCCGTTCCGCCAGGCTACAGTCCCACGGCGTCGGCAACGGGCCAGGTCCACACTTTACGGCGGGAAATGTTTTACAACCCCATCCCCGGTCCGGGCATACAACTGTTAAGAAATGCGTCCTTCAGACATAAACTATTGCAGCATACCTGCCCTCACACGTATCTGTTCCATTTCGGGCTCACAGCATACACTGGGGTATTAAGTACTGTTGCCACATATCGGTTAAAACTACATTTGTCACCACGGCACCACGGGCAGTCACATATACTAACCTCGTCCTGGCAAAATCCGTTGCCCGACCGGGCAGTATCAAAACGCCAGGTTACATTATATATACATACACATGTCCAACTGTTACTATTACCACACATGGCAGTCTGTTTTACAACAGACGGGGGCCGCCATTAGTAGCCTCACCGATAGAAGTAGCTTGTCACTGACCTATTTTAATACAGCTATGTTATACCAAACTTAAGGCACATAGATTTTTCCCCCATACCTGGTTGGATAGCATACCAGGCCAGCACTCGGTCACACCGATATAAGTCACTCACACGCCGGAACTACATTCCCCATAAATGCTCCCACAAACCGCCAATCACAGGCCCCCTTGCATTTACATTAAAGTCGCACGCCGGAACACGCAATTACAGGCACCATTACCATAACACGTTGATTTAATTCTTACACTAACACTCATACTAAAAGTCACATAACGGTTAAAATTTTTTCTCCCATACCTGTTGGAGTGAACATGGCAGGCGGCTCAACAATTCCACGCCGGAACTACATTTCCCATAAACCCTCCATACAGACGCCCAATCACATCCCCCCCCCTGGTTATTTTCAAATTAAAATTATTAAATTACGCTGACAGTACAATCATAGCGCAAATCACGTGATTCCCTTGATCCAACCACATTTTAAAACTCTAATTTCGTGGGCTATACATAACACAGCTTCATATTGGTTATCATTTAA
This sequence comes from Pelobates fuscus, assembly GCF_036172605.1. Classification (NCBI taxonomy): domain Eukaryota; kingdom Metazoa; phylum Chordata; class Amphibia; order Anura; family Pelobatidae; genus Pelobates; species Pelobates fuscus. The sequence goes on along the minus strand of NC_086317.1, from coordinate 252,867,773 downwards.
CTTCTCTTTCAATTCATTTTTCACGTTACAATTGCACCGCTGATTAAATCACTGCCACACTTTTACCACTTCACAAATCATTCTGTAAAATCAATACATGCTGCACATAACCACAGCGCCACCTACAGGTTATTTTACAGTACAGCATCTTATTCACAGGATGATTATTACTCACAGACATTCATATACACATCCTGACACTAAAGTATTTTACATACGTCAAGAAACAATCTCTCAAACATTCCACATACGGGCACGCCTTAGGGCACGATTGTTCGTCATACCATTGGAATAAATATTGATGATTGGGTTTACATTAAAAAATAAATGGTTTATGCGTTGTATTTATTTTCATACGGTCTCCATCTATTTAGTTGCAGGTATCTACTGCCACCTAAACGGATTATCTAGAAATCTTTAACTAGACCACCAGGTACGTACACCTGCTCACAGATTATCCAAATACTACCCCCATAAATAGATAAAGTACTGGCAGATAGGGTCATAGGGGCCAATAACGTTATATCTCCCTCTTGGCATTATGCTTCGGTTTAGCGGTCCCGCGAGGCCAACACCCCGCCTCATACTCGGAGGCATACATCCCTCGAGCCACACGTGAGCTAGCCGCCTCGCATGTTTTATAGAGAGGGCCTCACCAGTCACTCCCTTCCCCTTTTTCTGGAATTATGTCACTGAGAGGCCATCAATTGGCCACCACGATCAGTGGCCACTTAAAAAACTCCATCGCGCCAACGCATAGATAGAGCCTCTCAAGCCACTTGGCACTAGCAGGGCCTCACCAGCCACCAACTGAGGAATAATCGTTTCGCCTCACGGCATAGCTAGCAAGCCAGTACTAAAACACCTGGTTCAAATAATAATAATTTCACCTTTATTTTTAGTTAATCATGTCTCATGCCAGTGGTGAAGGGCTGTCGCTCCCTAGTTCCCCAGCTATGGGCGAGACACCTTCTCACAGGGGAGATATGACCAGTCCAGCGTCAATCAGATCCTGGACTATACCACGCATCACCACCGAGTTAAGGAGACGGCAAATTCCCTACCCTGCTACGGCAAGGAAAGCGGAATTATTTCGACTCCTTAACACAACAACGAATAACACGGAAGCAGGGGAAGGCCCCAGCACCACCAGATCGGGAGAAATCCAGGCTATGCTGACCTCACTCATGAGCTCCATGGGCAAGGTCAACGACAGACTGGCTAACCTCGAGGCGGTGACCACAGCCCTTACCACGGCAGGCCTTCCCGACACCGCTCAAACGACACCAGTCGTACCAGTGACCACGGGAAACGGTAACACTTCAGATACCCATGACGTTGATCCCGCACACACTATCCCAGCCCACATCAAGAAAGACATCCTGGAGGGCAAAGATGTCAACTTAGCATCCTTACTAATTGCCTCCCAGGATGTGGTGGAAAACAAAACCTACATGTATGATGAGGTATCGGTGGTGGTCAGATCTAAAGACTCCAGGTTGAACCGTAAACTGACCATCCCGGAATTTGTATTAGCATTTGGTATTTTCAGAGATGTTATGTGTGAAGTGTACCCTACTAGAAGAGAAGAATTTGACCATTACATGCACAAGCTGGTGGACCTTGGTAACAAATACGGCGGGTCAGCCTTTTACGATTATCACAGGTCATTTTCCACCAAAGTGGCTGGCGCGTTTTCCCAGTATGGTACCCGTATCAATTGGAGCAGGCTAGACACAGAAATCTTCTGCAGACACTTTGCAGGGCTCAAGACACCGGCTTGTGTATCATGTTCTTCTACGACACACACCACAAATTTTTGTTCCAGCACTGCAGACGACCACAGCCAAGCTCCCAACACTGGCTACGCCGGAAAGACAGGAAGGAACGCCAGAGACAAGCTGGGCCGTCCTATAATTTTCTTCGGAAAATCACAAATTTGCAATAACTTTAATGGTGGCACATGTAGTTTCAGTGCATGTAGATTGTTGCACATTTGTTCTCAATGTTTCAGGGCACATGCCAAATCCATGTGCCCTAATAAAATGTATCCTAAACCCTACCTAACGTCTGTTAACATTGATGTTCTAGCAGCACTACTAGCCAACCACCCATCCAGACACCTGGTAGATTTTCTTGTTACAGGATTCAACGAAGGGTTCCACACAGGCATCCTACACATGCCCACTGGCCAACTAGAATGCCCAAATTTACAGTCGGCAAACCAGAACCCAACAGCAGTAGATACCCTAATAGCCCAAGAATTGGCAGAAGGGTTCGTGTTCGGTCCATTCTTAACCCCACCATTTACATCATGGCGTACAAACCCCATCGGGATCGTCACGGGTAAAACTTCCCTCAAACAAAGACTCATTATTGATCTTTCAGCCCCTCATACCTCCCCTACCCCAAGTCTCAACTCCCTCATTCCCTCCGAGGAATTTTCCCTTCAATACGCCACCATCGATCACGCCATTACAGCCATCACACAGAATGGGGTTGGAGCTTGGTTAAGTAAAACAGACATTACGAATGCCTTCAAACTACTACCAATCCACCCTACACTCTGGCACCTACATGGTATTAAATGGGCAGACAAGTACTATTTCTTCTCCCGCTTAACCTTTGGGTCAAAAAGCAGCCCAAAGATTTTTGACACTTTCGCTGAAACCCTTTGCTGGTTACTTCTGAACATCTCAAGATGCCCCATGGTCATCCATTACCTCGACGACTTCCTAATGATAGAAGGGAACGAACTTCCGCCCAGCAGCCTCAAAGAAGCCCTTAATCTATTTCACCACTTGGGTGTCCCGGTATCCCTCAAGAAAACCGAAGGTCCTGACACCATCATAACATTTCTGGGGATACAACTGGATTCGGCATCCATGCAAGCAAGCTTACCACCCGACAAAATCGACAACATCATCAATAGCATAAACCACTAAATTTTTCTGGGTACATGCAACCGTAAGGAACTCCAGTCCCTTATAGGTTCATTAAACTTCGCCATGCGCATCATCCCTCAAGGAAGGGCCTTCATATCCAGACTACTTTGTCTTTTTCCCCACTTTCAACACGAGAACCACAGACTGTCCATGGACCCACAAGCCACAGCAGACCTACAGATGTGGAGGAGGTTCTTGACCAGCTGGAACGGTAAAAGTCTGTTCCTCCCCGCCTTATCAGAGACGTCACCAACCGTATGGTCAGACGCAGCATCTAACAAAGGTTTTTCAGCCATCTTCGGTACCAAATGGCTTTGGGGCGCATGGCCAGAAGAAGTCCGTGACGTTGAAGGGTTTTTCACAACCTCAGCCCTCTTTGAGATCTACCCTATCGTGGCAGCTGCGGTGGCATGGGGACATCAATGGTCAGGCTTGTCTGTTCGCTGTCACTCAGATAACCAAGCCACATGTCACATAATAAACAAAGGCCGTTCATCATCCCTTACAATTATGAGGTTTCTTAGAAGGCTCACGTGGTTGGCAGCATGTCACAACTTCTACTTGGTTTGCTTTCATGTACCAGGTATTAGTAATGTAGCAGCTGACAGCCTGTCTCGTTTTAAATTTCAGGACTTTCGTCAAGCACACCCGTCAGCAGCTCAAGCAGCCACAGTAGCACCCCCGTTCTCACAACTAACCATGGACTAGACATTATAATAGAGCATAGCAGGGATCTAGCCACATTAGCACTATCACACAACACTCAAGCGACATACAACAGAGCCTTCACACTGTATAATAGATTTCTGGCAGATCACAACATATCACAACCTTTTGTCATGTCATCTGTCATAGCTTTCGCTTCCTTTTGCCACCTCAAATTACACTTATCATATAACACAATTAAACTATATCTTACCGGCATACAACACCACATACTAACCATAAAACCTAACACACAGAGCTTCATGTCATCATACCAGGTAAAAATTATACTCAGAGGTATACAGAAATCCGTACCTCCACGACCACCACAACGCTTACCCATTGACATAGAACTTTTCCAGTCATTATCCGACCTACTAGATTCCAGACCTTTCCACACTACCGCAAACACAGTCATTAAAACAGCCATGTATACAGCCTTCTACGGATTCCTCAGGCCAAGGGAGTTCACCACTGTCACAACTGACCAAAAAGATAGGTGCCTGCTACACAAACACCTTATAAAACATGGCGACCACTACATACTCTCTTTACCCCAATCAAAGACAAGCCAACATGCGCCCCCAGTAGAAATCACATATTACCCTACCCTAAACAAATGGTGTCCAGTAGCAGCCTTAGACTCCTATCTTCTCAACACCACAGCACTACCCTCACAACCATTATTCCAACTACAACACACAGTACTCACCACCACGGCATTCATGAGATATATACGATCCCTGCTAACAATGCTGGGTCTCAAACCTTCCCACTACTCTGGTCACTCATTTCGCATAGGAGCAGCCTCCACCGCATCCAGCGCAAACGTACCAGTACACGTCATCAAGGCATTGGGACGTTGGAAATCATCTGCCTATACTACATATATCCCCAAGCCAACACAAGAATTAAGAAATGCTTTTAAAGCCATATCTGGATAAATTGTATATATTGTTGACTGTAATAAATCTTTTGTTATTCATTTTTGCCCTCTTTATTTACAGGCCTACCGTATCGTCGGTATCGGCACACCACAGCCGACTTGCTCTTTTATACTATTCCCATTTCTTACTGAAGTCTCACTTCTTATACAAGTACTTTGCCCCTTACACAAGTAGTAAGGCCATTTGGCCTGTATTTGTGGGAGGGGCTTAAGTTAACTCAACCCCCTATATAAGCTACACCCCTTACCTGACTCCTTACCGATCAAGGTCAGCGTCTGAATGCCCCTCCCACCCACTCCTCATTTCAACACTTTTCTCTTTCTTTTCTTTCCATTTTTCCTTTACTCCCATACTACTTGGTGGGCCCTCTTTATTTACAGGCCTACCGTATCGTCGGTATCGGCACACCACAGCCGACTTGCTCTTTTATACTATTCCCATTTCTTACTGAAGTCTCACTTCTTATACAAGTACTTTGCCCCTTACACAAATATATATATATATATATATTTTTTTTTTAACATTTCATAGACACATGCACATATATAAACATTTTAATCAATGTACTAACACTTTTAATACTATCCTAATACTTCCCCCACCTCTATGAAGAACAGATAATGTTTCCCTGTAACGTATATAGTCCAATGCGATTGCTTAGGGGTGAAGTTTCTTGCATTTGTGGTTGCAATGAAGACTACCTGTTTAGGTTCTTTACAGATTCCATACACACTGTATACTTTTTCATCAAGAGATCAACCCTTGGGTCACAGGTTCGAAACCCGGCAGGGTTGACTGAGCCCTTCATCCTTCCGAGGTAGAAAAAATTAGTACCATTAAATTGGGTAATAGTAACAACCCCTGGATGTTGGGCTAAGGTAAAGTACATAAAGTAAGGCACTAAAATTGCTAGTCGGATTTATATGTTCTGTACACATTCTCAGGATGGGAAACGAAACAATTGATCTACATGAAGTATCATGTTATTCAATACAAATCTCCTTCCCCATCTGGAATGTATCTGTCTTATTGTACATACCTGTTGTAAAAATTGTATATAATTTTATTTTGGGATCATATATGTATATATGGGACTTATATATATGATTTATGTATGTTTCAGGGTTCATATAGTATATATATATATATACTTAAGTATAATAGATACATCCACTTTTGTGTGGTTTAGAGCAAGAGAAATAAGAGTAATACATTGTAGAGCGATCCAGAGTTTTTTTAATGCTTTTTCCCCCTCATGTGCTCTTATTTGTTTCCATGCCTCCGAGAAAACATTGCATAATTGCCGATCGCCACCCACTTCCGGGTATGTGGAACGCACGCCTGGAACGCAGATGACGTGCGTGATGACAACATCCCGTCAAAACCGGAAGTGCCGCCTGAACCGGCGAAAGAACACCGGCCGAGAATGATGGAATAATGAATGTCCGGAGGGGATATATAAGGACTCGGGGGGGGGGGAATGTTTTATATTTGTTTTTCTGCTGTCATTTGATGCACCAAGTCCCTGAGGAAGTCCTATTTTAGGACGAAACGCGTAGGACGCCCAGTGGTGATATGCTGATTGTTTTAAATATACATGTAAGTTATTAAATCTTTTTTACTACACTCTGGATTTGCACCTTATTTTTCTGTATATATTTTCTCTTTTGGAGCAAATATTTCTAAACTACTGATGGGAGTGTGAGGATGAACATAGAAAATCTGGAGGAAAAAGATTACACTCAAGGCTTTTTTACATCTGAAAATTTGTGAGTGGCCAATTGCTTATTATACATCCTTATTTTTCCCACACAGTTAAACGCTATGTTTTTCCATTTTATCTGTGTTTAGCAGATAATCCCCTACTCTATTTTGTATGTATGCTGAAGACAAGAGGAAGTCTTTGGGGACCTTTTCCAGGAAACTTCACCTTTTACAGGGAAGCTCCGTTTTTTGTATATTATCACTGTTTCTCACTGGGGTTGTGATCACATATTTTGTTTGTATATATTTAAGGTAACATCCCCAGGATGTACTTGAAAACCAGAGTAATCTAAATGTACTTTTCCTGGTTAAATACTTTGTTGTTATTATTATTATTATTAAGACAGCAGTGGTGGGGTATGATGATCCTTGGCATTGTAGTAGGCAAGACATACTGCAGAAGCTAAAGTAAATGCAAAAACTTCAAAGGTGATTATCTTCAAAATGTTAATCTCTTTATTTGATTATGTATTTGTTTATTTATTTATTTATTTATTTATTTACATCTTTTCTATGCATTTTCTATTTCACAGATTCCAGAACCATATACATTTCTGTGGGAAAAGCAAGTCTTATGGCTTGACTGATGTGCAGATTTTTGTTTAACATTGTATTAACTAATATATATATATATATACACACACACACAAAATACACAATCCAGCGCACTCGCTTATTCACTAAACAATGATTTCAAATCTTAGAGATTGTAATAGTTTTATTTAAAAACACCTCACCTAGGCAAAAAATAATGGGGGTTTAGTTACATTATATATATATACTGGAGTGTCCCTTTAAAACAACTGATGTTAGAGAAGGGGAGGGGGGTTGTTATACGGGGTTGTTACACCATGGACCTGTCAACCACCGCGGGGGACGCCTCCCCCGCCAGTAGTCGAAAGGTGAACCACAGAAAGGCGTCAAGGAGCGATTCCCCCACTAACACTCGATCCAGCCCTTTTAATGAATGTTCCCACGAACCCCAAACCTTATTGTAGGCAGCCCAAGTGGCCGGCGCCAGCGAAGCCTTCACCAATCCCCCAAGCAAGACGCTCCTAGTTGCCATATCTCGTCCGGGCACTTCTGGCCCGCTTCCAGTGCCTCCGGGGCCGCCATCCGGAATCAGGACCACTGAAAACGAGATAAAGCGTCAGCCACCTCATTCAAGTACCCAGGCACATGGGGCGCGCAAAAGACTACGTTAAGTGACATACACATTAAAACAAGGCGCCGCAGCAGCTTAACCACTGGTTTAGACACCGCGGACTGGTTATTGACTGCGTGCACTATGGACATGTTGTCCGAGAGAAAGACCACCTTCCGATCGCTCAGCCCTTCTCCCCACAGCGCCATCGCAACGACCACGGGGAACAGTTCCAAGAAAGCCAGGTTACGCATGAGGGGGCTCAGTCCCCATGCCTCCGACCATCTCTCTGCACACCATTTCCCCCCGAAGTAGGCCCCAAAGCCCACACTACCCGATGCGTCAGTGAGCAGTTCCAAATTCCGCCGCCGATACACCCTCCTGCCGGAAAAACACCTTCCTATTGAAGTCCCGCAGGAAGGTATACCATATCGCCAAGTCGGCCCGAATGGACGCCGACACCCGAATGAAATGGTGCGGGAAGTGCACCCCCACCGTCGCAGCCGGCAGGCTGCGGCTAAATACCCTACCCATTGGGATCACCCGGCATGCAAAGTTGAGCATTCCAACCAGCGATTGCGATTGACGCAGGGTGACCTCGCGTGCTCACGCCGCTGCCGCCACCGTACCCTGCAGCCCCTCCAGTTTCGCTACTGGCAGCCGAGACTCCCGAGCATCGAATCTATCTCCAGTCCCAGGAAACTAAGGCAGGCTGTCGGGCCCTCCGTTTTATCCGCTGCCAGCGGCACCCCGAAGTGGCCCGCCACCCATTCGGCGGTTCTCAGCACGTGCAAACAGGCAGGGGATTCCGCCGGCCTCACGCAGAGAAAGTCGTCCAGGGAGTGCACCACCGCTTCGCTCCCCGTCTCAACACGCACCACCCATTCGAGAAAGGAACTGAATTTCTTGAAGTAAGTGCAAGAGATGGAACATCCCATCGGGAGGCATATGTCCACGAAATATCCCCCTTTGAAGAAGCACCCCAACAGGTGATGACAAGCCGGGTGGACCGGAAGCAGACGAAATGCAGCCTCAATATCCACCTTAGCCATCACCGCTAGCTGCTGCCGAAACTGCTCATCATAGCGCCACCATGCCAATCCGCCATAGGTGCGGTACGCTTCTCAAATTCCATCCAAGTAGCAGAAGAGGGAGGAGCATAAACCGGGAGATTTCTCGCCCAATACACTGGCCAATTCCCGAAAGATTTCGGTATCTTCCGATACCGCTTCCATTTCTCTTCCTCATCCTTCTTCTCATCTTTTTTATCTTCCTCTTTGAGGTCGATAAATTCTTCCAAAGGGAGAAGGGAAAAGATCTCACAGAATTCACCTTTCCAGATCTTTTCCTTCGCTTCCTGTTTGAGGTGTACCCCCCACCAGTCAACTCTGCCCGCTCACTCACCGTGTCTGCCGTCCCAGCTGCCGCCCCAACGACCGTGCTTGAACCAGGCCCCGTGGCCACCCTCTCGCTGGAACCCACGATCCCAGCCCCCTGTGCCCACACCCGTCCTATGCTGCCCCTTGCGCCACCTCCCACTCCCAGTGAGAGGAGTAGTGTCTGCAGCATGTTTACTAGTGTGCTGGATTGCAATGATTCACAGCACTCACCGGCCAAGCCCCCCGTCCCAGGAGCGCCCGGGGCTGCAGTGCAAACCGCCACTTGTCCAGGATGAGCGACATCCGTCAATGCTCCGCCGACCGGGGAGCCAACCCGGTGCCTTGCCAACACAGAGGAGGAGCGGCTCCGAGATCTACATCGAGGAGAAGAAGTCCTGGGTAGGGTGAATCATTCCTTTGCCACCCTCCCGTCCTGACCCAGAGAGTGCCTGCTAGCCACCAAAGCCTTCCGCCATGTGGCTCCTTTGCTGCATGCCTTAGAGGCCCGGGCAGCCACCCCCCCGGGGACTACGACTCTTACCATCCCTACCCGAGGACCGCCACCATCTACCATGCCTGGGGGCCCTAACCCTCTCCCTCGCAGAGCTATCTGAAGTGGACTGGTTGCGCCATGACCCACCCCTTGCCCCCCCAGCCCTCTTGGCCCTAACGGGTAAAATGCTAACACTGCTGGACCCAGAGCCCCCCTTGGACTATGCCCCCCCCAGCTATCATAACCACGCTGTGTCAGCACCTCCTGCCCAGCCATCCTCCTCTCCCTACGTGGTCCTTACTGCCCCGGTGTGCAGGCCCAGACCTTGCCCCCCCCTCCCTGGAGACCCCTCTCGAATCCCAACCCCTGGCTCCACAGGCGCTGGCCCACCCCCACCGGCCCCTGAGCTCACCTGTGCCTCCCCCCAGTGTTCCCCCCTCCCCGTGAGACCCAGTAGGTGCCAGCCTGCTCCCCCACACTTCCCTCCCCTATGGCTCCCCATCCGGGCTCCCCCTTTTCCCTGCTCGTCAAGGGGGCCCCTGTACTCGCCTGTCCTCCCCGCTCCAGTCCGGTCATCCGAGGCCTCCGATGGAGGGGGCGCCCTCATGGGCCGCGACCCTGCACCTCCGGTCACTCCAGGGGGCCGCCCGACATCCACTGCAGTCCCCGCTCCCGGCGCAGCCCCTCCCGAACTGGGAGCCGCACCGTCTCCAGTCCGGGTAACCGCCCATCGCGTGGTGGGTATCCGAGGTCCCGGCAGCGCGCTGGGAGGCCGGGCCTCGATCATGTGGCCGCCGGACCTGCTGCGGCCCGCTCCAGCCGCCATGCCTTCTCCGGGGTTGTCCCCACCAGGGCCCGAGCCCGGGCTCGGCGTAGTGCTCCTCCGAGGCCCCGGCAGCGCGTTGGGAGGCGGGGCCTCAACCACGCGGCCGCCGGGCCTGCCCCAGCCTGCTCCCACGGCCTGCAGACTCCATGGTCATCTTCACCGGACCCTGTGCCCGGGCTCAGCCTCCTAGGTGGCCTCCTGGCCCGCACAGGACGTCCTCTCCCGCTCCCTGGATCTGCCGCCAACGCCAGGGCCGCCGACCAGATCCCAGCAAACAGCCTCTCCACTTCGTCCATGGCCCTGCAGCAATGAGAAAAGAGAGAAAAACCCCACCAGGCCAAATCTGTGGGCACAGGAGTACACACAAACTCAGCCAGGTAGGAAATTAAAAGTGATTGCTCTAAAATGGCTGCCTATTTAAATAGCCAGCCCACTTACCCATAACTCCAATCCCTGCTTCCTTCCTCCTATGCCCGTCTCCTAACCCCTGTCAAGGCCCTTTTCCGCTAAGCTGCGCTTTTGCTACATGGGGCTACAGGGGATAGTTTCAATGAGAAGCCTCTGATTGGGGAAAAAGCAAAACCTACAGTTGGTAAGATATACCTGCAATGAATATAACAGGTATATCTACTAAATGGAGATTTTAGTTTCTTCATAATTTTACCTGTGGAGGGATATTTTAATGTTGTAATTAACTTGTGTTTACTCTGAGCTAAATTATTTGATTTCAGCTCCTTGGTAATACAATATTTAGTTAATAGATTACTGTAGTCATCATATACTGTAGAGTATGTATTAACAAACTGCTTATATAACAAAGGATTTATTTGTTATATTAAAAAAACAAAATGTTCTATATTTTGTACCTTTTGTTCCAGGGAACATACATATATACCAACACCTACATATATAACACAGACAGTTGCAGTTAGGTTTGAGGTGTAAATATATCCATCTAGCAGTGTGAAATGTATGTGTGAAATTAGGTGAAAAACTGTCAGTTGTGTTTACACACTTTTTTATTTTTAAAAAAAATGTTTTAAACTACCTATATTTACAAACTATTGAAACACTGTCGCATAATAATTCAGTGTGAGGGGGAGAGGGAGGTTTTAGTAGTAGTCAGGAAATATTTTTCTGACCAAAACTGAATCCAGCTGACTACAATGTCACTTAATGTACTGTCTGCGCAAAGAGGGAGCTGACCATGTAGTAAGTATCTAGCTGCAGAGCTGCAGACCATGTGGTAAGTGTCTCATGGTGTCCGGTCAATCAAAGCACTGACACTTGCAGAGCTCGCAGAATTCTTACAAAGCAAAGAGGATGGAGCAGCACTAAATAACTGAACAATGAAAATTCTGTTTTACTTGTAATGTTCTTGCCACATGATCTGCGGCTCTGTACCTGGTGGAGCTGCAAAGCGGAGGCTGTGGTCAGCTCCTTTTATATGCAGACCAGATATCAAGGCCACTGGCCCACCGGACCAGAGAGAGGGACCACTGGACCACCAGGGAATTTACTACTTAAAAAAACAAAAAGGGTATTTAAGTGTGTGGACGCTGGTGACTGAAACACAGCCTCCCTAAACACTGTATTGTCACACTCTTCCCACACAAAGTCATCCCCCCTCCCACACTGTCATTCCTCTCAGGCACACTGTCACCCCCACACACTGCCAGCCCACTCCCACACTGTCACTCCCACACACACACACACACTGTCACTCCCCACACACACTGTTACCCCCTCCGACATCCATTGTCACCCCCTCTAACTCTCATCCCCCCACACACACACTGTCACCCCCCCACAACCACTGTCACCCTCTTCTCACACACATTGTGACCCCTTCCAACACTGTCATTTGCTCCCACACACTCACTTCCTCCCACACACTGTTACCCCCTCCCACATTGTCACCTCCACACACACTGTTACCCGCTCCCACATACTGTCATCGTCCCCACACACTCACACTCACCCAATCACATTACCCCCCCCTTATCCTGTCACACTCACTTTCTCTCGCACTGTCCCACTCACTGCCCAACTCTGTCCCACTCACCCTCTTCAGTCATCCTGTCACATTAACCCCTCCAATCCTGTTCTCCAATAATGCCACACTCACCTTGTCACATTTGTATCTCTAATTCTGTCACACTCTGCCACACTCACAACCCTTAATCCTGTCACACTCACCTCCCCTCGCCCTGTCACACTTCCACCTCCAACCATGCCACACTCACCCTGTCACATTAGCATATCTAGCCCTGTCACACTCTGCCATTACTCACCTTAATCCTGTTACACTTACCTCCCCTCATTTTTTGTCTATTTAGAATCTACTCACAAAGGGACACTTGAGGATGCCCTTTTCCATCGCTTTATTTCCCTTCAATCCCAACTAAATTCACTCCTTAATTCCAACGTTCAATTTCACTTCAAATTAACCGCAAAACATTGGCAATAACAGCTGTAATTTTTTAGCAAGAGCTATTCGAGTTAGGAGATATTTGTCAGCAAGATACACACAAACACCCACATCTATCCCACTCCCACTTCTATTGCAATATAGTTTATAATTCTATAAACCATACATGTCATCATGTCTATATCCCCGAATAATGCTCAGAACTCTGAGGAACCTATTCTACTTGATGAACTCTCCCATGCCTTAAAATTATCCCCTTTAGGAAGCAGCTACAGAGGTAAAAAGCCAGCATTTCGGAAACATTTAAATGGTTAAACCAGCCTGGCAACAGCCTTGGCCCAGATGGGCTTACTTTCAAATACTACAAGACATTTTTCAATATCATGGCCCCACACCTCCTCCATGTCTTAAATTCTATCCTAGAGGTATCTACATTAAATACTCAATGTATGCTCATATTGCAGTTTTGCCCAGTTGCAGTGTTGCAAAAATTCTGGAGAGCTGACTACGTTTTTCTTCTACATTCCCAGCACTAGAGCTGAGATGTTCCTTAGTCAGATATCACCAGATAATTTTCAGACAGAGACTATAGCAATACTGGATCTAAAACTTACCATGATTGCCTTGAATAGTCTCTGGTCACAATTTGGAAGGGCATTTACAAAACCCAGACACACACAAAGACAGACACATTTTCTGAAACAAACACAGAGATCTGCATTTTCAGACAGACACACATTTAGAGATTCACACACAAAGATCATACTCCCAATTTTTGGCTCCTGTCCTGTCATCCCTGTTTGGTTCCCTGGTGTCCTACATCTGGGAAACTGACTTCAGCCAACCTAGAGCAAGGGTATCATTAGATATGCTTATGCTGTGCTGAGGGCACTATAACCATGCCAGGCTGAGTTATTATCATTATACATTATTTATAAAGTGCCAACACAATAAGAATGGCTTTAGGGAGCGTTTTTAAGGAAGGCAGACTAGGAGAAAGTTTGACAGCGCAAGGAAGTGCATACCAAAGTGTTGGTGCCACACGTGAGACGTCCTGCAGTCTAGCATGGGAAGAGGTGATAATAGAAGATGCAAAGAGCAGGTCATTGCTAGATCTTAGGGCGGACTTTGCAAGCAGAGCTGTTGCAGCACACTGAGCTTTGCACAAATGCATCCAATAAGCGCTCGCTCTTCACTTCTGGGGACAGTTTGCTGGTGCCCCCTCACACTCACTTGTCCACTCCTTCCCTTCTTACTAGCAGTTGGAAGCTCCAGGAATGCAGCCTGCAGAGAAAAAGGTGAATGTAGCAGAAAGGGGACATGCCACAATGTAGAGAGACCAAAACAAAGAGTATTTGCACAGTCAGCTTTACCTTAACAAATTTATAGTTAGTCAGCCTACACAAGTTTTGTTCCCCATCATTCCTCGTAAGTTCCTATACTTAATTCCCTCTGCACAAAGCAATAGCATGTGAAGAGTAGTAAAACCCCAAAAATAACCATGGGCATGGGCCTCGAGCTACAGCTCCATTAGCCCCTATGGTAATCCGGCCCTGGTTAAAGGACCCTAAGTGGGCCACAGCTCTCGACTGGCCCTCTGAGCAGAGTATGGGCTGTAATGTTTTGATAGCAGCCCTGATGGTATGCCCTGCCTTATGATCCGTTAAAAGAAGAAGACACAAATGTCTAACTTTGTTGTAAATCAGCATATTAATGTAAAGCAGGAAGAAGGAAACGTATATGTGCTAAAAAATAAATAAATAAATAAATAAATAAATGTTTGAATCAACTCCAACACTGAAAAAAAAATCAAAAACAGTTTTAACTTTAATACAAGTCTTGTAATTAACATAATAACAAGTGTAAACTGCAAGATCCAATATCCAGGACAGACTGAAAGAACATCAATAAGAAGAACCATACACCTAAGGGATTTTTGTCCAACAGGTAAATGTATGACTGGTAGCTAGACATTGTGTCAGCAAAAATCTAAAATTTATAGTGCTTTCAGGTCATAGTGAAATATGATATACTATTGGGTGTTTTGACTTCAGCTAATATTCCCACAAAGAACTAACCCAGGGTGGATTTTCATTCCCATGTAATAAATGAGAAAAATATATCAGAGTGTAAAATGTATTCTTTAAGTTGTTTATCTAAATCAGAATGCAGTATGAAACACAATACTTGTCTGAGCTGTTGTCACGGCGCACCTTAGTTGGTAGTCCGGTAGGCACATATTTGTGCTCACCCTTGCAGATAAACACAGCCCACGGTAACCAGATCAGAAGCTACCTGGGCTGTGAATCTGTGCACGGGGGCTTAGGCAGGAACAGTAACCGTGTACGAGGAAACAGACAAGGGCAAATCCAGAAGAGTAGTCAGACACGGTTCCAAAAGTCAGGGCAGGCAATAACGAATAATCCAAACAGAAAGGGTCACAAGTCAGTCTTTACAGGATACAGGATACAGGATACAAGGAACTGACAATGTTTTTAGGGAGGGGCAGTGTTTTATGCCCAGCTAATGAGTGAACTGCCTCAGGTGAACTTAGATGGACAGGTAGGAGCCACTGGTGATGTCCAGCCTCCTAGTGCTGCAGGCAATGTCAGGAAAACAAGGTTAGAACCAAACTTCAGAAGCATGAACTCAGCCTTAAGGTGCAGAAGGCCCCAGGTTCAAATCCCCTGTTTGACCCTTCTGGGGTGACCACACCTGGCTGTCTGGATGGCACGGTGAGAACCGTGACACATGTCAACTTGTCAAGCTGGGAAATCTGGGATAATTGTGGAAACATTATTTCTTAAGTTTTTATGCGCAAGAAGGACTTATTGAAGTCCAACTTGACATATGCTAGTAATACATAACAGTAATTTGTGTATATAAATATATATACAGTTCAGGTAAGACATTAAAATCACTGAAAGGTGAAGTGAATAACATTGATTAAATTGTTGGCACCTGTCAAGGTAGGATATATTAGACAGCAAATTAACAGTCAGTTCTTGAATTTCATGTGTTGGAAGCACAAAAAATGGGCACGTGAAATGAAAAGATCTGAGTAACTTTGACATAGGCTGAATAGTGATGGCTAGATGACTAGGTCAGAGCATTTCCAAAACATAAGGTCTTGTAGGGTGTTCCTGGTATGCAGTTGTTAGTGCCTACCAAAAGTGGTGCAAAGAAGGATGACCAGTAAACTGACATCAGGATCATAGGCAGTCACATCTGGTTCAATCACACAAAAGAGCTACTGTAGCTCAAATTGCTGAAAAACTGTAAAAACACACAGTGCATCACAGTTTGTTGCTCATGAGGCTGCCCACTGATGAAAGCTCCTTCCATGTGGTGTCAGCATCAGAGCTGAACCATGGAGCAATGAAAGAATGTTTCCTGGTCTGATGAATCCCATTTTCTTTAGGATCAGGTGGATGGCCGGGTGTGTGCGTGTTGTTTACCTGGGGAAGAGATGGCTGCAGGATGTACTATAGGAAGAAGGCCGGCTGGCAGTAGTATGCTCTGGACAACGTTCTACCGAGAAATCTTGGATCCTGGTATTTATGTGGATGTTAACATGTACCACCTACCCAGAGATTGGTGCAGATCACATACACCCCTTCATGTCAAATGTATGCCTTAATGCGGCAGAATAATGCACTTTGTCACACTCCAAAAATTGTTCAGGAATGGTTTGAGAAACATGACAAAGAGTTCAAGGTATTTACTTGGCCTATAAATTCTCCGGACCTCAATCTGATTGAGCATCTGTGGGATGTGCTGGAACAACAAATCCGGTCTCTACTTCGCAACTTGCATGAATTAAAGGATCTGCTGCTAATGTTGCTGCTTTCAGAGATCTTGTGGTGTTCATGCCTCAATGCATCAGAATTGTTTTGACAACACAAGGGGGATATACACGATATTAGGCAGGTGGTTTTAATATTGTGGCTGATCAGTGCTTATATGTACACAAAAAGTAGAGAAGCACACTCAAATAACAGTGCTATAGAATTGCTTTTATTTCAGCAGTGTAAATTATAAACAAAATAGATCAACTTATCAGTCTTAACCCCTTAACGACCTAGGACGGTTCAGGACCGTCATCTGCATTTTTCCGTTGCTGACCGATGACGGTCCTGAACCGTTCTAACGGTCTTATGTACTTACCTGATCGCCGTCGTTCCCCCGGCGGCGATCAGCGTTGCTCCCGGTGTGGGGAGACTGCCTGCAGCCCAGACAGTGTCCCGGCGGCGGATTAGGACCCCTGTGGCCCAGGGACGTTTTAGCCGCAAGGCAAACAAGGCATTTGCCTTGGGCGGCATTTTCCAGGGGGCGGCAAAAAAAGCCGCCCCCAAATGCCGAGGGCAAATGCCTTGTTAGCTTTGTAGCTAACTGACATGCTGGGCTGGCTGCTGGGCGGGCGGCGGTGGCAGGCGGCTGGCGAGGGAGTACTTCCTCTGAGCTGTCTGCTCAGCTCCCTCGCGCGCTGCAGAGTGAGGCTGGGAGCTGGAATATGACGTCATATTCCGGCTCCCAGCCTCATTCTGCAGCTCGCGAGGGAGCTGAGCAGAGTGCTTAGGGGAATGTGCTCCCTCGCCAGCCGCCCGCCCAGCAACCAGCCCAGCAGCCCGACCGGCAGCCCCACTAGACCCCCAGGGAGATAGAGAACCCCCCCCCAGCATTCACCAAAGGTAAGGAGGCTGGGGGGGTTAAATAAAAAAAATTTGTTAATGTGAGTGTATGTCTGTTAGTGTGTTTGTCTGTTAGTGTGTGTGTGTGTGTGTGTTAGTGTGTGTGTCTGTTAGTGTGTATATGTCTGTTAGTGTTTCTGTTAGTGTGTGTGTCTGTCAGTGTGTGTATGTCTGTTAGTGTGTGTGTGTCTGTTAGTGTGTGTGTCTGTTAGTGTGTGTATGTCTGTTAGTGTGTGTGTGTGTGTGTGTGTGTTAGTGTGTCTGTTAGTGTGTGTTAGTGTGTGTCCGTTAGTGTGTGTCTAGTATATGCGTATCTGTCAGTAAATGTGTGTGTGTGTGTATTTAGAAGGCGGGGCGGGGGGAAGGGTTGGTTGGGAGTGGCGCGGGGGGTTGTAAAGGGGGGCGCCTGAGTTTTGTCCTGCCTAGGGCAGCACAAAACCAGGATACACCACTGCTGTGGCCATGTGATCGCTCAACAGAGCGATCACATGGTCACAATAGGTGTCCTAGTGTCTGCCTGCAGGGGGACTTTCTGTGCTGACAGGCAGCCTCCCTGCTAGTGTAAAATCATTAAAAAACTAAAGGTCAATATTAATAAATAAAAATATTATTATATATGTGTATATATATGATATATAGACATATATTATATGCATATAATATATGTCTATATATCATATATATAATGTCATACTAAGTGTATTTTTATAATAATATATACATATATTAATATAAAAATACACTTATAATTAAATTACACACATATATAATATATATAATAATTATATATATTGTATATATATATATATATTATAAATTAAAAATAATAAGTAAATTAAATTAAATATTTATTTTTTTAAATAATAATAAAAAATTTAAAAATAATTATATATCTATATGAAATTTTATTCTAACTGTATTTTGAGATTAAAATATATAGATTTATATCAAAATACACTTAGAATGAAATTGTATATATATCTATGTCCATATACAAAATTACATAAATAATTATATAAATATACACGTAGACTTCAAATATATAAATATGCATATATATTTAAATTCTATGTGCGTATTTATGTAATATTTTTACATAATTAAGTAATTTTATTAATTGCAGTTTGAGGGACCTGCCTGCCAACCCAGGCCAAAAGTTCAGAGAATTGAATTTGCTAGCACTGTATTTTACCCTGTAACTTTCTATGACACGCTAAAACCTGTACATGGGGGGTACCGTTTTACTTGGGAGACTTTGCTGAACACAAATATTAGTGATTCAAAACAGTAAAAGCTATCACAGCGATGATATTGTCAGTGAAAGTGACTTTTTCACATTTTTCACACACAAACAGCACTTTTACTGATGATATAATTGTTCTGATACGTTTTCCTGTTTTGAAACACTAATATTTGTGTTCAGCAAAGTCTCTCGAGTATAACAGTACCCACCATGTACAGATTTTATAGCGTTTTTGAAAGTTACAGGGTCAAATATATGGGTCAAATATTTTTACATTGAAAATGGCCAGGTTGGTTACTTTGCCTTTGAGAGCGTATGGTAGCCCAGGAATGAGAATTACCCCCATGATGGCATACCATTTGTAAAAGAAGACAACCCAAGGTATTGCAAATGGGGTATGTCCAGTCTTTTTTAGTAGCCACTTAGTCACAAACACTGGCCAAAATTAGTGTTCAATTTAGTTTTTTACTTTTTTCACACACAAACAAATATGAACGCTAACTTTGGCCAGTGTTTGCGAGTAGGTGGCTACTAAAAAAGACTGGACATACCCCATATTGAATACCCTGGGTTGTCTACTTTAAAAAATATATATATACATGTGGGGTGTTATTCAGAGATTTTTGACAGATAATCGTGTTACAATGTCACTATTGATAAATTTGAAAAAAAATATGTTTTGAAACCTCAATATCCTAATTGTACCCATAAGCCCTATAACTTGCAAAAAAAAAAGCATGTAAACACTGGGTATTTTAAAACTCAGGACAAAATTTAGAATCTATTTAGCAGTTTTTTTTATTCGCTTTTGTAGATGAGAAAAAGATTTTTCCTTGTATTTTTTTCAATTTTTCATCATATTTTTTTTATTTTTTTTAAATTAAATTTCATGAGATTATATAAATAATGGTATGTAAAGAAAGCCTTTTTTGCAATTAAAAAAAATCAGTGTCAAAACTAAACAATTAGAGTGATAGTGCTTTGATATATATATACTTACAATGCAATTCATATATCTGCAGTATGAAAATTGTAATTAAAGTGAGATAACTTTCCAACACCTTCTCTAAAATATACCTGTGGTCACCTCCAAAAGGCCTCTGAAGTTAGGGGGCTGGGAAGGGTGCTTAACACCAAATCTGGTCTGGATTCCAAACTTACATAGTTAAAAAAAAAGGAATTGGGGGACAAACCTGAATGATTAAGGAACAGTGCACACAGGGCCGGCCTTAGATCATTAGGCGCCCTGTGCGAAAAGTCTTCACTGCGCGCCCCCCACTAAGTTGCCTGTATACAGTCACACAAACAGTTACAGGCAGACAGTCAGATACACTCAGTTACAGGCAGACAGTCACACACACACACACACAGTTACACACAGACAGTCTCACATGCTCAGTTACAGGCAGACAGTCACAGAGCCAAACACACATTTAAAGGCACACAATCACGAACAGCTACAGGCACATAGTCACACACACAGTTACAGGCACCCAGTCACACACACAGTTACAGGCAGACAGTAACACACACAGTCACAGGCAGACAGACCTGTTACAGGCACTCTGTTACAGGCATGCAGACACTCACGCACGCTGACAGTCACACACACACTCAGTTAAAGGCAGATAGTCACACATACAGGCACAGCTACAGCGACACACACAATTGGAGTCACACACAGTCAGACAGTCACACACACACACACAGGCAGACAGTCACACACAGACAGACAGTCACACACACACAGGCAGGGAGGCATTCACACAGACAGACAGTCACACACACACACACACAAGCAGGCAGTCACACACACACACACACACACACACACACACAGGCAAACAGTCACACACAGGCAGTCAGACAGACAGTCACACACACACACACACAAGCAGGCAGTCACACACACACACACACACACACACACACACACAGGCAAACAGTCACACACAGGCAGTCAGACAGACAGTCTCACAGACAGACAGTCACACATACACACACACAGAGGCAGGCAGACACAGACAGACAGTCTCACACACACACACAGGCAGGTAGTCACACAGGTAGGCAGGCACACACACAGGCAGGCAGTCAGACAGACAGTCACACATACACAGACACATGCAGGCAGGCACACACAGACAGACAGTCAGTCACACACACAGGCAGGCACACACACACACACACACACACACAGGCAGACTGGCACACACACGCACAGGCATGCAGACACACAGGCAGGAGTCACACAGCCACACATGTCTTGCATAACAGCTATATAGGGAAATATGTGTTTAGCAAACAAATAAATCAAAACTTTTCATACAAATTACTTCTGACCATACTTCACTGAAAATAATAATGTGAGATTGTCATAAATGGACATTCCTCTGGGTAATCTCAGTGGCACTAACAGTGGGCAGTGCAGGAGAAGTGCAGCCTTATTAATTTTGCCCTTGTCAAAGGCTTTGTCATAGGTGATGTCTTTATATGATCACTTCAAATTATTTCTCCATTAACATTAATGTGTACTAGATGAACATGCTTTAATGGGAATTGGATTGTCTGTATTGCGCATCGTTAAATATTTTAACCATTATTTGTTACGTTATATATTTTACATTGCACTTTAACTATTTTGGGGATTTATTGATTCCAGTGCATAAAATAAAGATCCATTAGCTAGCTCTGGTGGTTAAATTTGTTAAAATTTTATGATATATAAAGTGAAGATTATTATGAGAAAATAATGGTTGTAAAATGCATTCACATTCAGTTCAATATTACTTCCAGCAAAAGCTTAATAGCAAATTTTACAATTAGTTCACCTTTACAATTATATTTGTTAAATTCTATCTTTCTTTTACTTTATTTGACATTGGACATTTATGCAAAATATTTCTGTTATTGCACTTTTACAAATAATATCTATGTGGATGTTTGGAGCAGCTTATTGACAGACCTATAACAAAATAGTTACTGTTAATCTCACTCCACCCCTATTGAATACTGTTATCATGCATCAGGGTGTGCATTGTGCACCGTTTATAAACAATATTTAATAATTACACCCTTAAAGATATTTAATATTTTAATAATTTACACCCTTAAAATAATTATTGTATTTTAAAATTTGCCATTAAATCCCTTAATGTTTTGTTGTATCTCTACACTATAATAATGTAAGGTTCATATGATGTGTGTTCATGCCCCAAGTTTACTCAAATGAACTACCCCAAAAAAAAAAAAAACATATCCATAAAATGGTAGATAAAAAAAGAAAATACAAAGTTAAAACTTTGGGTTCAAAATAAAACATTTTGGAACTCTACATTTATTTTTATTTATTTATTATTGCCATTTATATAGCGCCAACAGATTCCGTAGCGCTTTACAATATTATGAGAGGGGGATTTAACTATAAATAGGACAATTACAAATAAACTTACAGGAACAATAGGTTGAAGAGGACCCTGCTCGATCGAGCTTACATTCTATAGGAGGTGGGGTGTAAAACACATTAGGACAGGAATTTACAATCAAATAAGGTGGGCTGCCCTTTAGGAGAGGGCAAGAGACAGGTATGTGAGGTAGGGGTTAGTCTTGGAGGCCATAAGCTTTCCTAAAGAGATGGGTTTTAAGGCACTTCTTAAAAGATGCAAGACTAGGGGAGAGTCTGATGGCGGTAGGAAGGGAGCCGCCCGTGAGAAGTCCTGCAAGCGCGAGTTGGCCGTACGAGTGCGGACAACTGACAGCAGGTGGTCACGGGCAGAACGGAGAGACCGAGAAGGGACATACCTATGGATCTGTGAGGAGATATAAGAGGGGCTAGAGTTGTTCAGTGCTTTATAGGTGTGAGTTAGTACCTTGAATTGACTCCTATAGCATACAGGAAGCCAATGTAAGGACTGGCAGAGGGGTGAGGTGTGAGAGAAACGACTAGAGAGGAAAATCAATCTAGCAGCAGCATTCATTACGGACTGTAAGGGTGCAGTACGGCTATTGGGAAGACCAATCAGGAGAGGGTTACAATAATCCATGCGGGAAATTACTAGAGCATGGACAAGCTCCTTGGTAGTATCTGGTGCAAGAAAGGGGCGGATGCGGGCTATGTTTTTAAGATGGAATCTACAGGATTTGGCAACATGCTGGATGTGAGGCTCAAAGGTGAGACCAGAGTCAAGTATGACGCCGAGACAGCGCGCTTGCAAGGATGGACTAATGTTTGTACCACAAACTTGGAGGGAGAGCGAAAGATGAGGATCAGTATTAGGAGGAGGAAAGACAAGGAGCTCAGTTTTTGAGAGATTGAGTTTCAGAAAGCGGGAGGACATCCAGTCAGAGATGGAAGAAAGGCAAGCAGTGACACGTTGCAGGACGGCAGGGGAGAGGTCCGGGGAGGAGAGATATAGCTGGGTGTCATCAGCGTACAGGTGGTAGTGAAATCCAAAAGAGGTAATAAGTTTGCCAAGAGAGGCAGTATAAAGAGAAAATAGAAGGGGACCAAGGACGGAGCCTTGGGGAACGCCAACTGAGACAGGGCAAGGGGAGGAGGTATCATTAGAAAAGGAGACACTGAATGAGCGTTGGGAGAGATAAGAGGAAAACCATGAGAGGACAGAGTCACAGAGACCAAGCGATTGAAGAGTTTGAAGAAGGAGAGCATGATCAACGGTGTCAAAGGCCGCTGAGAGGTCAAGAAGAATTAGTATGGAATAGTGGCCACTTTGCAACCTAAATAAAGTATTAACCACTTTGCAACCTAAATAAAGTATAAAAGCTTTTATTAATTTTTTTTTTGTCAATCTGTTTTTTTTTTACTGAGGCAGGTATAAAGACATGGCAGGCAAGTAAGAATGTTGGACATTTAACAGGCAATGCATAAATATTGCAAAAGTCACAGGCGCTCAGTAATGCCTCTTTTTTTCTTGATAAAAAAATAACAGGCTACACTAACACGTCAAAAACTGAAAACACACGCTAAACCTAGATACATATTGGACTTGCTAGATACTGAGATAAAGAAGGAGCATGATATAGGCACATATTTAATTGCAAAAAAGATTCCAGACATGCTAAGTGCTGAGACACACCATTGCACCATGGTTATGATTGCCATCTTGTAGAGGAACAAGTATCTCTGTCAGAAACTACTAGTCACTGATGATGCCTGCATGTCTGTTGAAAATGTTGAGATTACCACATGCCTTCAAACAGTAACCGAAGTTTCAATGGGTCAGATTATTCCTAGGGGAGATTCTACCATTTCTACCATTTCACTGTTAACATTAGATTAGCATTCCAGAGATTAATTACAATTGTTATAACACTTAACACTTAACAATTAATAACAATTGTTAGAACTCTTTTAAATATATTTATTTTATATATATATATATATGTGTGTATATATATATATATATATATATATATATATATATATATATATAATTTAACTGTATTTACTACATGTGGGAAATATGCTCAAATGCAGATATTTTTTCCTTTCTGTTGCCATTTTTAGTAAGATGTACTGCTAGTAATGCCTTCAGGGTCCTTACAAATTACCTATAAGCAGGCTAAATGACTGATTTTATCTATATATTTTTGTCACACCTACTGTATGTGAGATAACATTCAGACCCTGTGTGAAATATTGGAAGATAAAGGATGCTGTTCAGCAAGCATGTTAAACTCAAAGGCTAACACGGGCCAAATAAATAAGGTTTAAGTTTACGTGGGCTTGTAGGGCTTCAAAGTAAACAAAATAGCGAATTTATTTTAGGGAGACATGCATTTGCATATAACCAATGTTTCAGTCCAACTACCTTGACATATTAAGAATGTTTGGTAATGGGACTGAAATGGTGAATGTATGCTTTTGCAAAGTTTAAAAAAAAACTAATTATGTTGTCTTGTTGATTTTGAAGTCCTATGAGTGTGTTCTTCAGTTTGGCTGAGATCATCAGATTGGATGATCTCAGCCAATCCAATGCTTTCCCATAGGAAAACATTGGAAGGCTATAGAGCATGTGTGGCAAAAAGCTGCACGGCCATGCAGTATCTCCATGGGGAGCGTTCAGCACCTCTATGCAGACCTAATCTAATACACTGCCCCTCCCCCATTCTAATACACTGCCCCCCCTCTTCACTCTAATACACTGCCCACAATTCCTATACATTGCCCCCAAATCCAATACAGTGCCCCAAAATCCAATATACTGCCCGCCTCTCTCCATTCTTATACACTGCTCCCTCCACTCAATCTAATGCACTGCCCCTTAATCTAATACACTGCCCCCTCCCTCCACTCTAATACACTGCCCCCTCTCCAATCTAATACACTGGCCCTTAATCTAACACACTGCCTCCCTCCACTCTAATTGAATACACTGTACTCCCTTCCTTCAATGTATTACACTGCCCCCTCCCTCCCCTAAATTAATACACTGCCCTTCCCCCAATTTAACACACTGCCCCCGCCCCTAACTTAACACACTGCCCCACTCCTCCACTCTAATACACTTCCCCCTCCCACCACTCTAATACACTGCACCACCATTCACCACTCTAATACACTGCCCCCTCACTCCCCCAAGTGAATACACTACCATTCTCCCAATTTAACACACTGCCCCCTACCACCACTTTAATACTGCCTCCCTCCCTCCCTTGCTCCCCCAAATTAATACACTGCCCTCCCCCGAATTAAAACATTGCCCCCCACCATTCTAATACACTGCCTGCCTTTCCCACCACTCTAATACACTGCCCACTACCTCACATGATATAGGACATTGTCCCTTCCCTCCCCCAAATTATTACAGTGCCTCTTCCCTCAAATTAATACACTACCCCCTCCCCAATATAATACTCTCCCTCCGTCCCCAATTTAACACATTACACAGGAAAATTCCACATGTCCCTCTTCTCCTACCTTAAGATGAGCCGTCCTTCATTTCCAGCCCTGCTCTGCTAAAGCAGACTAGACGCACCAACGAATTACGGATAAAAATTATATAAATTATATTTGGGCAGAGCCTGACCTCCTATCAAACCAGACATGGAATGCCTGAGCTCCCAACTTTCCTGATGAATTTGGCATACTATCCCAGATTCTACCAAGGTTGGTGTGCAGAGATCTCCGACACTCCAAATTGGCAGACACAAGACAAGAGCGTTCTAAGCAGAAGGTCTCCTGTGACTTTATTGTGGATTCCTACTGAAGGCTGGATGTAATCTTTCAGTGCTTCTGACTGATAGTGGAGCAACACCTTCTAGCCACCAAGGCCAATCTGAGGAAGGAGACAGGAGAATCGAGCAGTTGGAAATGAAGGGGCCGACTTACTGCGCCACAAGAGCCACAAGAGACTTGACTACCTTGTATCGTCCACAGCTAAGGAAGATTGGTGTAACTCTGTTTCTTCTTTTCTGTATTATGTTGCATGTAGGCTCAGTAAGACATTATTGACAACAAAAAAAAAAATTGTGTATATTACCAGAATTAAAATTTTTACACTTGTCTGCAAAGAGATATTTACACAAAATTATCGCGATATGTGTATATGCCAGCTATGCATCCCTTTCTTCAAATACATGTCATGCAAATAAAATAAAACAGTGCGCAAGAGCTTTTCCCATTCTCAGAGTTGTCATAGTATCTGTTTTTGCTTCAATGCTTAAGTTCTCCCAAAGTTAAAAGGGTAATCCAGACATGGACCCTGTGATCTACTGTGCCTACACCTAACTAATGAGATCCAGAGAAGACCAACACAATCAGCCAGGGTTGCTGTATCTCTTATGAAGAGGTAACTTGCTGGCATTTTGAATTTGTATTGCCTTTATAGGTGGGATCTGTTTTTGTTGGAATACATTTAGCTTGGGCTCTCTCTAAGTTAAAAGGGTTACCCAGACGTTCACCCCATGCTCACTGTGCCTGGAGGGATTTCAGCTACACCTCACTGACGAGGCCCAAAGAAAGTCATAATGTTTGTTGCTGTACCTCTCGTGCAGAGTGAACTTGTCAGCATTTTGGATCTGGACTGCCCTTATTTTTCAGTCAAGCAGTGTTTGGTAGTGAGGAGTTTAAATGAGGAGCCCCAATCTGTCTTTGTCCAGACTTTTGATTCCAAATCAAGGTTTTGATGGGAATGATAATATTTTTATTGCAGGGTTAAAATGCTGCTAGTGGCTGTCAGGAAGTCAGCTGTGACTAACTGAACCTTGTCACGGGTTCTTGGAGAGGCCTGCTGGCCAGCCTCTTACCTCAGGACTATGGGCCATGCAATATACATTGCCCAATGCACTTTAAAATGCTCTGTTCATGTGAGGTATGTACTTTTCTACTTCAGACAGAGAGACCAACCGTTAGCCCTAATTCTCTGGAACTGTTTTGGGCATGGGACCATGCGGGCGGTCAGTCAAAATTAAGACTTCCAGGAAATTCCTGAAGCCCTGAACTGATCTGGGTGTTTTTTGGATATGTTGGTCACCCAGATCAGGGCTATTAGGGGATGTAACTTTTGTGGGGTTTTTATGTATTTTTAGGGTACTTTTGGGGTGTATGGGAAAAAGTGTGTTTTTTCTGTGCTTAGAGATAATTGGATTAAATGAGTACAGTTCCTGATCCAATTATCTCCCAGGCACAGAAGATGGAGTATCTGATTTTGTATGGGAGTGTCCTGGACCCGAGAGTCAATGTGATTGTGTATTTATTTCTATTGTGGTTTACTCTCGGGTCCAGGGGGGAGTGCTCCTTGCATGGGGGCTGTCATAAAAGGCCAGTTGAGGTTACCATTAAAGTGAGATTTGTTTTACCCTTCATGATGTTTCGGCTCATGTTAGTGGGATTGGAGAGCTATTTTCACACTCTGGGGATTGCTATAATCAGGGCCGCCATCAGGGGGTGACAACCATGACGGTTGTCACGGGCCTAGCGGCCCTGGGAGATCCGGCCGCCCGGGCCCCACGTGGAGCGGCAAAACTGCCGCAGGTGCATCTGCACCAGGGCCTATCAGGTTGCCCAAGCATTCAGGGCCACCTGATGGGCCTATATCTTCAGGGGCCGTTCAGTGCTGTAATTTTAAAAAAAATTGCGGCTACACCGCAAGTGCTGCTGGGAGGAAGTGATGGCCGGTCACTTCCTCCCAGCTTACTCCGTGCGGGGGGAGAGGCAGAGCAGAGGACAGGACAGGGAGAGCAGAGGACAGAAGAGGAGAGGAGAGGACAGGGAGAGCAGAGCAGAGGACAGGAGAGGAGAGGCATCAGCTCCCATCATCCCCAGCCACCCTCCTGCACTTAAAGGTAAGAGGAGGGTGGCTGATAAATGAGGTGTGTGTGTGTGTATATGTATGTGTCTGCATGTATGTCTGTTTGTCAGTATGTATGTCTGTGTTTGTGTATGTATATATCTATCAGTATGTATGTCTGTGTATGTGTGTATGTCTGTGTGTGTATGTCACTATGTATATATGTCAGTATGTATGTCTGTGTGTGTGTGTGTGAATGTATATATCTATCAGTAAGTATGTGTATATGTATGTCAATATGCATGTATGTCTGTGTATGTGTGTATGTCTGTGTGTGTATGTCAGTATGCATATATGTCTGTGTGTGTGTGTCAGTATGTATCTGTGTATGTATATATCTATCTGTGTGTGTGTGTGTGCGTGTATGTCTGTATATCAGTATGTATGTGTATGTATGTCAGTATGTATTTATGTGTATGTATGTCTGTTTGTCTGTATGTCTGTTTGTTAGTTTGTATGTATGTCTGTTTGTCAGTATGTATGTATGTCTGTATGTATGTGTGTGTCAGTATGTGAGTATGTATGTACGTCAGTGTGTGTGTCTGTATGTCAGTATGTGTGTGTGTATCTGTATCTCCTTATGCATGTGTATGTGTCTATATTTGTGTATGTCTGTTTCAGTATTTGTGTCTGTGTCCTTTTGTGTCTGTGTGTGTGTATTCCTGTGGGCGGGATTTGGAGGCAAGCACCCGGGGGCCCAGACCTTGAGCTGTGTTAGGGGCCCCACAATTTCTGATGGCGGCCCTGGCTATAATTACTATACTCCCTTTGATCACAACACTTGCTCTTATAAGAGCAGCCTGCTTCGCTCTCTGGACTAGGAGAGGTCTACCCACTGGAAGCTGAATCCTGGTCTTGGGTCCAGGGTGGGTGGAAGACAGCGAGACCCCAACCAAGCTGCGGCTGTTTGTGGGGTTTATGGTGGTTATGGTATTCCAGTGCTGTGCTTAGGGTGCTTGCAAGTACTTGGAAGCAGCGATTGACGGAGGTACCTGGTCGGGGTGCCAGGTGGTTCGTCTCAGGCGCTTCTGCAGCTATAACCGAGTTAAACTCAAATCACTCTTATTGAAACCAGTTGATTGCCGTACAAAAGCCTCTAAAGGATTCACCATGGGAGCCAAGGAGGAGAAAAGACCGCACAAATGTAAGGTAAGTAAATCACAGCTTTCAAACCCTTTCGCAAGGGGTGAGGGGAGGACCGGGGAAAGGTAGAACACCTACATAGATACATATTTTTATTCTGTATGCTATAGTGTTCCTTTAACTAATTTGGTAGTAAGGATTGCAGTTAATTTTTCAATTCATAAACCCCATAGTTTGATTATAAGAATTCAGAGGCAGAGGACATGGAGTTAATATGATGTGCCTTGTTTAAAGAGATTGAAAGTAGATCACACCAAGGAATATCATGTGGTTATTACAAATAGGGCTTACAGGAAATTCCCACTATTTCTCTGTTAATGTGCTAAACTGTTCCCAGAATGCATTACATTTTGAAACCATAATTTTAACAGTTTATGTTGCAGAGATGTGATCAGTCTATAATAAAGCATAAAGAGATTTCTAAAAAGATAGACATAGACAATGCTCGTAGCTCTATATGTTAAACAGATAATGTAAAATAGATTCATTTAATGATAGTATTATTTAAAAATATTCTTTGGTAACAAAAGAGAAGTAAGGAAGAGAGAAAAAGAGTTGGCAAATGTATATTGAGCCACAACATGTTTAAAATAAAATTGATATATCATAAATAGATGTTACCCACAAGCCCAAACTGGCCATCGGGCAAACTGGTAAATTCCCAGTGGGCCACAATAGCCATGGGTCGAGGCCGACAGAGGAGGCTCCACTGCCGGCACATAGAGGGCCGGTGCTAAGCAAACTCATAGGAAGTCGTCCAGGTAATGGACTACCATCCTAGTGCCCGCTTCCAACCTCACCACCCATTCCAGGAACGTGCTAAACTTCTCAAAGTATGCGCACGATATCGAGCACCCCATGGGTAAACATAAGTCCACATAGTATGCCCCTTCAAAGTGACAACCCAGCAGGTGATGGCCCTGCGGATGGATAGGTAGAAGGCGAAAAGCCGCCTCAACGTCCGCCTTAGCCAACAACGCCCCCCGTCCCGCTCGCTGCACCAGACTCACTGCCTGGTCGAACGAAGCATACGAGACCGAACAAAGGGCCTTGTCGATGTCGTCATTAACCGACGACCCCTTGGGGTAGGACAGGTGATGTATCAGGCGGTACTTGCCGGGCTCCTTCTTAGGAACCACCCCCAACGGTGATACCCTCAGGTTAGGTAAGGGGGGCTCACTGAACGGCCCCGCCACCCTGCCCAACTGCACCTCCTTAAGCAACTTCTCCCTAACCACCCCTGGAAATTCCCCGGCCGACTTCAGGTTGCGAAGCCGTTGCACCACGTCCCGGTCCAGCAACCCAGCATCTTCCCTGTTAGCGTATTGCTTTAGCCAGGGCAGCATCGCGCCGACCTTCACTGGCATTGCTCCCAGTGGCAGGGGGCGTGGCCGAACCTCCGCCCGCTGCGGAGGCTGACTTCCCCTTCTTAAAGCACCTGTGGAGGCCGTGAGTGCCTCCACACCCTGAGCACTCGTGCTTAAAGCGACAGGTGGCCCCCCACTTACACTGCCCCTCATTGTATGACCAACAGTAGCTCCGTTTCTGGTTGGCCGACACGGCGGTAGAAGCGCCCGTGCTGGCCCCCGACTGAAAGGGGGACGCTTTTTGCGCCATCATCAGTTTGATCCAGAGCGGTAGGTCCATCTGGTCCCACCGCATCCCCGGATTAGCGGCCAGTCGCTGACGAAATTGCTCGTCGTACCGCCACCATGCTAGGCCCCCGTACATCCTATATGCTTCCCAAACCCCGTCCAGGTAACAGAAGAGCTGCGAACAGCGCTCCGCCGCCTTCTCGCCCATCACGCTGGCCAAGATGCAAAAAGCCCGGAGCCAGTTCCCAAACGTTTTGGGGATCTTCCTGTACCGCCGTTTCTTTTCCTCCTCCTCCTTTTTTGCGTCTTTTTTATCCTCCTCATTGAGGTCAATGTATTCCTCAAGGGGGGAAGCGAAAAGAGCTCCACGAACTCCCCTTTCCAGATCCTCTCCTTTCCAGATCCTCTCCTTCACCTCGGACTTGAGGTGACAGCCTAAAGGTCCTGCAAACGAAACGTGAACGTTTTGCCTCGCAGCCTCCGGGACCCCCCCAAGCAAATTCTCCCACTCGGTCGCTACACCGGAAGTCTCCGCTGCGGGGGTCGCACCCCCGTCCCCGTCTACACCGCCCCAGGCCCCGGAAACCCCCACTGGACTAGACCCGGTGACCTTCCCTTGCAGAGCCCAAACCTGACTACAGTCCCCGTCCTTCCTTTTTCCCTCACCCCAGGAATCAATTAACTGTCTAATGCCCGCTAACAGCTCCCCCGACTGCTGAAATGACAGTGCCTCACCTTCCGAACCCCCTGCCGCCGAAGGCCGTGGGGTTGCTGTCCGGCTGCGTACGTCCTGCCCCAAGCGTTCTGCTGCTCCGGGCCATGGGCCTGTGGCGCTGGGTCTCACCCGGTCCGCGGGCGACCTTGACTACTCCTTTCCTGCAGCCTGGTCTGCCTCGCCTGCCGGCGAAAGTCTGGAAGTCCTCGCTGCGTAGGGTCGCACCCCCTTGGCGGGTGACCATCTGCGATACCTGCAAGGAGAAGAAGACATCTTGGGTAGGCTGGCCGTGGAAACCCTGCCCTGCCCTTCCTCCTCCTGGGACCAGTCACTCAACTCCCCTCTATTCGTCCGCCCTCGAGGGGTAAGAGCCTGCGCCGCAGTCCGCAATCCCTCCGAGGAACTCCCACTCATAGAACTATCGTCCCGCTGCATCCGTCCCCTATTCCAACAGCACTTTCAGCGCTCCCAGAACCTGCTGCCAAGCCCGCCGTACCGCTCCTCTTCCGTCCGCTGGCCCGTGCCTGCAACGGCCGCTTTCTCGAACTCCTGGCACCATCAGACACTTCTCCTTCCCTTCCTGTAAAAGTGGACACAAGAACCGAACGTTCGGCAGTTTTGCTGCCTCCACGTTCGGCAGCCGAACGGCCGGCAGTAGAGCTACCTCCACGCTCAACTCCTGAACGTTCGGCAGTAGTCTTACCTCCCCGTCTGGGAAACAAACGTTCGGCAGTAGTAGCACCACTACATTCGTCTCCCGAACGTTCGGCAGTTTCCGCCCATTCGCCAGATCTCCTACCTCCACGTTCATCTCCCGAACGTTCGGCAGTTTCCGCCCGATCACCGATACTCCTACCTCCACGTTCGCTCCCTGAACGTTCGGCAGTCTCCGATTCGGTTCCCGAACCTGCGGCCTGCAACTCCAGTCTCGCCTGACGGCTGGTTCGTGCGGCCACACTGCGACGACGCCCGCGGCCGACTCCACTTGCGGCCTTCCCGCCAACAGCCTCACTGCCGCCCCGACGACCTCTGGAGGGGCTCCTCGGACGCCGGGAAGCTGGAACCACGCTGGGGCTCAGTCTCTGCGGGGGCCTCGTCCTCCTAACCGGCCTCTGACCCTGGGAGCTTCCAGATCCGGACGGCAGAGCATCTCCAAGATGGTCCCTCAGCCACTCGAGACCCCTCTCCTGCACTGCAGCCCTGACTCCTTCCAGCCAATCTTCCATCTTCCTGACAACCTGGAGAGGAGACAAAAGAAAACAAAGCCACACAAATCCTGCTACAACAAACAGGTTAGTGTAACTTTAGATTAAAAGTGCCGTTAGACTTAAAATGGACGCTACTTATACTCCCTTAATAACTCCTCCCCATTCCATATCCTTAATCCAACCCCCCAACCACTGACACTAGCTGCCTGTCTCCTGGCAATGTCAAGGCCCACTCCCCTTAGCTAGGCTGCTCCATGGGCTACAAGACACCAGAGACCATAGGGTTTGCACCTCCAGCCACCTTGCCTCCTCCCCGGTGCAGGAGAGGGATGTTTAATGATTGTGTGTCACTAAATGCAGGGCCGGTGCAAGTATTTTGGGGTACACAGGCGACAGAAAGCATTTCACCCCTTTAGTGTATCTAATCCCCTATTTTTCCCTATTGTGTGTCTTACACCTCCCTTGTGTAGCTCTTACCACCCTCATTTGTGTGTCTTACCCCCCCAGCCCATTTGTGTGTCTCCTTCTTTACCAGCCCCTTTGTGTCTTTCAAGCTCCTTTATGTGTTTCTCTTTCACCCCCAGCCCGTCTATCTCCCCCAAGCCACTCTGTGTCTCTGTTTCGTCTTCTCCAGACCCTTTGTGTCTCTTTCACCCCTGCCCCTTTGTATTTCCACCCAGATCCTTCTGTGTGTCTCTTTCTCCCCCCTCATGTACCTCTGTGTGTCTTTCTCCCCACTCAGGCCCCGTGTGCCACTCTCCCCTCCATGTCCCTTAGTGCTACTCTCCCCTCCATGTCCCTTAGTGTTGCCCTCCCCTTCCTGTCCCTCCCCCGTGTGCCACTCTCCCCTCCATGTCCCTTAGTGCTACTCTCCCCTCCATGTCCCTTAGTGTTGCCCTCCCCTTCCGGTCCTTTCCCCTCAATTCCCTGTCCCTTAGTGTTCCTCTCCCCTCCCTCCCTTGTCCCTTAGTGTTTCTCTCCCCCTTACCTGTCTCTTAGTGTCCCCCATCCCCCTTAGTGTTCCTCCCCCCTTCTCTTAGTGTTCTTCTCCCCTCCTGGAGGCTGGAGGACTCCTCTGTGCATACCTTAATTGTATTGTATTGTGTATTTTTAACCGAGATTAATTAAAAGCGCAGTCCTCTCTTGACATTTCATGTCGCTATGTCACCCATGTATCTCACTGTAAATCACCAAGTTAAATATTTACGTATGTTTACCTGTCAAAAAAAATAGCATCTATTTAGCCACAGTAAATCTCCCAAATATTGCCCTTGCAGCTTTTGTGAAGTATGATAGTAAGGATTGTCTTTTTTAGTGGTCCACCCATCCCCATTAGTGTTCCTTGTCCCTTCCCTGTCCCTTAGTGTTCCTCCCCCCCACTTACCTGTCTCTTAGTGCCTCCTAACCCCTTTAATTTTCCTCCCACCTCCCTCTTTAGTGTTCCCCTTGCCACATTTCCCCTCTTTTAGTGGTCCCCCCTTTGTCCCTTAGTGTACCTTTTCCCTTCCCTCCCCTGTCCCTTAGTGTTCCTCACTCTCCACACCCTTAGTTGTCCGCTCCCCTCTCCCCCCTCCTTTTAGTGGTCTGCTCCCCTCCCACCCTGGTGTGCCTCCTACCTATCTTGTGGCATGGCCGAGCGGAGCGGAACGGACCACGATACAGGATCTTCAGTTTCCTGTACACAGGCAGACTGACAGGAAGTGCTCTCTCAGTGCTGATAACTAATCTAGAGCTCCCCGGCCGATGCGCCCTAAGGCAGCCGCCTGTACTGCCTTATGGACGCACCAGCCCTGACTTCTTCTCACTTGATCTAAGGACCAAATGTCGTGAGCATGGGCTAATCAGTGTACTGCAAAATGCATACATAATATAAATATTACTTATATGTTTGCAGTACACCGATAGGAGCATTTTCCCACCATATAGTTCACAGATCAAGTGAGAAAAAGTAACCAATAGAAGGAAAAAAGTAGCAGCAATAAAAATAAATAGCCCCCGCAAAAATATAATTAAAAATAAATAAATATTAATATATATATATATATATTACATGTTTGTTAAATATTTAAATATATAAATATAGATATACATGTCCCTAGTTCTGTGTATAAATCATGCTAAAAACCATGTGTTCTCTCTAAAAGTAAGGGAGGCTACGAGGCACTACGAAAGAAACTTTAAGCCGACATTTGAGATATAACCACAGAAGGTCAGTAAAACCTGACTTTGGTATAAATATAATGGTGAATTATTATATTGTTATAAATATTATTCTGAATTATATAAATTGATATATACTGCCTAAAATATTGAAATAATAAATGAACAAAATAAAATGTATGTAAAAAGACACAGTGTCACACAGTGGGTTAAAAGAAAACAAAAAAAAAGTGTTTTTAGGTTTTATCCGAGAATGTCAAATCTCTCTGGTTTGCAATACTTTTGAGTAAGGGTTAACTTGCTTAGAATGTGGCCTCTCACACAGCATTAAGTCTGCCCATAGAAAAGATCTACCACCGAACAAATAATTAACGGCAAGCGTCCTTCATTCTTCCAATAATTTCAACCATGACAGATGAGAGATGAACAAAAAAAAATAACCACACTTCCATTATTTCAAGCCTTTTGGAAGTTACGTGGGTTTCTCATTAACCCACTAACTTGCAATAAGTAATTTTCCTTAATACCTCAAATCATTCTTGGTATCATTGTTGTGGTGTGTGGCTGAGGTGGAGTATTAGAAGGTCACTGCTGAGGTTAGCCTGGGCTGGTATGAAGTCTCATTATATGGAATAGACCACAAAGTTTAATGTTTGAGACCTGCTGAGATGGCCGTTAATTGCTACCATTTATTTGTAGCGATTACCACAATCTCACCAATTCCCCTTTCAACACTGTTTTTTTCTGTTGAATTGCAGATGCTTTGTTAGATAACTTGAATATATTCCAGCAGGAAATAACATGTTCCAACTAATGTTGCTCAATGCCAAGTTAGTCCTAGGCAAATCTTAAAATAGTGTACCGTTCTCTACTGTTTCGAACCCTTTCTCCAGGTCTTTTTTTTTTTCTTTGCCCTCAAGGCCATCTCTAATAATTGTTTCTTCTGTATTACTCTCCATTCTCATTGCATAGTTTTTTCACGTATCAGTCCCCTTCACTGAAAAAATATATATAATCTCTCGTACCCATCTGTCTTTCCCATCAGAAATACATAATTTTTTATGATTTTTTGATAACTATCTGAAATGCAGTTATATTGGTGATTTTAATTAGTCTTGTAAAATTTAAAACTGTATTATTTTTTTGTGTGTGTGGTGCACTGTTCTCTAATCTGTATTTTGTATATATTTGGGTATCAAAACTGCTGCTTCTGTCTTTTATCACATCATCAATAAACACTTGTGACCCAGTACTATTGTATGCCCATGCCATCACACTGCCTCCACCATGTTTTACATATGATGTGGTATGCTTTGGATCATGAGCCATTCCAAGTCTTCTCCATACTACTTTTCTTACCATCATTCTGGTACAGGTTGATCTCAGTTCCAGAAATGGGCTGGCTTTTTTAGATGTTTTTTGACAAAGTCTAATTTGGCCTTTCTATGCTTGCGGCTTATGAATGGTTTGCACCTTGTGATGAATCCTCTGTATTGGCTCTCATGAGTTATTCTTTTTATGTTAGACTTGGATAATGATATGCCTACTTCCTGTGGGTTTAGTTAGAGTACATGATCATACACTGCATAAGCCTGCCACAACATCAAAACTAATAAAATCTTTCAGCTTTGAAGTTGCTGTTTAGTGAGTGAGTGTGCTGGATCTTGTGTATTGTAAGAATTGGCCCCAGTAGCACCCCATTTATGCATGTTAAGGTGAGTGCAGCCCCCTGGTTTCATACAATATATATATATTTGGGAGTCTAGGCCAACTCCTTGGTTTTGCACCACTCCCTGTCATAGGTGCCTCATTCCAGGGCCATATTGATCCTTGTACTGCAGAGAGCCCAAGATGGATTTTGTTTCCCTAAGTAAGTGGATTAATCTCATAAGAGGGGACATCAGTTTGTTAGAATAGGACCTGACAAGAATGGGGTACATTGACGTTGTGGCAGGCGTATACAATGCATGATCATATACTGTAACTAAACCCCCATTATTTTTTGCCTAGATAAGGTGTTAAAAAAAAAAAAACACAAATAAAATCAGTGAGCTTTGAAGTTGCTGTTTATGTGTGAGTGCACTGGATTGAACTAATTGGCCCCAGCAGCACCCTATTTATGCATGTTAAGGTGAGTGCAGTCCCCCGGTTTGTTTTATATATATATATATATATATATATATATATATATATATATACACTGAACAAAATTATAAACGCAACACTTTAGTTTTTGCCCCCATTTTTCATGAGCTGAACTCAAAAATCTAAAACTTTTTTCCTTGAGCAAAAACATCCACTGACATCACCCAAATGTATCGCAATAGATCATATCCCAATTTCCAGAAGAGGAGGAAATCATACTTCCTTATTACTACAGAAAGAGACTTTCTGGATACGAGAATTAAACACCATAGCACCAATGGGTCTCAATAAAAAACTTACATTTATGTCATTCATTTAATTTCCTTGGATAGTTAGGAAAGTTCTTTGGAATTTTCCCACGCTGTGTAAAATGACTCATAACACTCTGATTGGTTGGCTTGGAATCTAACCAGAGTGCTCTGTGTCATTTTACACAGCGTGGGAAAGTTCTTTGGAACTTTCCCACGCTGTGTAAAATGACACAGAGCAGACTGAATGGATGGATTTCAAGCCATCCAATCAGAGTGCTCTGTGTCATTTTACACAGCGTGGGAAAGTTCTTTGGAATTTTCCCACGCTGTGTAAGATGACAAAGAGCCTCTGATTGGCTTAAACCAACCAATCAGAGTGTTCTTAGTTTTATTGCAGGGCGGGGCAAGGCTTTATAAGTCTTACCCCGTCCTGCGGAGCTCAGTCTGTGCCGTGCCCTCCATGGGTGAAGATGGATGAATTTTTTTAGCGTCAGGTTTTTTCTTTTTCGTCTGTTTTTTATTTGCGCTCAGGTTTTTTATTTTATTTTAAGTTCGACGGGTATGATGGTTTTTTATTTGGCCTTTTTGGGGGCTGAAAAATGAAGATGAAGTCAAATGGTAAGTTTTATTTTTCTTTACAGGTTAGGTATTTTATTCCCCCCTCGCAATTTTTAGGGTCAGGGGGGGATAACTTTTTTATTTGGGTGGGGGGTGACTAGGGGCTTGGGGACCCCTAGTCACCTTGATTGGCGGGGGGGAACCCCACATTCTTATTTAGGGCCCCCACCCGCCGCTCAGGGGTGGGGGCCGGAGGGAGGACAGTAGCCCCCCCCACATTCTTATTTAGGGCCCCAACCCACTGTGCAGGGGTGGGGCCGGGCGGGAGGACAGTAGGTCCCCCCCCATTATTGTTATTAGGGCCTCCACCCACCGTGCAGGGGTGAGGGCCGGGGGGAGGACTATAGGTCCCCCCCCACATTCTCATTTAGGGCCCCCATCCGCCGCTCAGGGGTGGCGGCCAGGGGGAAAGACAATAGATCCCCCCCACATTCACATTTAGGGCCCCCACCCGCTGCTCAGGGGTCGGGCCATGGGGGGGGCTCTAGGTCCCCACTTAAGTTGAATGTTTTTTTGTTTTTTAACAGTGAGCAGCCACTGGCTGCTCACTGTTTACTAGACATGCCTCTACTCGCGGTATAGCGAGTAGGGGCAGAATTTACTAATACTAAGTAATCTTTACTTAGTATTAGTAAATGTGGCTGAAAAAACAATTTAGGTCTTTCAGCCTTTTAGTAGATAGCTCCCTGATACTGTGGGAATTAGGGAGTTATCTACTTAGCGGCTGCAAGATGCATCCACAGCACGAATAGGATCGGAGTTTCATTCATTCGAATGAAATTCCGATACGAACAAAGTCCCAAATTGCGTTCTAACACGAATGGACAAACTGTTCTCATTCTGTTAGGACGCAATTCGGCCGTTTTGCCAGCATTCTGTCTAAATGACAGGACGTTCGGCAATACTGACAGGAAGCATTATGGGAACAGGGAGGATAGCTAAGGATTGTGGGAAAACTTCTCTGACCACCGGAAACGAAGCACTCTTTGCTCCTCCGCTGGTCATAGATGGTCATGGCATAGGAAACCTCCTGAAAAGAAATACATTTTTAAAGAAAACTAGAGCAGACAGGAAGAAATGAATAACAGATCCTGAGAGAGGGAGAGAAGAGGAATCGGTTGGTTAAAGGTAAATTTGGCATGACAGTGCCGCTTTAAGTAAACATTTAACATAATTATGTGATTTAATTAATTAAAATTTGATTGACGTGCCTGACAACCCAGGCAGAAAGTGCATAGAATTTAATTCGCAAGCACTATATTTAACCCTGTAACTTTCCAAGACACCATATATCCTGTACATGGGGGGTACTGTTTTACACAGGCCTGTAGACTTTGTAAAAAAAAATCAAAAAATCCAGCACAGTTCTAGAACAGCATTCTTTAGACAGATGAAACTAAGATGAAACTGTACCAATCTGTTCCAGAATGACGGTAAGAAAAGAAGTATGGAGAAGACTTGGAACGGCTCATGATCTGAAACTTACCACATCATATGTAAAACACGGTGGAGGCAGTGTGATGGCATAGGTATGCAATGGTACTGGGTCACTAATGTTTATTGATGATGTGACAGAAGACAGAAGTAGCCGGATTATTTCTTAAGTGTATAGGGATATATTGTCTGCTCAGATTCAGCCAAATTAAGCGAAGTTGATTGGATGGCGCTTTACATTACAGATGGACAATGACCCAAAACACACAGCGAAAGCAATCCAGGAGGTTTTTTAAGGCAAAGTCCGAGTCAATCACCTGATCTCAACCCGATCGAGCATGCATTTTACTTGCTGAAGAGCAAACTTAAGACAGAAAGACCCACGAACAAACAACAACTGAAGACAACTGCAGTAAAGGCTGGACAAAAGATCTAAAAAGAAGAAGCCCAGCATTTGGTGATGTCCATGCGTTTCAGATTTCAAGCAAAGGATTCTCGACAAAGTATTAAAAAAATATCATTTTATTTATGATTATGTTTAATTGTCTAATTACATTTTAGCCCAAGAAATAGAGGGACTGTATGAAAATAGTATACAAAATTTTTGTTCAACCCCTTGAATTAAAGTTGTAAATCTACCCTTGTATCTTGGTTGTTTAATTTCAAATCCATTGTGGTGGCATACAGAGGCAAAATTATGAAAATTGTATCAGTGCCCAAATATTTCCACACCCAAGTGTATATAGCCAATAGCCAATAGTATATAGCCAATTGAGAATTAAACCATCACTGTCAGATGGGAAGATATCAAACATATATGATACATACCGTATGTTTCTAAGTATATTTACTCATTTTAAAGTCATTATATAGGGTCCTTATCCAGAGTAGGTAAATAGTTGATAATTATATTGTAATAGAGTAATTGAATAGACTCACAGAAAAAAAGCCTGCATGCATGGTATAGTCACCAGAATAACTACATTTAGCTGTAGTTGTTCTGTTGACTATAGTGTCGCTTTAATAATAAAAATCTCTTTCAATGGATTGAATATGAGCTGAGGAAGAAGTGAGAGTCTAAATGGTACTAAGACTCTCTATTTGATTGCTAAAATAGTGGTACTATTAAGGTAAAAGTGGGTATGTGTGTTAGGCTTCCAGTTGAAGGGTAAAATGATATCTTCTGTTAAGAATTCTTCTGCCTCACTGCACTGCACTGCAACGCAATCAATATACAATACAAAAATAGAAGAAGAAGACATGCTAATCCTATGTAATCTTATCATAATCCATGATGTGCTAGTGTTTTGTTGGATGTTACCTTTTAATGAGCAGCATTTTACTCAACTTGGAAATCATTTAAAACTGATCCTGTTAATGGTTGGTATTTTAAATATTCTGCTAATGGTTTAACATTAAGTATAGTAATTATTTTAAGACTTCTGTATGTACATCTTCTGGCCTAATTGATTTGATCAATTTTCACCTTCGAAAGCTTTTTAAAGCTGCAGTAATCCCACATCCAATAAGGCTAGCAGATCAGGCTGAATGGATACTCTGAGCACCAAAACACCACTACAGCCTAATTTAATGTTTCTTGGGTAAAGAGACTGTCCTTACAGTGAAAATTCAGAGTTTACATTTCTTCCTATGATCACCTCTAGTGGCTGTCACTCAGACAGCCACTAGAAGGGCTTTCTGGTCCGGTCCTGCAAAGATTCACAAATTCACACTATGCATGATGATGCTGAATGCTGGATTGATTGCGTTAGTGCAGTGATGCATTGGACCAATGCATCTCTACAAGGAGATGCTGACTGGTGCAGCGAATGCAGGGCATGTGCATTTCCTACAGGGAAGCATTGGATTGGCTTAGATGCTCAGTATTCATGATCTCAGCCAGAGAAGGAGAAGCAGCATGCCGGGGTACTAAAGGTAAATACAGCTTATTTATTTATTTGTTTTAGGGGAGCCTTAATCAAAATAGTGGAGACTACACTCACATTAGGAATACATTTCTAATGCTAGAGTGTTTCCTTAATAAATAGACCACCTATGGCGCTCTTTATCATCAACAGTAAAATATAGTGGAACGTTACTTAAAGTACATTTCTATGCATTTTTCAGACCTCCAGCACTGATGAAGAATAATCCCACCAAAGATCAAACGATGTTAACATTGATACTTTCCATAAACAATTTTATTAAAATAATTGACCCATTTTTATTCCCCGGGGCTTAAAGACAATCACTGAAACTTTTCTGTTTTGTATTTGTTTGTTTATTTTTTGCATATTTATGTCTTGCAAATATGTTTTAATCTTGTTACCGTTTGTACTCGAGTATAAGACGAGTTTTTCAGCACATTTTTTGTGCTGAAAACCCCCCACTCGTCTTATACTCGAGTGAGTGTCTGTATTATGGCAACTTACATTGCCATAATACAGACAAGGAGCTGTTGGGGGCTGGCAGAGAGCGTTTACTTACCTTTCCTGCAGCTCCTGTCAGCTCCCTTTTCTCACCTCCGGTCCGGTCAGCTCCTTCTGCAAGTCTCGCGAGAGCCGCGGGGTCAGAGCTCCGCGCGGCACTCACACCGCGAGACTTGCAGAGGGAGCTGAACGGACCGGAGGTGAGAGAAGGGAGCTGACAGGAGCTGCAGGAAAGGTAAGTATACGCTCTCTGCCAGCCCCCCTCCTACACAGCCCATCCACTGGACCACCAGGGAGTGAGAGCACCCCTCCCTGGCCATGTATTAAGCAGGGAGGGGGGACGAATAAAAATATAAATAATAATTTAAATTATATAAATAAATAAAATATTAAAATAATAATAATATACAAAAATAATAAAATAATATTAAAAAATATTAAATAATAATAATATTTAATGTTATGGACAAAAAATTTATAAAAATGCTCACCCC
The DNA here is from genome assembly GCF_036172605.1 of Pelobates fuscus. Taxonomy (NCBI): domain Eukaryota; kingdom Metazoa; phylum Chordata; class Amphibia; order Anura; family Pelobatidae; genus Pelobates; species Pelobates fuscus. The sequence continues at coordinate 252,825,702 of NC_086317.1, read as the reverse complement.
CCACCAAGCCTCTGCATCACATACACATACACACTCTGCATCACACACACACTGCACTCATACACACACACACTGCACTCATACACACACACTGCATTCATACACACACACACACACTGCACTCATACCCACACACTGCATTCATACAAACACACACTGCACTCATACACACACACACACACTGCACTCATACACACACACTGCATTCATACACACACACTGCACTCATACACACACACTGCATTCATACACACAGGAAAGGTAAGTATACCCTCTCTGCCAGCATCCCTCCTACACAGCCCATCCACTGGACCACCAGGGAGTGAGAGCCCCCCCTCCCTGGCCATGTATTAAGCAGGGAGGGGGGACGAATACAAATATAAATACTAATTTAAAATATATAAATAAATAAAAATATTGAAATAATAACAATATAAAAAAAATAATATAAAAAAAAATATTAAAATAATAATGTTATGGACAAAAAAAATAATAAAAATGCTCACCCCCCACCAAGGCTCTGCATCACATACACAAACACACTCTGCATCACACACACACTGCATTCATACACACACACACTGCACTCATACCCACACACTGCATTCATACACACACACACTGCCTCTTCTCTGACATCGTTAAGGGAGGAGAGCTAAGTAGCGCCGAGAGAGCTTTGCCACTGGAAGAAGGTGAGTACATTTCACACATAGAAATACTTCTTGTAAGATTTGAAACATTTTAAGACATCAGAATAGATTGGTGGTTCTTACACCCAATAGTGGAACCCCTGTGTTTGAATTATGTCTAAAAAATGAGCATGCTGCCCATGGACTCTGGCAGTGTAACCACTACACTAAGTAGTATTTATGTTGTTTACAGTGCCCCTAAAATTAATTTTGCAAAGGAAACATTCATTATTAATGTTATACACTATCGAGCAGCACTTTAAACTCCTGTCTGCCAGAATGAAGACATTATATATTCCTAAAAAATAACCACTTACAGGTGAATGGGATTATTAAAAAAGGGAAAAATGAATAAATAGGGAAAATAATATGGGGCATGTTTTCTCAGAGTATTGCACACAAACAAATTTGTCTATAGAAACATGGACCCTCCCTATATTCCATGAGTGGACAGTCCATCTGGTAGATTTCTATCTGGCTCAAGTCCAATGCTGAAACACAAATCTGTCCAAGTTCATGTACCAGAAAGCATACCATTGCCTCTATGAGTAATAATGGCTCTTTTGCATAATTTATGAATCCCCCAGAGTCAGCTATGTGCATTAGATATGTTTCTCTTCTTTTCATGGGAACATTTTCCAAGTTAAAGAATTCCTTAGGAATCAACATATAGAGAGGTTGTAGGTATAGATCTCAAGTGGAACTGACTAAGTAGCCTAAATTTGATCCATCTTTCCTTGGCACAGTAGCACTTCCACATTTTGTGGACCTGAAGATGTACTTTTTTTTTTTTTTTTATTGGGGGGGGGGGGGGGAGGGGTTCGTTTTTTTTACCCTGTGTTTTGTGGACAATTATAAACTTGTAATGTGCATATTCATTGTGTATATGGTAGTTAAATGAAGATTCCAATAACAACACTGGCATAGAGTAAAATAATGCATAAAATCTGGATAATAATGCATTCAATTGTATATACCTTCTATTTTTTATTGCCAATCCAATCATTATAACTCCCATTAATAATATCCACTGGTCATCTATAGGTTACCACATGTATTTAGTATGTATGCTATTCTCAATTAAAGGGACACTATTTGCACCCAACCACTTCATCTCATTGAAGTTGTCTGGGTGCAGTGATCCTGTCCCCTTAACCCTGCAATGGTAATTAATGCAGCTTCTGACAAACTGCAATAATTACCTTGCAGGGTTAAGATAGCCACCAGAGGCATTTCTGGTGGTTAGGTGTCTTTTGGTTGCCTAACTGGCGCTGGCATCCTTACATTCTAACACTCTCTCCGATGGGGAATTGACTGACGCTCAATGTCCTCTGCACCCCTTGTCAAGTAATGTCGGAGGAGGCAGAGCACCGAGGGACATGGATGCTGGATTGGGTAAGTATAGCAAGGGTTTAGTAACCCTTACACTGTGAGTGGGGGGGGGGGGAGGGCCGAGAGGGAGGGGATGGGTCGCGAGGGAGGAGGGGAGTGAGGGAGCTTTAGTGCTAGAAATACAACTTTGTATTCCTAGTACCATAGTTTCCCTTTAATATTTATTATTTTTGTTTTTAATAATGTCTAAATAAAAGAATACATTTTACTCTTATGTATAGTCGGTTTAATCTTAATATACCTATGTGGTGTTCAGCTGAATTTTTGGCACACCTTCAGTATAAATTTTAATTAAAAAGTATCCCAGCTTATAAAAAAACATTAACAATTTATTTTTATCACTATTCTTCCTTTAAAGGAGCTTTGTTAAGTGCGTCATTTTGTTAATGGGAAGAAGATAGCAGTATTTGCACAAATATCTTGCAGTGCAGAGCAATACTTTTAAATAGTCTGCGGAAGAGGATCTGTGTGGTTTAGAGGGCATCTTCTGTTTAACTAGCACTAAAGTGTTTGAAGGAGTTACAAGTGCATTAGTGGTCTGGGTCACCATTTGCTTTGGTAACCTTTGGCTTTAACCAATCCATCTTTCTGACACCCATTAAAAAAGGTCTCAGGCTGCTGCTATTATAGGCAGATTAAGTGGTAATTCTGCAGCTTTGGCTGCTCAACTAGGGCATCACTCTGCTAATGATCCCTTTATTGATCTTTAATGATTTCCAAGACTGAGCTACATTATCCCCAACAAACAACACGGACAAGAGAAGCTGTCTAAATAATTTACCTCTCGGCACTGATCCGATGAATATTTTGGAGTTCCGGCACTCTCACTGAATGTAGAAATAGCATTGCATTTGACCCAATCAGTCTGTTAATATATCCTACCCACAAATACATACCTAAAGCACAGTGCTTTAACAAAGAATCACATTATTGCCTCATTCCATTTTAAACATGGATTCCTTTGAGTCTGTGTTTGCTGTATACAAAAACTTTGAAACACAACTCAGGAAAAGATGGAATGAGGCAAAAATGTGATTCTTTGTTGAACTAATTTGCATATGCCCACCCAGAATCCTTTGCGGTAGTAACATTACTGCAGATTTGTTATTTCTGGGGGGAAAGCAAGTCTTATGGCTTGACTGGTGTGCAGATTTTTGTTTAACATTGTATTAACTATCCACAGACTTCAGGTGGAGGGGGTTTTCAATCACAATTTTTCCCCACCATAACCTTTTTGGATTTATATATACATATATATATACATATGTACATATTTTTTAAAATGTGGTTCTTTGTTGAGCTAATTTGTATATACCTACCCATAATCCCTTGCAGTAGGGAGAGAACTGTTAAAGTGAGTTTCTGTGGGTATAGCAAGTGTTATGGCTTGACTGGTGTTTGTATTTGTGTTTAGCAATGTATTACATATATATATTGTTACGACACTCCCCGCCAGGTGAATGAAGCCGCCATTTAGTCGACAATCCCCTTTCTCCAGAAATGCAATTTTAGTCCGACCGATCATAAAACTCCCGAACGGAGCATACGAATGCGGCAACTCCCGATCAGCAATCCATCCGAAATCCTTCCACAGCTAGAAATAAACGAAAACGCTGTCCCAATAGTAAATCCCTCCACAAACGAGACAAAGCTCCGTCTTGAAGGTCAAGCAGTAATGTGTTTAATGGGGGCTACCTGCCCGGTATTTATGCAGGTCTCCACAAGGTAGACACTCCCCTAGGGGACCTTGTGGAAGACTGTAAAATATATTATACAGTAGCCAATCGCAGTGGCTTCAATACAAGCCCTTCCCATTTTACCCATAAATCATTCTTTCCTATCCCGGAGATAATTAGGGAGAAACCTAATTAACTCCGAGGATAGGGACCATCGCCATTTTAAAATACAATACGAAAAATACAATAAAATACATAAAATCAGAAGTACCGAATGTATAGTGTTCGTGTAACGTATCCCCAGATAGCCTGGATCTGAGGGCATATTCTTACTGAATAGCGCTCAGGTCCGATGTACACAGTCCAATCGCCATGGAGTCAAAGTCTCTCATAAGTCCTTCGGTTATACGAATGACTCCATGGGACGGCTATCTGGGTAAGTCCATACGAAATGTAGAAAACTCCCGAACTGACCGGTGTTCGTACGCCTCAATGAAATAGAAGGGGGCGGCCGTTTCCAGCGGTGTTCGGTAGATAAAGTGTCCATTTCTAGATCCATAGGTTTTGCACCGAACACCGCCGCCTCGTGGTCGGCATACGAACGACGACCACCTGTACGAATGGAATGGAGAGGTGTTTGCGGTTAACCACAACGTTCTAATTGTGGTCAAGGTGTTAACAAGCTGCACACTCCTCTCCTGGGTGGCCGTTGGTTCGGTAGTTTCAATCGGTACTTAGGGAAAACATACGAACAGGGGCATACGGACAGGAAATCCACGAACTCAAGGCAAATAGGCGGCCCAGCAATACAGGTCTATGCAGAAGGGTTCGTCACATATATATATATATATATATATATATAATAAACAATACACAAGATCCAGCGCACTCTCCTATCTACTAAACAGCAACTTCAATGTTGACAGATTTTATTAGTTTATAAAAGTTTTTTTTAAAAACACCTAATCTAGGCAAAAAAATGGGGATTTAGTTACATTATATGATCATACATTGCATAAGCCTGCCACAACGTCAATGTACCCCATCTTTGGCAGGTCCTACTCTCACAGTCTAATGTCTGCTCTTATGAGATTAACCACTTACTTGGGAAAAAATTCCATCTGAGGCTCTCTGCAGTACAAGGCTAAATAGGGACCTGAGATGAGGCACCTGTAACAGGGAGGGGTGCAAAACCAAGGAGTTGGCTAGACTCCCAAATATATATAGGAAACATGGGGGGGTGGTTGCACTCACCTAAACATGCTTAAATGGGGTGCTGCTGGGGGCCATATTATACAATAAACAATACACAAGATCCAGCGCACTCTCCTATCTACTAAACAGCAACTTCAATGTTGACAGATTTTATTAGTTTATAAAAGTTTTTTTTTTTTTTTTTTTTAAAACACCTAATCTAGGCAAAAAATGGGGATTTAGTTACATTATATGATCATACATTGCATAAGCCTGCCACAACGTCAATGTACCCCATCTTTGGCAGGTCCTACTCTCACAGTCTAATGTCTGCTCTTATGAGATTAACCACTTACTTGGGAAAAAATTCCACCTGAGGCTCTCTGCAGTACAAGGCTAAATAGGGACCTGAGATGAGGCACCTGTAACAGGGAGGGGTGCAAAACCAAGGAGTTGGCTAGACTCCCAAATATATATAGGAAACATGGGGGGGTGGTTGCACTCACCTAAACATGCTTAAATGGGGTGCTGCTGGGGGCCATATTATACAATACACAAGATCCAGCGCACTCTCCTATCTACTAAACAGCAACTTCAATGTTGACAGATTTTTTTAGTTTATAAAAGTTTTTTTTTAAAAAACACCTAATCTAGGCAAAAAAATGGGGATTTAGTTACATTATATGAACATACATTGCATAAGCCTGCCACAACGTCGTTAAGCATGTTTAGGTGAGTGCAACCACCCCCCCCCCCCCATGTTTCCTATATATATTTGGGAGTCTAGCCAACTCCTTGGTTTTGCACCCCTCCCTGTTACAGGTGCCTCATCTCAGGTCCCTATTTAGCCTTGTACTGCAGAGAGCCTCAGATGGAATTTTTTCCCAAGTAAGTGGTTAATCTCATAAGAGCAGACATTAGACTGTGAGAGTAGGACCTGCCAAAGATGGGGTACATTGACGTTGTGGCAGGCTTATGCAACGTATGATCATATAATGTAACTAAATCCCCATTTTTTTGCCTAGATTAGGTGTTTTAAAAAAAAAAAAACTTTTATAAACTAATAAAATCTGTCAACATTGAAGTTGCTGTTTAGTAGATAGGAGAGTGCGCTGGATCTTGTGTATTGTTTATTGTATAATATGGCCCCCAGCAGCACCCCATTTAAGCATGTTTAGGTGAGTGCAACCACCCCCCCATGTTTCCTATATATGTATATATATATATATATATATATATATATATATATCCGTGTGTAGCTTATTTTTCCCTTTTACTACTCATCACATTCTCTGTGCAGAGGGTATTAAGTGTGGGGATGCGTTCTTCGTGGACTGACTGACAATGATATTAGTTAAGGTAAAGCTGACTTTGCGCACTATGCAAATATTCTTGCTTCTTCTGTCTCTCAAACACTATGGCATGTCCACATTCTTCTACACTTACTACAGACACTGTTTCTGTCTCAGACTGCATACCAGGAGCTTCTGCCTGCTAGTAAGAAGGAAAGGAAAGTTCTAGACAAGTGAATGCTAAGGGAGAGTCCCCAGAAAGCATAGAGTGTGCACATGATTAAACACATTTGCACCGTCTCAGGGCGCTGTCTGCATAGTACATTCTTATTTGGCCGTCCTGCATGATTGGCAGGCAGCTTGACATGCATTCATGCCAGGCTGACCTTCCAATTCTTCGGGCAGACCAACCCTCTTTCTTCACACGTCCACCCTTTTGGGCAGTGCTTTTTAAATAAGTCGGTGATCCACTCTTTTATCCCACCCACCGATGTCTTGCTTTACGAGACGTTGCTGTTAGGGGTGTGGATTTGCTTTTAAAAAGTAAAGCAAGAGATTAGCACAGAGTATGTGTTTTCTTTGAACTGCATCCCGTGAGTTCCCATCCAGCACCTTATCTTTATTTATTATTGATTTATTCACACTTGTAAGCACAATCACTTTCTAATATAGAACTAAGTATATCACAAGTTAAATTTATTTTACATTTTGTTTTATTTCTTTGCTTTGTTTTAATCCACTGTAATTATAATGCGCTGAAACAAGGGCCATTTTACCCTATAATTTCCATTAATCTCACACTATAAAGCCTTAAAACATGGAAACTCAGTAGTTATAATGCTTAGGCATCATGCTCAGTCATAAATATTTATGTTAAAAGTTGACTTTTTGTGTGATAATTCGATTTTACTCTTTGCTTTAGGTACTAGTATACACCTATAAGATTGGGACTGTGAATGAGGTTGATACTTGGATAGCCCATACATGGATTGTTTGTTGATATTGCTATTTATAATCTGCTTTTGTAAGCCATTGATGTCTAAGTCTTTATTATAATTATTATTCCTCACTTGAAAGTTGATTAATTAAACTCTGAATTTTATCAAGCTGAAATCCAAATGGTATAATTGAGGCTTAAATATCCAACCTGTAACTACCTTAATTGTTAGCATTTGCATCTTCCCTAGTGATAGGGTACTTGAGAGGGCATCAGTCAGACCCTGGTCACACTTTTTGTAGGGCCTTTGTTGCAGTATCTAAATGTCTCTCTGCTTGGTCTGTCAGGGCTGGTCCCAGGAGACGTAAAAGGGATTACTGAGAAAGGAACGAAGACATTGAGGAGGTAAGAGCAGAAATAAAAAGAGTTAAGGTTGTAAAAAGAGACAAAAGGGGGTAAGGAAGACACAATACACAGTGAGACGAGTAAGAAGAGACACACAAGGTAATAAGGTGGTTAAAGAGACATGCAAGGTGGTGGAGTCTTCTTTGGCTGTAGATTTTATTGTTTACCCCTTAAGGACCGCGTACATACTAGGTACGTCCGATAAAAAACGGTCCTTAAGGAATGAGGACGTACCTAGTATGTCCGCGGCAAATATGAGTGCTGGAAGCGATCTTGATCGCTTCTAGCCGCTCTAAGGGTATTGAAGTGATGCCTCGATATCGAAGGTCACCCCTCAGCAAATTAGGCCCCCGCGGGCCATGTGATCGATTTTTAAAAAGCGATCACATGGCCGCAATAGGCGTCCATAGTGCTGCCTGCAGAGGGATTGCCTAAACTCTCTACATCTGTAAAAAAAATACTATATATGTATATATATGAGATATATACATATATTATATCTATATATAATATGTATATATATCATATATATATATATATATATATATATATATATAAAGTCATGCTAAGTGTATTTTATGTTAATATTTACATATATTAATCTAAAAATACACTTATAATTAGATTGCACACGTATATAAACATATAATATATATAATAACTAGATATATTGTGTATATATATATTCTTATAAAATATAAATAAATTATACATTTTTAAAATGTAAAAATAAAAATTAGATATGTGTCATTTTATTCTAACTGTATTTTGATATTAATATCTATATATATTTATATCAAAATACACTTAGAATGAAATTATATTTCCATATACATAATTACATAAATAATTTCATAAATATACCATTTCATAAATATTGCCATTTGAGGCACCTGCCTGATAACCCAGGCCGAAAGTTCAGAGAATTAAATTAGTAGCACTGTATTTAACCCTGTAACTTTCCATGACACCCATAAACCTGTACATGGGGGGTACTTTTTTACTCATGAGACTTCACTGAACAGAAATATTAGTGCTTCAAAACAGTAAAACATATAACAGCGATGATATTGTCAGTGAAAGTAAAGTTTTCTGCATTTTTCACACACAAACTGCACTTTCACTGATTATATTGTTGTGATACGTTTTACTGTTTTGAAACACTAATATTTCTGTTCAGTGAAGTCTTCTGAGTAAAACAGTACCCACATGTACAGGTTTTATAGTGTTTTTGAAAGTTACATGGTCAAATATAAGGCTGGATTTTCAGTTTTTTTCACATTGAAAATTTGCCAGATTGGTTATGGTAGCCCATGAATGAGAATTACCCCCATGATGGCATACAATTTGCAAAAGAAGGAAACCCAAGGTATTGTAAATGGCGTATGGTCAGTTTTTTTTAGTAGCCACTTAGTCACAAACAATGGCCAAAGTTAGCGTTCATAATTGTTTTTGAATTTTTAACTAAAAAAGACTGGACATACCCCATATTGAATATCCTGTGTTGTCTACTTTAAAAAAATATGTACATGTGAGGTGTGATTCAGAGATTTGTGACAGATAACAGTGTTCGGTGCTCTGCCTTGCTCTCAGGTAGTGTTTGTTCCCCTTAGTCTCAAGCACCTTCCCGCCAAGTTGTCTGGGAACCATATGGTCACCTCATGCCGAAAACAGTTTCATAACATTTGTGTCTAAGTCTCGCTGAGGTGACCGGAGACCCGCGAAGTCCTCATGTCGAAATAAGTTTCATAGCGGACCATTCGTGGGTTTGGTTCATGCGAACGACCGCCGGGAAGCTAACGTTCAGTTCCATTCGAATGAAGGGAAAGTGTCGAACCAGGGGCACCCAGGGAAAGCTGATAATGATGGCTTGGCAGGGTAATTCCCAAACAGTGTCTCAGATCTGGACCATAGTCGGTGGGCAGGAGGCCAGCTTAAACACGCCAAGAGTCCATGACAAACGTTCGTGGTAAGGAGCGTCTGTCACTCCTGTGTCACATTTTTAATATTCTTCATTTATTTTTTCTGGAATCATGACTGAACTGCTGTCTCTTTGGCATGGGGTGAAAAGCAAAAGACATACACAAATCTCGGACCAAGAGGCAGTGGCGGAACTACCACCAGTGCAACTGCACCGGGGTCCGCGCACTCAGGAAGCCCATAGGGTACCTCAAGGTCACCCGTGGCCCCTTTAATCATGGCAGCACTGGGAGGAAGTGAAAGCAGGGCAATGCACCTAGCCGCACGTGAAGAAAAGGCACAGAGAAAGTGGAGCAGATTTGGAGAGCCTCTGACTCTCAACAGCCTCAGCCAGCAGACTGGACCTCAGGGAAACCACCAGGGGTCAAGTCCTGGGGAAAAAAGTGTGGGAACTCACCCAAGATTGATGTGTGTGTGCGCTGGATGATGTGTGTGTGTGCTGGATGATGTGTGTGTGTGTTGGATGATGTGTGTGTGTGTGTTGGATGATGTGTGTGTGTGTGTTGGATGATGTGTGTGTGTGTGTTGGATGATGTGTGTGTGTGTTGGATGATGTGTGTGTGTTGGATGATGTGTGTGTGCTGGATGATGTGTGTGTGTGCTGGATGATGTGTGTGTGTGCTAGATGATGTGTGTGTGTGTGTGTGTGTGTGTGTGTGTGTGTGTGTGCTGGATGATGTGTGTGTGTGTGTGTGTGTGTGCTGGATGATGTGTGTGTGTGTGTGTGTGTTGGATGATGTGTGTGTGTGTGTGTGTGCTGGATGATGTGTGTGTGTGTGTGTGTGTGTGTGTGTGCTGGATGATGATGTGTGTGTGTGTGTGTGTGTGTGTACTGGATGATGTGTGTGTGTGTGTGTGCTGGATGATGTGTGTGTGTGTGTGTGTGTGCTGGATGATGTGTGTGTGTGTATGTGTGCTGGATGATGTGTGTGTGTGTGTGCTGGATGATGTGTGTGTGTGTGTGTGTGTGCTGGATGATGTGTGTGTGTGTATGTGTGCTGGATGATGTGTGTGTGTGTGTGTGTGTGCTGGATGATGTGTGTGTGTGTGCTGGATGATGTGTGTGTGTGTGTGTGTGCTGGATGATGTGTGTGTGTGTGTGTGTGTGCTGGATGATGTGTGTGTGTGTGTGTGTGTGCTGGATGATGTGTGTGTGTGTGTACTGGATGATGTGTGTGTGTGTGTGTACTGGATGATGTGTGTGTGTGTGTGTGTGTGTGTGTGTGCTGGATGATGTGTGTGTGTGTGCTGGATGATGTGTGTGTGTGCTGGATGATGTGTGTGTGTGTTGGATGATGTGTGTGTGTGTGTTGGATGATGTGTGTGTGTGTTGGATGATGTGTGTGTGTTGGATGATGTGTGTGTGTGTGCTGGATGATGTGTGTGTGTGTGTGTTGGATGGCATGTGTGTGCTGGATGATGTGTGTGTGTGCTGGATGATGTGTGTGTGTGCTGGATGATGTGTGTGTGCGCTGGATGATGTGTGTGTGTGCTGGATGATGTGTGTGTGTGCTGGATGATGTGTGTGTGTGTTGGATGATGTGTGTGTGTGTGTTGGATGATGTGTGTGTGTGTGTGTTGGATGATGTGTGTGTGTGTGCTGGATGATGTGTGTGTGTGTTGGATGATGTGTGTGTGTGTTGGATGATGTGTGTGTGTGTTGGATGATGTGTGTGTGTGTGCTGGATGATGTGTGTGTGTGTTGGATGATGTGTGTGTGCTAGATGATGTGTGTGTGTGTGCTGGATGATGTGTGTGTGTGTTGGATGATGTGTGTGTGTGCTGGATGATGTGTGTGTGTGTTGGATGATGTGTGTGTGTGTTGGATGATGTGTGTGTGTGTTGGATGATGTGTGTGTGCTAGATGATGTGTGTGTGTGTGCTGGATGATGTGTGTGTGTGCTAGATGATGTGTGTGTGTGTGCTGGATGATGTGTGTGTGTGCTAGATGATGTGTGTGTGTGTGTGTGCTAGATGATGTGTGTGTGTGTGTGTGTGTGTGTGCTGGATGATGTGTGTGTGTGTGTGTGTGTTGGATGATGTGTGTGTGTGTGTGTGTGTGCTGGATGATGTGTGTGTGTGTGTGCTGGATGATGTGTGTGTGTGTGTGCTGGATGATGTGTGTGTGTGTGTGTGTGTGTGCTGGATGATGTGTGTGTGTGTGTGTGTGCTGGATGATGTGTGTGTGTGTGTGTGTGCTGGATGATGTGTGTGTGTGTGTGTGTGTGTGTGTGTGCTGGATGATGTGTGTGTGTGTGTGTGTGTGTGTGTACTGGATGATGTGTGTGTGTGTGTGTGTGTGTGTGTGCTGGATGATGTGTGTGTGTGTGTGCTGGATGATGTGTGTGTGTGTTGGATGATGTGTGTGTGTGTGTGTTGGATCATGTGTGTGTGTGTGTTGGATGATGTGTGTGTGCTGGATGATGTGTGTGTGTGTGCTGGATGATGTGTGTGTGTGTGCTGGATGATGTGTGTGTGTGTTGGATAATGTGTGTTTGCTGGATGATGTGTGTGTGCTGGATGATGTGTGTGTGTGCTAGATGATGTGTGTGTGTGTGTGTGTGTGTGTGCTGGATGATGTGTGTGTGTGTGTGTGTGTGTGTGTGTGTGTGCTGGATGATGTGTGTGTGTGTGTGTGCTGGATGATGTGTGTGTGTGTGTGTGTGCTGGATGATGTGTGTGTGTGTGTGTGTGTGTGCTGGATGATGTGTGTGTGTGTGTGTGTGTGTGCTGGATGATGTGTGTGCTGGATGATGTGTGTGTGTGTGCTGGATGATGTGTGTGTGTGTGTGTGTGTGCTGGATGATGTGTGTTGGTTTGTGTGTGTGTGTGCAGGATGATAGGGGAGAAGCATTTTTTTTAATTCATGTGTGTGTGTATATTTTTTTAGTTTATTCCCCCCTCCCTGCTTCTTACCTTGTCAGGGAGGGGGGAGATCGCCGGGTGGTCCGGTGGGGGAGGCAGCCGCTGCACACAGGGCCCATCACACGCTGTGTTCCCTCTCCAGCTCTAACTCTCGCGAGACTCGCCTGTGCGGAGCGTTGCCATGGTAACCCAGCCGCGGGTCTCGCGAGAGTTAGAGCTGGAGAGGAAACACAGTGTGTGATGGGCCCTGTGTGCAGGCAGCAGGGCAGGTCCTGCAGGACTGGGAACGGGAACGGCGTTCCTGCTTTGGAAAAAGTGCAGGAACGCCGTTCCCATGCGTTCCTGCAGGACTCGAGCCCTGGAAACCACCCTTGTACACTCAAAAGGTAGGAAACAGGAGGGTGGCTTAAAATGTGTACATTTTGCATGTGTGTCTGTATGTGTATCTCTGTGTCAGTGTGTGCACTAGTGTATCTGTGTGTCAATGTTTGTCTTTGAATGAGTGTCCTTGTGTGTATCTGTGTGTTTGCATGTGTAACGTTGTGTTTATCTATATATCTGCATGTGTGTAGGTCATTAGTTTTTAGTTAATTAATTAATGTCCCCTATTAAGGAACACCAGTGCCTTTTGCCAACGTAAATGCTTAGTGTTGTATTTTAATTATTTAGTATTTGATATACCACATGCACGGTACAAGAAGCTCTTTTCATCTTTATTTTTCTTTTGGTCATTTCTAATTAGGCACCTGTGAGTGGAAGGATACCGAAGGAGGGGCAAGATATAGTATAAACAAAAATGAAGGTATTGTGGGATGGGATTGTACGTGCAATGATTTATAACGGTGCTGCTGTAAAGACATACATTTACAGAAATGCACACATAGATCTTAAATATAAAAAAGAAGCATATTTTAAAAACAATATTACTTTTTTTTTATTAATAAGAGCTTTTCATAATATGAATATATGTGAAAGTGTATATTATGAACTATAATAACATAACAGCTAAAGCATCAACAGGAAGCACACTGAAAATAAACAAGCATGAATCTAACCCACCAACACAATAAATAAATAAATCTGCAACACATTAATGACCTAATTATAATGTTGTGTGCTGAATGGGTTATGTACATATTCATTAGAGATTTTCAAATTGATATAAATAAATGTGTTTAATGCACTCTTTGGAAAAAGGGATGCTAGTGAGACAAGCTATATCCACTGCTTATACTCTAGAGGTTATATTACAATAGATGTCATATTCCTATGGCCATAAATAATTGCAACTCTCCTGCAATGCTAAAAAAAAAGATGTACAGCTTAAACCACAAAATCTCCCATTAATGGAGTTGAGTTCTTTGCCATCTGCAGTGTTTAAATTTTTAGATGCATTAATTGAACGCGTTTGAATCTCTGTCTTTGCCTCTAACTGAAAACAAGACAGAGGATGAGAAATAATGTGGGGTTTATTCACTAAATGCCAATATGGAGTGAATTGAAAACCACAGTTTCAAATTATTTAATTAATATTCATGTAAAATACAAATGCAAAACGTCAGGAAAATTGACAATTTGAATATCATCACCAAAATCAAAGGGACTGCTTAATGTAGTTGTTTTGGTGAGTATAGTCAGTCCCTGCAGGGTTTTTAATGTAAACACAGAGAAAAGGCAGTGTTTACATTACTACCTAGGGAAACCTCCGGTGGCCACTCCTCAGACGGCCACTAGAGGTGCTTCCTGGGACAGTGCTGCACACTCGTTCAGCATCTCTATGCATAGAGATGTAGTTATTCAATGCATTTCTATGAAGACATGCTGATTGATCAGGGCAGCATGTGACTCTGCCCCCTCCCCACCTCCTTGGCTGAGATCATCAAAATTGACAATCTCAGCCAATCCAAAGCATTGTGATAGGCTGTGATAATCAATTCTGATTATGTCAGCCAAGGAGGCTGATCGGGGTGTGGCAAGATGGGAGGAGCTTTTCTAAGCTAAAGTAAGGGGGGCCGACTACCTAAACGGTGCTTTTAGAACTATAGTGTCACAAATACAAGTTTGAGTTCCTGACACTATAGTGCCCCTTTAATATAAGGTCAATGCTTTTTGTGGACTTTAAACTCATTTAACCTGTCTTGTTTGTAACAAGATATTTCTTGCCTTAAATGTGCCCCATGTTTCTCCTGACTCACCTTAACACATAATTTGTCTCCACCATACCCTCTTATAACCTTGTGCTTCTCTTATTACCCTACAGTTTGTCTCGTTACCCCCTCAGACCCTTTTTTGTATCTCCTTACCTAAATTACTCTCTAGTATATCTATCCTTATCCCTTGGTCATTATTTTGTCCCTCTTTTTCCCAAATAATGTCCTTTATGGCTCCTCTTACACTTTCAATCCTGTATGTGCCTCTCTTTGCTTAATTTATCTTCTTCTGTGTCTTCCATTTCCCCCTTGTGTATTTCACCTTACATAAATCACTCCCTTGTGTGATTCCCCTTAGCCCTCCTTGTATTTCCTCCTTTGACGCTGAAAGATTGTCAAAGATCACCTACCCCTGCTCTAGACAGTCTGTTAGTACAGCTCCAGCCTACCAAACAAGCAGTGGGAGAGTTGCAAGGCATCTTACCCAAGCTGGAGTCCCATGTTGGATCCTGAAAAGTCTCAGTTCTGATATAGTCACTCTTTCATTGTTAGCACCAAGTCCCCTGTAATAATGTCTTAGAAGATAATACTTAGAATTCACATTCTGTAAACAAAATTAGAACTTGTAAAATGGTTTAGCTGTAAATTTGCATCTCTCTCAGGTAAGAATGTAACAAAATATCACATTTATTAACGGCTAATGAAGGATTATGACAAAGCTGTGGCTTGAAAAATTGTCTTGCCATTGAAGAGTGCCTTGGTCCCAAATAGGGTGGAAACTACGGATCTAAAGATTGATAAAAATGTTGCATAACACAGATTAGCATTTCAGAACCATAAACTAGTGAGCATTGGGTTAGTTACAGTTTTCCAAGTGACACAAAGTACGTTTAATCCACACCCTGAACAAATTGATGTGTCTGGGATTTACCTGTGAAGTCCATCGGTAAATCCAGTGCAAATCGATTTGTTCAGTTGTGAATTAAAAGGGTATTGATTCAGATAAAACAGCCAAAAGGAATTTTTGCACAGGTCTAGTTCTTAGAATTTGTCAGGGCACAGCAGTTGATCACTTAAGCATCAAAAAAAGGCTCAAGGTACTCTTTCCTGGACCACTCTGTCCCAAAACGTTGTGTGGCCTGCCATTTTGAATTCATGAAAAGAGGATACTGAGTCTGCTGATATCACTCTGTCTCCTGAGCTAAGATCTAAACTTCAGAGGTTAGTGCGGGAAAGTTAAAGGAAGTTAGTGCTGAGGAACTTCTGGCTCTCCGGAGTTCATAGGTAAGGCAGGGAGTGGCACCCAGCAAACTGCATGTAAGAAGTTAAACTGTTAAAATACAGGGGTCACTCTTGGCTCCGTAACCACTTCAACAAGCTGTAGGTGGTATGGTTCTTAGAGTGTTACTTTAATATTACCACCTTCTCTTCAACGTGTGACATGTCACAAGACTGCAAGGCAATAGATATTGTATGATCTTGTATTACAGTGAGTGCAAGCTAACCCCCTTCAATATTTCTGCACCTATTGATTGAATAGGTGAGAAAGTAAAATTATCTAAATTCTGAGAAATGCTGGTGTGTACTAGTTTCATGTGCTAGCTAATGATGCCCTTGTTTTAAAATGTTAACATTGTTTTAATGAAAAAAACGTTGTAATGAAGATAATGAACATTGTAATGTAACCACTTTACCTTTATAACACATCACAAATCTCCACGCATATATTTTATATAATTGACATATTTTACAGATTCTTTCAGAGAGCAAACCATTTTATTAATCTTCAGATCCTTTTTATGTTTACCAAAGTGTACACTATGTTTATAGAAATGCACACATATGTTTGTTTTTTTGTTTGTTTTTTTTGCCTGAAGGGACTGTGTCTTTAAATCTGTCACTTACAAATCAAAAATCAAAATGTTTACAGCAGAAGCACTTATGATCATATTTCGCTGTATAGTATTGAACAACAGAAATGCAATTTCCCCCTTTCTAAGCTCCTTCGTACATCTCTGCAAGCATGTACAATGACTTACTATCAACATTTTTTCCATCCTGTTAAACAATCAACCAGTCCCACTCATGGCTCCATTTAGTGTTGAAAGGATCCAAATTTAATCATTGATAATAACTGCACACTAATATCGCAGAGTTCATTTCACTTGCTCACTCGTGTCATAAAATACTGTTTGGAGTCTGAACAAGCCATGGGAATTGCAGTGCACAAATAAACATTACAATTAAATTAACACTACAGTGTACATATATACAGTATATTTCTATATTTTTATTTACTTTATTATTTGCTTAAACAGAGAGATCATGTTTTCAATTTCCAGATTGCATGGTAAGTGACAACATCTATGCATTATTCCTGTAATTCTGTAATGCATGATTTGACTAACACTACAAGGGGTGAGAGACCATAATTTCAGGGCAGCACTTGTGTGCAGGTAGTGGTTACTGTATAGTGCAACCAACCTTCTTTACCAACCATTCTCCCCCCCAAAAAACCTGAGACATATTTGTGGTATAAAACAGGCCACAGCTTTATTTATACATTAACAAATATATATTCAACCAATAAATAACATATACTAACAATATCAACATGATAAATAGTTAAACTGCAGACTCGTCCTTGCCAAACCATTCCATCACCAAACATGATTACACCTGGGGACCTGCCCTCCCCCCTCATCCAAACACCACCTGGCTTCCAACTTGGCCTTAATTTACCACCATCACAACCACTGGCCGACCTTTGGCTCAGTGGGCACGTCCGAATATCCAAACATTTACCAGAGGTTAGGGGAGGGATCAGCCCCAACCTTCCTTCTTGCCCCTGTACTCTTGCTCCCGATTGGCGAGGACCATACCCGCCAGCTGCAACAAGAAAAAAGAGTTAGCAACATATAGCAAACATTAACAAAGGAGGGTGGGTAGGAAGCTGTTACCAAGCCGTAATTTTAAGATTGCTGAAGTTAAGAGGCAAAATGCCTGCCTATTTATATAGTCCAGCGCCTCATTCCTTTCTTTACCACTCCCCCATATTACACCACACCCACACATGCCTCTTATCCGGCAAGCTTCCAGCTTGCCTCCTCAGGATCTGAGTTAAAATAATCCCATTCTGCCTGAGATTAGTAGGAGTTACACTGCCGTCATCTGTCATACTGTTTCCCCAGCTATTATTATCCAGAATGTTGAACTAATAGCAGCAACTCCATGGGTTGCCTTAGAATGCAACTCCCACTAATCTCTGGCTGGCTGGAACATGTATGTTACTGTTCCATAGGATCAAGATCTAGCTGACCGCCTCAATGAATATTTTTGTTCAGTATTTACAGATTAAAATTAAGGAAAAGGGCCTCAGTTAGGAAAAAGTACAAATGAGTCATTTGTTACATGTGAGTTTACAGAGGAAGAGGTATATTTCAACTGCCAAAAGTAAAGACAAATAAGTCAATGGGACCTGATAGAATACACCCAAAGTTATTAAAAGAGCCTAGTGGTGTACTAGCAAATCCATTAACAGATTTATTTAACCAATCATTGTTAACAGGAGTAGTCCCAGAAGACTGGAAGTTAGTGAATGTTGTGCTTATTCACAAGAAAGTTAGTAGGCAGGAGTCGGGCAACTATAGGCCAGTAAGCCTTACTTCAGTAGTAGGGAAAGTAATGGAAACCATGTTAAAGGATAGGATTGTTGAACATCTAAAATCACACAGATTTCAAGATCAGAGACAACATGGGTTTACTTCAGGGAGATCATGCCAAACTAATCTTATTGATTTTTTTGATTGGGTAACTAAAATAATAGATCAGGGTGGTGCAGTAGACATTGCTTACCTAGATTTCAGTAAGGCTTTTGACACTGTTGCACATAGAAGGCTTAACAATAAAATGCAATCTTTAAGTTTGGATTCCAATATTGTTGAATGGGTAAGGCAGTGGCTGAGTGACAGGCAACAGAGGGTTGTAGTCAATGGAGTATATTCAAAGCATGGGCTTGTCACCAGTGGGGTACCTCAGGGATCTGTACTTGGACCCATTCTCTTTAATATTTTTATTAGTGATATTGCAGAAGGTCTTGATTGTAAGGTATGTCTTTTTGCTGATGATACTAAGATATGTAACAGGGTTGATGTTCCAGGAGGGATAAGCCAAATGGCAAATGATTTAGGTAATCTAGAAAAATGGTCAGAGTTGTGGCAGCTGACATTTAATGGGGATAAGTGCAAGATAATGCATTTTGGATGTAAAGACCCAAGGGCAGAGTACAGAATATTTGATAGAGTCCTAACCTCAACATCTGAGGAAAGGGATTTAGGAGTAATTATTTCAGATTACTCAAAGGTAGGCAGACAATGCAATGGAGCAACAGGAAATTCTAGCAGAATGCTTGGTTGTATAGGGAGAAGTATTAGCAGTAGAAAGAGGGAAGTGCTCATGCCATTGTACAGAACCCTGGTGAGACCTCACTTGGAGTATTGTACGCAATACTGGAGACCGTATCTCCAGAAGGATATTGATACTCTAGAGAGAGTTCAGAGAATGGCTTCTAAACTGGTTCATGGATTGCAGGATAAAACTTACAAGGAAAGGTTAAAGGAACTTAACGTGCATAGCTTAGAGGAAAGACGAGACGGGGGGATCTGATAGAAACATTTAAATACATAAAGAGAATCAACACAGTAAAGGAGGAGGCTATATTTAGAAGAAGAAAAACTATCGCAACAAGAGGACATATTATTTTTAAACCTTTGCCATCTAATTTAAGACTATCAGGAAGTATATATACTGAGAGGGTAGTGGATGCATGGAATAGCCTTCCAGCTGAAGTGGTAGATGTTAACACAGTAAAGGAGTTTAAGCATGTGTGGGATAGGCCTAACTATAAGATAAGACCAGTGACTAATGAAAGTATTTAGAAAATTGGGAAGACTAGATGGGCCGAATGGTTCTTATCTGCCGTCACATTCTATGTTTCTATGTAACATTAAAGGAAATTTAGGTCTATGTCTTATTCTAAAACTTTAATAAAAAAATACATAATGTTGAAGCTTGTTTTAGGGTGAAAAAAATTGCATCTCATGGATTCTGAATATGGCTCATATGCAGTTCAACGTTATGTATCATTTTATAATAAGTTGACACTATATTTTATGGAAATTATTTGGCACTGGATAACATTTTTCATATTAAACTAATGTATATTGTCAAAATGGTTTGATTTGCAATCAGATGTAACTTACTGTAAAAGGTTTTATTTTCTGCTCTGTATATGGAACTTTAATTACACACCGAAGGCTCCCAAAAGATCTAGCAAGCTATTAACAGAGCAGGAGGTAAGAAATCCTAAATTAAATAGAATGTACAATAAAGGAAGTGTAAACATTAGATGACTCTTTACAGGAAATGTTTAGGAAAGATGTGCAAGTCACATGCAAGGACTAGGGCTGTATAAACAACGTGCTTTAACTCCTAAATGGCAGAGAATTGAGCAATGAGACTGCAGGGGCATGATCTATACACCAAAACTGCTTTATTAAGCTAGAGTTGTTTTGGTGACTGTAGTTTCCCTTTAATCACAAACAGAAGGTTACCGCAGGCTATAGCATGCAATTAACAGAACATTTTAAATTAAACAGACTGTGTAATAGCAAAATTAAAATCTTTAGGCCTCTCTTTCAGGAAGTGTGTAGGGTGAATGTGTGAGTCCCAGCCAAGAGAGGTGAGACTAGGCTAACTCCTAAATGGCAGATAACAGAACAGAGACACTGCAAGTGCATGATCTAGACACCACAACCACTTAATTAAGCTAAAGTTGTTTTTGTACTTAGAAAAGGCAATCATTATATTCATTCCAGGTTCAAATAAATAGTATGTATTTTTTCAATTAAAATGAATCAGTATTGAAGAGGTTAAACTAGTTATATGGTTATGCCATCACTGCCTACCTTGCTAATATGTCTAGCCTGTAATATACTCCCATAATTTGACTGTGAAAAACACTGTGTAACAAAAGAACCAAATTAAACTATTGGCATTAAGTTCGTCCTTGAGTGAACAATTTAATTTCCTGTTTCTAATCAAACTTTGAGGAATGATGTATGGAATTAAACAGTGAAACCAAGTTCGGTAAAAATAAAAAAGAGTCCATTAAAAGTAAATATTAACCTTTGCACAAAATGCCACAAATTGATTAATTCAGGAACTGATTGCAAACATTTATTATAAATAATGAAGACTTCATGGTTCAGAAGGTCCTTATACAAAGTTAGAATGATATGTTTTGTACATCTCCATTCTAATTATTTGAGTGTAAGTGCAATGAGTAACTGCAAGAGTAGCAGTGTTTTTAACAGATAATTCTACCTAGGGAAGTGTCTTAAACAGTAAATTGTTTTCAGACAGGCTGTGTCAGCCACAGCCAGGGGACATGTGGCTAGGGTTGTTTAAACAGAAAAGTAGTGATTTAACTCCTAAATGGAGGAGAATTGAACAGGGAAACTGTGGGGGCATTATCTATACACCAAAACTGCTTCATTGAGCTAAAGTTATTTTGATGAGTATAGTGTTCCTTTAAAGTTCAATCAGTAGAACAGGAGATAAACACTTAAAAAAAAACCTTATTCTTCATGAAGGCTGTATAAGTCACAGCCAGGGAAGGTATCCATATACAAAAAAACTTCATTAAAGCTAAAATTGTTTTGGTGCTTAAAGTGTCCCTTTCATGTTAAGCGACAGTTTCATTTTATGCAATATTAAGAACTCAGAAATTGCTTAATTTCTGTATTCCAATGTACACTGTAGGTTTAGTAACATTGTAGATTTATCTCACTATACCATAACATGTTAAATGCGTTTGATACAGGCAAAATAAATATTTCCATGTGTATATCTTATGCTATTAAAAGTTTTCCATTTAATGTTCTGAGATAAAATTCACAAGGCAATAAGCCCTTTAGATTGTATGCTATTTTGACAAAGGCCCTCACTACCATTACTTCCTGCAAGTCGAAATAGTGAGTTGAATGTATTATGTGTATGTCTTGCAAACCCATTGCACAACGCTGCAGAAAATGTTGGTGTTTCATAAATAATAATAAACCTAATGATGACAATAACTGTTTAACAACCTACTCTAGTCTATAGAATAGACAACATTTCAATACGTATTTTAGTTTCCTACATTCTGAGATTAAGTCATTTTTATCCATTACATAAAATATAAGAGTAGTATAATAACCAATAGTTAATTTGCTTTTCAATAGAAAGCGGAATTGGTTTTGAAAAATCATATAAATTAAAAATCATGGAAAAAAAAAAAAAATCCTCAGCTGCAATTCTTCTGCTTAACTATTCATATTGCTGTTTCCTGTGTGAAATATCTATAGCACGTTGCAAAGATTTTCTTTTTCAGTCTTTAAAGTTGATAAATCATCTATGTTTAGGAAAGTGTCTGTACAACCCACAATATGCCCTTTATCCCACATCAGTATGAAGTCAAGAACCAATTAATATTCTCATACCTGCGGCCGGCTCAAGTGGTAGAGTCTCTTAATTTCTTTTTCCATTTTACTACAAACTGTGGTTTGAGTTTTTATTCCTAACCCAACAGTGGTTTTAGGGGCAACATGGTTCATGTTTGTGGGTAACGCAAGCTATTATCTGCTGAGTTAATTAACATTTTTCATTGTTGACTGAGTTTTTTCATGCATGGTGAGGGAGGGGGGGGATTCTGTGATGAGAGATGAAAGAGAGGTTTGCTGCTGTAATCTACAACATTGTGTACAGACTTATATTGTCTGTATTTTATCTGTACATTCTCTCGTTATTGTTCTGAACTCTGTATGTGAATGTCTGCATGTTACAAAGTTTGAAGCTTGATCTTGTGTCTTGCTGAAACCAGCAGTAAATTGTTTTCTTGCTGATAATTTTAGGGAGCTTTGGGACCAAAAATGTATGGTAGATTTAATCACTTGATATTAAAAATCTGTCCAACTATTGTTGCCCTGGGCAAACAAACAGAAATTGCATCATAAAGAGTGAATAATAGGTGTATATTCAGTGCTTGAGCCATCAGCAACCAAAACCCATATTTGCTCATAAACCTAATAACAAAAAGAAAAGCAGGTATCATGTCTTATTGGCTGCTCTTTTGGCCTATGGTAAGGATCCCTGGGATGTCATAGTAACCAGAGAGAACTGGAAGACTTTTCATGAAAATAACCATCAAGAATCCTCAGAACTCATTATTCAGGGCTTCACAACCCAGTGCGCATGGTATACCAATGCCCTTTCCTTTCTGGTGCAATGTGACTGAGGAATAATAATATTGATTTTTCTGGTCCACTTGAGACATTACTTCTAGAAGAGTTCCAAGTAAAGCGTTGACACCCTTGTTTTTTATGTTATACTGAGCGCCTTGATTATCTGATTTTTGCATATGTATATTGAGACCTTAAAGTCCCGAAAGACCCTGGATTTGCTAAGTGCACCTCACTATTCTTAATGTTTTCATACACGCAACTATCTATTGACTGCATGTTATAAAACCCCTTGTTACGTTAGCAAGTTATATGTCAAATTGTATACGATACACAGGGAGGGGGAAAGAGAAAAGAAGAACAAACAATAAAAAAAATGATAAAAAGTTAGAATCGATGCACAACTGTATCTGTTTTCCATATCGTCTGCACTGTTTGCACTCCATCCACTGCGAGGGAAAATTGACGGATCTGAAGATTTTATTAAAAACGGATTTAACACAAATGTATATTGAGCAAGTGTTTCTCATTTTTTTCACTCTGTGCGCTTTGAAATATTGCACATGATTGAAATTTCTGCACAATGATTTTTGTTTGATGCACTTTTTGATTGCTTTTTGACACTATTGCATTTGCTGTGTGGAAAACCACAATATTGTCTTAATATTGTCACAGTACACCTTTTTTAGTATATAAGCAGTGTATGAGTGTGATGTTTAGGAATATAATTATTATGGGCTGCTACACTTTTTAGGTGCTGCTAATTTTGCACTAAATATTTGCAAATGTTTCATTAATTATTTAACTGTTTAGCACCTTTTTTTGTGGGGAAGAGTACTGTGTATTTGGAGGAGTGTACATTGTGTGGGTGAAGTACTGTTCTGTGGTGTGTAGATGTATTAATTGTGTGTGATGCTTTACTGTATATGAGAGTGCACTTTATGTGAGGGTGTAGAGGGTGGGATAGGGAGAGTGTTTACTACTGTTATTTAATTTTTTTTATAAATAAATAAAAATATCCCCCCCCCCCTTGTTCTTAACTTGCAGGTACACACAAGCTCACACACGCTGACCCATATACACACAGACTTACCAATACAAACACAAACTGACCCATACATACACTGACCAATACAAACATAGACGGACCCATACACACTTACAGACTGACACAGGCGATTGGAGGATGTTCAGGCTGCAATGCACTTATGTACTATGCAACTGATTGAGCATGCTGTATGTTAACATCTCTGGGTCTGTCTTAGTGCTTACAAGTCTGTATTCTTCAGCTCGCTGCTTAGCAGGGTAACTGCTTAGAGTAGAGTAACGAAAAGCTGTCACAGTGTCACAATAATCAAGCGTTTTTACACAGGCAAAATTTAACTGTATGGTACTATAGGGGAAGATTATCCTGTCTGCTCACATCCTTATGCTGGCGTGTGGGGGGGGGCAATCCTAATGCATCATGTGCAGAACGTGTCATCAGCTCCCCCCCCATGCCTGTTCATTATTTTTAGGCAAAGCTGTGATATATTGCTTACGGTGATGTTCATGTGTACCGTGTCACAGATTAAGTATGCTGTACAGCCAATTTCTCAGGTTCTATTTTAGTGTTTGTGAGCCTGGCATTTTAGGCTATCTGCAAGACATGCTAACTACTCGGGGCAGAGTTTTGAGATGTTGTCATGGTATCACAGTAGGCAAACATGTTTACCTAGGCTTAGCTCGACTGTATTGTGCCGTAGGGGGTGGTTACTCTGGCTGCTCTTACCCTAAAGCAAGTATGTGGGGAGGCAGTCATAGTACATTATGTGCTGGGCGTGTCATAATTAATCCTATAGGGCTAACCTGTATTGTAGACAATGTAAGTCTATAGTATTTATATGTCAAGAAACCTCATGGGGTCGGGGAGGGGGGGTGGGCCACTGGGGTTGGGGTTAGCTGAGTGGGGGATGGGATAGGGAGGGGTGGGGGTGGGTAGCCCGGGAAGGCCCCCCTTGGTCCCCGTGGCCATGCCATCACCTCTCAGATTCTGCGGTCTGTGGTCGTGTCGCCGATGGCTACAGTTCGGCCCGCATAAGTTTGCATGCCCCAGGGGAGCTTACTATGCTGACCCCTTTGAAATGTATGACTTCCAAGGGTACCATTTAAAGGACCACTCTAGTGCCAGGAAAACATACTCGTTTTCCTGGCACTAGAGTGCCCGGAGGGTGCCCCCACCCTCAGGGACCCACTCCCGCTGGGCTCTGGGGGGAGGAAGGGGTTAAACTTACCTCTTTCTCCAGCGCCGGGCGGGGAGCTTTCCTCCTCCTCCTCTTCTTCCTCGCGACGTCATCGGCTGAATGCGCATGCGCGGCAGGAGCCGCGCTCGCATTCAGCCGGTCTGATAGGAAAGCATTCATAATGCTTTCCTATGGACGCTTGCGTGCTCTCACTGTGATTTTCACAGTGAGAAGCACGCAAGCGCCTCTAGCGGCTGTCAATGAGACAGCCACTAGAGGCTCTGGAGGCTGGCTTAACCCTCAGTATAAACATAGCAGTTTCTCTGAAACTGCTATGTTTATAAAAAAAAAGGGTAAAAGCTAGCTGGACCTGGCACCCAGACCACTTCATTAAGCTGAAGTGGTCTGGGTGCCTAGAGTGGTCCTTTAAGGGCGCATTTGTCCGAGCGTTCTTGCAGGGAGGCGGTCATGATTTCCATGCCGTAGATGTTTTCCACTTTTTCCACCCATTGTCTAAATGTGGGAACCGTTGTTTCCAGTGCTGGGGTATGAGGGTTTTGGCTGCAGTAAGCAAGTGTATGGTGAGGGAGTTTTTGTATGTGCGCGTGGGCGTGGGCGTGTGGTGTAAGAGCATCGTCAGGGGCTGGAGGGGGAGATCCGATCCTGTAATCTCCCTGATCTTTGTATTGATCATCTGCCAGTATGGCGTTATGCGTGGGCATGACCACCAGATGTGTATGTTAGTGCCGGGTTCAGCGTCACATCTCCAGCAGTCGCCTGTGTTAGCAACTTGCATATGTCTGAGGGCGTCTGGTGTCTGGTACCAATGTGTCAGGAGTTTATAACTAGTTTCTTGGAACCTTGAGCTTATGGAGCATTTGTGTGTGAGGAGGAATATTTTATCCCAGTCTTGGTCTGTCAATTGGGTTCCGGTCTCTCTTTCCCATTTACTCGTGAAGCCTAACGGGCCACTGTCCACCGACATCAGGAGAGTAACGTACATGCGGGAGATGCCATGTTCTATGTGTCTCCTATTTGTGCACAGTTGTTCAACGACTTTACCTGGTGGTAGTGGAAGGTGTCTAGCTGTGTGGGTGGCTGGTCCTTCAGTAGATCCGTCAGCTGCCGGAGATCGCTCCCCTTGCTCCATTGTGTTGCTACATTATTGATATGCCTTCCCATCAGACTGAAGCAACGACTAAGATCATTTGACAGAATCAGTCTGAATTTACCATCAGCTCTAAATCAGGATTTCTTGATATAGACCCAAACTTCACAGCCCATTCTATGACCTTTCTAGCAGCAGAGCCTAATGTGTCTTCTTTGTATACTATTTTACTAATCCATAGAAGCGTGAATTGATTTGATATTTATCCAACTGTCAACAAAGAAAGAGAAAAAAAAAAGTAATAATCTGTCCACTTGGGAGATTAAATTCCTGTATCGCTGTCAGCTACATTAACTGACTTCCAGGATATCTGTTCAATTAGAGACGCATTCCCTGGCATTAATAAATCAATAGTGAAGCCATTTTGATATATTTTGAATGTCTTTAAATTTACACTTCAGTGATTTCTTTTCCCTGTCTCGAATCTTTTTGTTTAAAGTTAACAAATCTGAACATCCACAGGCATTGCTATTTCTAATGTGAAACTATTAATTTTGGAAAATGTAATCTATTGTATGTTCTGTGGATGTTTAGCATGTATGTTTTTTTTATATATAAATTAATCCATCTGAGAAAAAAGTAATGTGACCGTAATTAAAGGGTTATTTCAAACTCCATGATAGGAGATAGGGTATTAGCATAGCACTACTGTTTGGTTGGGAGTGTGTGTTTCTCCCTTTCCCTGTTCTCTCCTACTGCTTTGTTACCTGAGTTATGTATGGGGGTACATATTGCCTTCTATCCCCTCTCCGTTTTTTGTGAGGGTTCCTTTTGGCTATTAGGCTCCTGACTAGCCCTGTTCCTACCATACATATTTCTCCCTATATTATTCTGTCCATCACTGATAACCCAGTTTTTTAATAGATTTCAATAAAGGCTTTTTTATTTTTTTTTGGCAACTACACTACTGTTGAGATTGGACTGGGTATTTACCCTCTGGGCGGTCTTTATATAAGACATCCCTTTTGGGTTTTTTTTTCTTCCTTTTTTCTACAATTTCCAGGGTTACCCCCTTTTAACCAGTCCAGGTGACCTCTATACTCTGGAGGCTCGGCAGTGGGATACGGGAGTGTCTTTTCCTCCCCCCCCCCCACTTTCCAGCCTTTTGAGTTTCCTTTTTCTTGTAAGGTAAAATGTTTATTTCCAGGTTCAGCCTTTGAGTGCTGGAGTTTGAAGGGTTATTTGCCAAGTACTTTCCCTTCTATGTCTTCTGTAGACCAGTCAGACTGACTGTTTAGTAATACAGTGTGCATCTCTGAGAGCTTCCCCTGCCAGGCATGTCCTGTGTGAGAGGCTGTGAGTGGACAGATTGGACGTGATCCCTTCCATTTCCTTGACAGGTGTATAGTCGCCATTTTGGGCAGTCGGAATCCAGGACAAACCACACCCATATCCTAACCCAATAACACACAGACACTAAGGAATATGGGGAAATTTGTCCACAGCTTTATTAACCAATAATAATAATAATATTAATAATAATAATAATAACGATAATAAATTAACAGATAAACATGGGTCATTGCCCCCCATACTCCGCCCCCTCGCATCCTGTTCCTTCGGCTACCATACAAAAGGCAATGACCCCCATATAATAACACATATACATATTTATAAGATACACCAACATTATTCCAAAGTGCCAACCATCCATTAACCACGGCAGGGGTATACCCGGATACCCATGCCCCACCAGGTTCTGAGCCACCTCCAGGACTCGAAACCTCTCAACCACCGATGACCACAATTTGTTTATTCCACCTCACGTTCATCCAGGGGAGCCTATTTCCTCTCCTTCAGCTCCCCGTCCCGCCGCTGTGAAAGAAACGGGTTAAATAACACATAACAAACAAAGGGAGGGTGGGTGGGACAAACTCAACCAGGTAGAAAGTTAGAATGACTCACCTAAGATGGCTGCTCATTTAAATAGCCCATCCTACTTACCCATAATTCCAACCCTTGCTTACTTCCTCCTAAGCCCGCCTCCTAACCCCTGTCAAGGCCTTTTTCCGCTTAGCTGCGCTCTAGCTACATGGGGCTACATGACAGGTGTATAGTCGCCATTTTGGGCAGTCGGAATCCAGGACAAACCACACCCATATCCTAACCCAATAACACACAGACACTAAGGAATATGGGGAAATTTGTCCACAGCTTTATTAACCAATAATAATAATAATATTAATAATAATAATAATAACGATAATAAATTAACAGATAAACATGGGTCATTGCCCCCCATACTCCGCCCCCTCGCATCCTGTTCCTTCGGCTACCATACAAAAGGCAATGACCCCCATATAATAACACATATACATATTTATAAGATACACCAACATTATTCCAAAGTGCCAACCATCCATTAACCACGGCAGGGGTATACCCGGATACCCATGCCCCACCAGGTTCTGAGCCACCTCCAGGACTCGAAACCTCTCAACCACCGATGACCACAATTTGTTTATTCCACCTCACGTTCATCCAGGGGAGCCTATTTCCTCTCCTTCAGCTCCCCGTCCCGCCGCTGTGAAAGAAACGGGTTAAATAACACATAACAAACAAAGGGAGGGTGGGTGGGACAAACTCAACCAGGTAGAAAGTTAGAATGACTCACCTAAGATGGCTGCTCATTTAAATAGCCCATCCTACTTACCCATAATTCCAACCCTTGCTTACTTCCTCCTAAGCCCGCCTCCTAACCCCTGTCAAGGCCTTTTTCCGCTTAGCTGCGCTCTAGCTACATGGGGCTACATGACAGGTGTATAGTCGCCATTTTGGGCAGTCGGAATCCAGGACAAACCACACCCATATCCTAACCCAATAACACACAGACACTAAGGAATATGGGGAAATTTGTCCACAGCTTTATTAACCAATAATAATAATAATATTAATAATAATAATAATAACGATAATAAATTAACAGATAAACATGGGTCATTGCCCCCCATACTCCGCCCCCTCGCATCCTGTTCCTTCGGCTACCATACAAAAGGCAATGACCCCCATATAATAACACATATACATATTTATAAGATACACCAACATTATTCCAAAGTGCCAACCATCCATTAACCACGGCAGGGGTATACCCGGATACCCATGCCCCACCAGGTTCTGAGCCACCTCCAGGACTCGAAACCTCTCAACCACCGATGACCACAATTTGTTTATTCCACCTCACGTTCATCCAGGGGAGCCTATTTCCTCTCCTTCAGCTCCCCGTCCCGCCGCTGTGAAAGAAACGGGTTAAATAACACATAACAAACAAAGGGAGGGTGGGTGGGACAAACTCAACCAGGTAGAAAGTTAGAATGACTCACCTAAGATGGCTGCTCATTTAAATAGCCCATCCTACTTACCCATAATTCCAACCCTTGCTTACTTCCTCCTAAGCCCGCCTCCTAACCCCTGTCAAGGCCTTTTTCCGCTTAGCTGCGCTCTAGCTACATGGGGCTACATGACAGGTGTATAGTCGCCATTTTGGGCAGTCGGAATCCAGGACAAACCACACCCATATCCTAACCCAATAACACACAGACACTAAGGAATATGGGGAAATTTGTCCACAGCTTTATTAACCAATAATAATAATAATATTAATAATAATAATAATAATAATAACGATAATAAATTAACAGATAAACATGGGTCATTGCCCCCCATACTCCGCCCCCTCGCATCCTGTTCCTTCGGCTACCATACAAAAGGCAATGACCCCCATATAATAACACATATACATATTTATAAGATACACCAACATTATTCCAAAGTGCCAACCATCCATTAACCACGGCAGGGGTATACCCGGATACCCCTGCCCCACCAGGTTCTGAGCCACCTCCAGGACTCGAAACCTCTCAACCACCGATGACCACAATTTGTTTATTCCACCTCACGTTCATCCAGGGGAGCCTATTTCCTCTCCTTCAGCTCCCCGTCCCGCCACAAGCTCAGACCTTGACCCCTTAAGCTGTCTGAGCTCCGCCACCCCGAAGAAACAGTGCCATCCGAATACCATCCTGCCAACCCAAGTTGAGCAGGTCCAAACCCACATCCGAGAGGTGAACACCATCCGAGCGGTAGTATCCTGGCAACCTTTCCTCCAGCTCAAGGTGCCTCACCACCACACCCCCTACCTTCCGGACAAAGCTTGCCATCAAGCTATTCACTTTCTTTCTGCACCTATCCATAGCCACTGGATCCCGTGCGTGCCGCCACCGGCGCCGCGGGACAATCTCCGACCAAACTAACATGACCCCCGGAAGCAGGCCTCTCAACTTGTTAATGTCCTGCTTCATCCACTTCACCAGCCGGCGTTGCGGCATAAGGCCCAGGTCATTACCCCCCACATGCAGGACCAGCAAGTCCGGCGCGCACCCCGCCGCCAGCATCCTAAACAGCGCACCACAAACATCTCCCCAGCAAAATCCCCGATACCCAAACCGACGAACTGCCAACTGGCCTTCCGGAAAACCCAGCTGCTGGCCTCGTGCTCGAGCTGCGGCCCTCCTCTCGGCCCAGAAGACAAACGAATGGCCCATGATCCATGCCACACACCCTGGGGAGGAGAAAACAAATGGTGAGGGAAGTCCAACAGAGACCCCTACCCCAGCCCAAAACATCGCAACGTTCCATTCTAATTTAATCAGCTAACCCCATATATTACTTACTCTTTTTTTTTTTTTTAAATACAGTCCCCCAAGTCCATCACTCCAATAAACCCAACCGGACATAGGAACGTAATCTTACCGATTCCCACCTCCCTATCCGCTTCACCACTTCGTCCCCCAATCCCAAACGCGCTGCCTCCGTGGCCGCCCCAATACGGAACGAGTGTGTTCCAAACCGTTCAGCCCGAAGCCCCAACTTACCCAGGCCCAACCGAAAAACTTTCGTGAACTGGAACCGAGAAAGGGACGAACCGTCAGCATGTACCAACAAGGAACCCCCTATCGCTGGCCTCCGCGCCAGGTACTCCGCCGTAGCAGCCAACGGGCACAAAGCCGAGCCCGGCAAGGCCCACAGGGTTACGTCACGGCCCACACCGCGGATGTCCGTTTTGGAGCTGCCAAGGTGCACCACCACCTTCCTATCCAAAACACGAACCCCCGCAAATTGCAGACCCCCTTGCACCATCTTAGTAGCACTCACCAATTCCCCTATTCGGAATGCCCCAAAAAACGCCAAAAGAAACGCTACCTTGAACAGCGAAGCCTCGAACCCATCGAAACAGACCTCAGACAATAGACCCACCAAATCCCCCAATAGCTTAACCGACACTGGACGCCTGGTATCTGGCGACCTGCGACCCCTGCGATAACCCTTCAGGGCTTGCCTGATGACGAAGGTCTTGGTAAAGTCCTCCTTCCCATGCCACCTAAACCAAAACGCCAACGCCGCCATGGACCTGTCCACCACAGCAGGGGACGGCCCTTTCGCCAGCAACTGACAGGTGTACCACAGGAAAGCATCCCGCAGGGCATCCCCGCCGTCTAAGGCCAACCCGTCCAGCGACCACTCCCACAAGCCCCAAAGCTTACTGTATGAGGCCCAAGTGGCCGGTGCCAGAGAAGCCTTCACAAGTCCTCCAAGCAGGATGCTCCCAGCTGCCAAATCTCGTCCGGGCAAGCCTGCCCTTCCTTCGATGCCCCCGGCGCCGCCAGCCAGAATCGGGACCACTGAAAATGAGACAGAGCATCAGCCACCTCATTCAAATAGCCGGGAACATGGCGCGCGCGAAAAACAACATTCCGAGACATACACAGCAACACAAGTCGTCTAAGCAGCTTAACCACCGGCTTCGAGGCCGCAGACTGACGATTCACCGCGTGAACCACTGCCATGTTGTCCGAGAAAAAGACCACTTTCCGATCGCGCAGCCCGTCGCCCCACAGTGCCATCGCGACGACCAACGGGAACAACTCAAGGAAAGCCAAGTTGCGCATAAGAGGGCTCGATCCCCAAGCTTCCGGCCACCTCTCAGCACACCAACAGCCACCAAAATATGCCCCAAAGCCCACACTGCCCGATGCATCCGTGAAAAGCTCCAGCTCGGCCGACGACTGGCCCTCCTGCCGGAACAACACTGTCCCATTAAAATCCCGCAAGAAGGCATCCCAGATGCCCAAGTCCGCTCTCATGGCCGCCGACACCCGGATGAAATGGTGCGGGGACCGAACCCCCGCGGTAGCAGCCGACAAACTGCGACTGAAGATCCTCCCCATTGGAATGACCCGACACGCAAAATTGAGCAGCCCGATCAAAGACTGTAGCTGCCGCAGGGTAACCTTGCGCGCCCCAGCCACCGCAGCCACTGCCCCTCGAAGCCTGTCCAGCTTATCCCGGGGCAGCCGACATTCGCCCAGCCCAGAGTCAATCTCCAGTCCCAAGAAACACAGACACGTGGTCGGGCCTTCCGTCTTATCCGCCGCCAGCGGCACCCTGAAGTGGCCCGCCACCCACTCAACCGTCCGCAGCAGGCGCAGGCATTCTAAGGAATCAGCCGGCCCCACACACAGAAAATCATCCAAATAATGCACAACAGAACGATTCCCTGCCTCCTCCCGTACCACCCATTCGAGAAAAGTGCTAAATTTCTCAAAATAGGAGCACGAAATGGAACAACCCATGGGCAGGCACAAGTCCATGAAGTAGTCCCCTTCGAAGAAACACCCCAGCAGGTGATGACAATCCGGGTGGACCGGCAGCAGCCGAAACGCTGCCTCAATGTCCACTTTAGCCATCAGAGCCCCATGCCCGGCCTGCCTGACCAGTTCGACCGCCCGGTCGAAGGATGCATACGACACCGAGCATAAGTCCTTACTAATACCGTCATTCACCGACTCCCCTTTCGGGTATGAGAGATGGTGAATGAGTCGAAATTTACCCGGTTCCTTCTTGGGAACTACCCCAAGTGGGGAAATCCGCAGGCCCACCATCGGAGGCACTGCGAACGGGCCCGCCATGCGGCCCAGCCCGACTTCTTTGCCCAGCTTCTCCCTCACCACGTCCGGGAAGTCAGCCACAGACTTCAGGTTGCGCAGCCTCCCCGATCCCCCCTCCCGCTCCTGAAACGGAATAAAAAACCCCTTCGCAAAACCCGCCAGGAGCACAGCAGGATCCGCCCTGTTACCGTAGCGGCTTAGCCACGGCTCCATCGCGCTTAGCCTCACTGGGGTTAAGCCCCAGGGGAAGCGGATGCACCCCCTCCCCCGGCCGCGACAGCCGCACCGGCGCCTCCGGACTTACCCTTCTTGAAGCAGCGGTTGAGCCCATGAGCGCCCCCGCAGCCAGAGCACTCATGCTTGAAACGACAAGTGGACCCCCATTTGCATTGGCCCTCATTATAGAGCCAGCATAAGCCCTTTTGAAAGGTGGCCGGCGAGGCGGACTGCCCCCTTGCGCCGGCCGTGTTCTGAAAGGGCTGCACCTTTTGCGCCATCATCAGCTTCATCCAGAGCGGCAGGTCCATTTGGTCCCACCGCATACCCGGATTAGCCGCCAGCCGTTGCCGAAACTGCTCGTCATACCGCCACCACGCCAACCCCCCGTAAGTCCAGTACGCTTCCCAAATGCCATCCAGATAGCAAAACAGAGACGAGCATAACCCCGGCGATTTCTCGCCAAGCACGCTAGCCAGCACGCAAAAGGCCCTCAACCAATTACCAAAGGACTTCGGGATCTTGCGATACCGCTTCCTCTTCTCCTCCTCCTCCTTTTTCTCATCCTTCTTATCCTCCTCTTTGAGGTCAATAAAGTCCTCTAACGGGAGGAGGGAGAAAATCTCACAGAACTCACCCTTCCATATCTTATCCTTTACGTCCTGTTTCAAGTGAACTCCCAGCGGGCCCGCAAAAGATACATACGCGTGCTGCCTAGCCGCGTCGGGGATACCCCCAGTCAACTCAGCCCGCTCACTCCCAGCCTCCCCTACTTCCTGCGGCACCACCATGTCCCCGGACGAACTAGGCCCTGTGGAATTCCTGACCCGCGAGCCCGTAGCCACAGCACCCGGAGCCCACACCTGACCAATGCCGCTAGTGTCACCCCCCGCCCCAACGAGTGGAGTAGTGCCTGAAGTGTGGTGACTAAAGCGCTGGATTGTAGTGACCCACTGGACTCACCGGCCAAGCCCCCCGACACCGGAACGGTGGGGGCTGCAGTGCAGATCGCCCGACGTCCAGGAAGAGGAACTTCCGCCGCTGTCTCGCCGACCGGGGAGCCCACCCGGTGACCAGCCTGCGAGGAGGCGGAACGGCTCCGAGATCTAGGACAAGGAGAATAAGTCCTGGGTAGGTTGTAACGGACATCAATACCCCTCCCGTCACAACCCCGGGAGCGCCTGCTCTGCACCGAAGCCTCCCGCTGACCTCTACCACCACGTGGCACCCGGGAACCCCTGGGGCTACGACTCCTCCCGTCTCTACCAGCAGGCCGCCCCTGCCGACCAAACCTAGGGGCTGCCGCACCTTCCCCTGACGAGCTGTCCGAGGGGGAGCAGTGCCTACCCGACCTCCCCCGAGCATCCCGGGACCCCAGAGATCTAACGGGCGAGGGGCTGCCACTACTACTCCCAGAACCCGGGCCCCCACGCCGCCCAGCCACTACAGAGGATCCCAATACCCCGCCTACCCCACTCCTCTGCCTATCCACCGCCGAAACCCCTTTCCCCGCACCCACCGCCACTGCCCCTTTACCTTTCCCCCCATGCTTACCAGACCCCGTCGGCTCAGACCTACCCCCCACCCCCTTGGGGGACCCGCTCACTGACCTGGCCGCACCCCGAGAACCCCCACCGCCCTTGGAACTCACCCCTTTTGAACCACATTTCCTCTTAGGGGCCCCAGGACCCTCCCCCCTTACGACTACGGCCCGGGCGCCCTCTACTGGCCTACTCCCGCCCCCCCCCTGTGGCAGAGCTCCCCCTAGCGACCTTCCCACCAAGAGGGCCCCGGCCGGAGCCCTCTGCACTTGCCTGTTGCCTCCCAGGCCGGCCATGCGGTCTCCCGGATCCAGACTCATCCTCATCATCACTCTCCGATGGGGGGGGAAGCCCTCCTAGACCTCCCCTCCGTGGGTCCCGAACCATCAGGGGGCCGCCCGGTCACCTCCGACCCGAAAGCAGCAGCGCCCTCGTCCACAATATCCTTCTGCCGCCGAGTGCTCATCCGAGGCTCCGGCCGCACGCGGGGAGGCAAGGCCTCGACCACGCGGCTACCGGGCCTGCTGCCGGCCACAACCGAAACTCCACTGCTTCCGGGGATAACTTCACCGGGCCCCGCGCCCGGGCTTAGCCTCCTCGGGGGCCTCCGGGCCCGAACTGGTCTACCGCCATCGCCGTCCCGATCCGCCGCCTCTGCCAGGGCAGGGCCTAGCAGTGCCCGTAGCCAGTCTGCACCCTGATGCCGTGCTGCCGACCGGATCCCCTCCAGCAAACGCTCCACGTCGTCCATTGGCCCTGCAGAGGAGACAAAAGAAATCCGACCATGCAAAGCCCGCGCACACCGAGGTGAACACAAACTCAACCAGGTAGAAAGTTAGAATGACTCACCTAAGATGGCTGCTCATTTAAATAGCCCATCCTACTTACCCATAATTCCAACCCTTGCTTACTTCCTCCTAAGCCCGCCTCCTAACCCCTGTCAAGGCCTTTTTCCGCTTAGCTGCGCTCTAGCTACATGGGGCTACAGTCCAGCCTCACACAGAGACCCTAGAGGAGCTGGGACAGCACTGAGTTTTACACTCTCTATTATGACTGGACTACAGGGCCAAGGCTCATGGTACATACGCTCTGCCAAAGACCTACGTATATCCTCTGTCCGTACTCTCACCTCTGATGCTCGCCTCCAAGATTTCTCCAGGGCTGCACCTCTTCTGTGGAACGCCCTTCCCTTCTCCGTAAGACTTTCACCCAGTCTCCACTCATTCAAAAAATCATTGAAAACTCACTTCTTCAAGAAAGCATATCAGTTAAACTGTTAGCAGGTTTTTATCCCCCACCCCCATGACTCCTCTCCTGCAACTGTCAAAAATTACCTACTAAGCCCTCAATGAATACTTTTCTTACAACCTACTTCGTACCCCTACTTTTACTTATTGTGTCACTATACCCCACTCCCTCTAGAATGTAAGCTCATTGAGCAGGGCCCCCCACCTCTCTGTTCCTGTACATCCATTTGTCTGGTTAAAATTACATGTCTGTTAGTCCACCCAATGTACAGCGCTACGGAATGTGATGGCGCTATATAAATAATAAAATAATAATAAATAATAATAATATCTTTCCCCACCAACCTATTTAAACTCGAAAAGGCACATTATATGTGCTAAAAACAAGGGGGCCCATAGTGGTCAGGCACCTGTAGGCATGTGCCCAGCAGCTTGTCCTCCATGCCTTTTCTCCCCCTCAAGTTAGGGGACGTATGTCACCCATGGAGGAGAACTTGACCTTGGCATGCTATTACAGGTAAATTTGCCTTTATTTATTTTAGGGGGTACAGTGCCAGCAAGGGTTATTCTAAATAAAAACAGTGTTTTTTGAGTAACTTTAAGAACTCTTATCCTTCATTCGTCTCTGGATTTCTCTCAGTTTATAACACACATTAAAAAAAACAAAAAAAAACACTGGACCTTCTTTTTGACAATTTCTGCTCTAGCACTTACTCTAATTACCCCTTTCCTCTCTCACCATCTCACCATCACCTCTTTAACTTCATTCCCACTCATCACACTTATTACTGCAATATCCAGGTGCTTTCCTATACATATACACCAGCAATGTAACAATCTTCACACATACACATACAGATAAATGCACATACATAAAAGCAGAAACATAGTTCACTGAAGTCTCCAGACTTGTAAAGCCACACATTGCAATTTGCTGCCATGTGACACCTAATTTTCTCTGAGAACTCCCGAACATCCAACAGCCAAGTGCTGTCATCCAGTGTCAAATGGACTGACAGAAAGTGCATTAGTGCCAGTTTAACTATGCTGGCAGTATACTAAGAATTATGGGCAGTGGTGTATATTGGATTTGTGCAACACACATTTTGATAGACACACGTCCTCACGGACACATGCACTGACATATACTCACTAACTGATACACAGTCATTGGCACACACTGTTTAACCAACACACCCACTTCCTGGCAGGCACACACTCTCAGATACGCATAGATCCTCACTGATTTGATACACACTGACAGACACACACACACAAACTGACATACACACACACTGACAGACACACACACACACTGACAGACACGCACACACTGACAGACAAGAACACTCACTCAAAGACAGACAGACATACACATTCACTGACAGTCACACACATTTTATCATACATTCCCTCGCTGCCCGCCCACAAAGCTTGTTGACAAAAGGCTAGCAAGCATTTTCTGGGGCATTTGTAGGGCAGCGTTTTTTGCCACCCCCCTGGAAAGTGCCACCCAAGGCAAGTGCCTTACTAGCATCGCGATAAATACCTCGCTGGTTAAGGTTGAGGGGCAATAGGGGAATAGTAGCTGAAGTTGGGCTATAGATAAAAATAAAGTAGGGGCTTGTTTCAGGCTCAAGCCCCAGGTAATTTCCTCCTGGTGGTATGCTAAAAGTGCATGCATTAAGTATTGCATCAAGTTTTACAGCAATTTGAGATACAGTAGCTCTTCTGTGTGATTAGACTAGATGGATTTCCCTTTGCTCCTCATGTACATCAATGAGCCTTGGGCACCTATTACCCTGACGCCGGTTTTACTGCTTGTCCTTCCTTGAACTACTTTGGTAGGTACTAATCACTGCATACTAGGAACACCCCACAAGACTTACCACTTTGGAGAAATGCTTACCCAGTCATCTAGCCATCACTATCTGTCCCAGATCTTTTTACTTGCTTATTTTTTCTGCTTCCAACACATGGAATTCAAGTACTGACTGTTTACTTGCTGTCTAATATATCCCACCCTCTGACAGGTGCCATTGGAACAATATAATCAATGTTATTCACTTCCACTGTGAGTGGTTTTAATGTTGTGGTTGATGTGTGCGTATATATATTTATTGTATATTTATATTTATTGTATATGTATACCTTGATTAAAGTTTGTATATGTATATGTATATTTATTGTATATGTATACCTTGATTGAAGTTTAAGCCACTACACATCATTGATCCATGCTGTGTCCATCAATCTGTCTTTTTTCTGTGACCCTTAAAAACATTAGTAAAATAATTGATCAAATTGACATTGCATACAATAAAATAGGCACCTTCCAAAATACAGCATTCAACTCTTAAAAGCATTGTTCAATTATGAATAGCCTAGAGGGAGTCATTCAGTCCTCATCAGGGGATGAATAAAGATGGAAAATAGTATATCAATATTATTGCAGATTAGCCATATTAATCTTTAAAGACTCAAACATCCCCAGTGTTTTACGCATGTTTGAGAATCTAGTAAACAGTGCTTACAAAAATATATTTTAAGAAAACAAACATTATTTTCAAATAAAACAAATTAATAAGATCTACCCACTTGAATGTATTAGTTAATAAATGTAAATATATTTGTTTCTTTATTTACCAGATATAATGCAATTTGAGACTAACCAAAGGCATTGCTAGGGGAGGGGCTCACCATAGCTGGAGCGCTGAGTGGGGTCCTAAAAAGCCCTTGATCTGTGTTTAGAACAGATTCATCATTAGCCTCCAGTTTCCTGTAACCCTGTACTTATAATATTCTCTATATTTCATTGTGGCAAACCTAGCCACTTCAGACTGTAGAACTGTGACTCTAAAGGTTGTCCTAAACATTGCTGCCATATTGTGTTTGAATGTACTTTGCATTCTGTGTAGAAATGTATATTTGCCTGTATCCTTATAGCATTCGTATGCTAGCAGCCGAAAGCCGCTAGCATTTATATGGTTGTTTCACGAACAGCA
Source organism: Pelobates fuscus (assembly GCF_036172605.1). Taxonomy (NCBI): domain Eukaryota; kingdom Metazoa; phylum Chordata; class Amphibia; order Anura; family Pelobatidae; genus Pelobates; species Pelobates fuscus. The sequence continues at coordinate 252,786,497 of NC_086317.1, read as the reverse complement.
ACTTAACCGGCTGTTCGTGAAATGAACTAAGTACCGAACTCAAGCCCACACACTGAGAGTCATGTGGCACCAATTACCAGATTGCAACATTGTTGCAATCGGTAGTTAAGTGCTTTCCTGGGTGGCCGTCGCTCGACTACCGACCACGCGGCAGTCGGACATCTTGGATCCTTTGTCTCCCCAGCGGTGCTTTGCCGTCGAGTGCCTGGAACTGAAAACGGCTACTCGACGGCACGAACACCGCTGTACTTCCCGGCCGTTCGGGAGCTCCGGTCTTCTCCTATTGTGGTTCCCCATCGGTGTTCGGTAATTTCAGATGACCTTAATAGTAAAGTGTATTTCGTGCGGCGTTCCGTTTTTTTAGCTGGGATCTGAGCGGTACTCTCACGAAAAGTGCACTCAGACCCCAGCTATCTACCGAACGTCCGTTTGTCAGAATACCATGAATATTGTACGAATGGTGAATTTAAATGTAAAATGCCAGTTCTGCTGCACGGAGAGATAATCCACTTAACGGTGTATTTCAGTGGGAGTGTCCCTCTCGTGCAGCAGTGCCTGATGGGAGAAATGCTCCAAATGTTAAGTCCCCCTGTAGTCCCTTACTGTATTACCCCTGCTGTGTCAGTAAGGAAACCCCTTGCATGGGGACTTGCATAAATACTGGAAGCTGTGACTAAAGACCTCAGTTGACTCCCAGAACTGTGTTTCGTCCGGTTACTGGGGGATTTGGGATATTGCCTTACTATCAGCGCTGACTGTGGATTACCTTTGATACCAGCGGAGATCGTGGGATTTAATATTTCCGCTCCGCTACATTCATTATACAATATTGAGGGAAAAGCAACACCTTCATCTACAACTTTTTCATAAACCCTATTAAACCTCTCAGTTAATTTCAAACTATGTATTTTCTCTCACTTACCAGGCTGCTCGCTTAGCTGTGCCAATGCCACTCGCTTAGCTTTGCCCCTGCTGCCTTGTCTGATAGACCTGAGTGGAGGATAATGATAACCTCCACCTGGTGCCGCGTAGCAACACTACATAGCGTGACCAGCATTATAGGAGTGCTCTATGAATCTCCTTTACACCTGTCAACCAGGGATCTGCGAACTGTGTCGGCCACATGGCACACCCTGCTGCCATAGGGCCCTGTGCGACCGCACAGCTTGCCTACCGCTAACTCCGGCCCTGTTCATACTCCTCTTATATCCTTGGATGGTCCTTTTGAAATGACATTACATCAGCAAGGAGTTGTCCCCACACTTGATGATCAACAAGCCCCTCAGGTAATCTGCAATGCACGTTGGGGGCATATTATGGGGTAGGTTTTACTGCCCTGAATGACCTTTGCTCTACACGGGGACATATGAGACTTGACTTTTGCTGACACACTGTTTACACCTTGTGTGAACACAAAATCACAGGTCTAAAAGCGGTGTACCATGACACTACTCCTCCTACTCCATCCTCTTCCATAACCTCCTCGGCTGAGTCCTCTTCTGCTGCTGCGTCTTGCTCCACATCAACGGCACCCCCCTAGCTCCCAAGGTACTATTCCACATCCCGGATACGGCAGTGTCACGCCGTCTTGGGGTTGACTTGCCTGAAAGCAGAGAGTCACACCGGACCAGCACTCCTGTCCGCCCTGAACGCACAAATGGATCAGTGGCTGACTCCGCACCAACTGGAGATCGGCAAAGTGGTTTGTGACAACGGAAGAAATTTGTTGGCGGCATTGAATTTGGGCAAGTTGAGACATGTGCCGTGCATGGCACATATGTGTAATCTGATCGTACAACGCTTTGTGCATAAATGCCCAGGCTTACAGGACGTCCAGAAGCAGGCCAGGAAGGTGTGTGGCCATGGTGCACTTTCAGATATCCAGCGGCGAAACAACATGCCAGTGAGGCGCATGATTTGCGACAGCCCGACACGTTGGAATTCAACACTCCTAATGTTCGACCGCCTGCTCCAACAAGAAAAAGCCGTTAACGACTATTTGTATGACCGGGGTGTTAGGACAGCCTCTGCGGAGCTGGGAATTTTTTGCCACGTTACTGGACGCTCATGCGCAATGCCTGTAGGCTCATGCGTCCTTTTGAGGAGGTGACAAACCTAGTCAGTCGCACCGAAGGCACCATCAGCGACATCATACCATTTGTTTTCTTCCTGGAGCATGCCCTGCGAAGAGTGCTGGATCAGGCAGTAGATGAGCGTGAAGAGGAAGAGGAAGAGTTGTGGTCACCATCACCACCAGAAACAGCCTTATCAGCATCGCTTGCTGGACCTGCGGCAACGCTGGAAGAAGATTGTGAGGAAGAGGAGTCAGAGGAGGAATGTGGCTTTGAGGAGGAGGAGGAAGACCAACCACAACAGGCATCCCAGGGTGCTCGTTGTCACCTATCTGGTACCTGTGGTGTTGTACGTGGCTGGGGTGAAGAACGTACCTTCAGTGAGATCACTGAGGACGAGGAACGGGTCATGAGTAGCTCGGCATCCAACCTTGTGCAAATGGGGTCTTTCATGCTGTCGTGCCTGTTGAGGGACCCTCGTATAAAAAGGCTGAAGGAGAATGACCTGTACTGGGTGTCCACGCTACTAGACCCCCGGTATAAGCAGAAAGTGCCTGAAATGTTACCGAATTACCGCAAGTCGGAAAGGATGCAGCAGTTCCAAAATAAATTTAAAAGTATGCTTTACACAGCGTATAAGGGTGATGTCACAGCACAACGGGAATCTAACAGGGGAAGAGGTGACAGTAATCCTCCTCCTCCCACGACCACGCCGGCAAGGACAGGACGCTTTACAGACGTGTTGTTGATGGAGGACATGCGGAGCTTTTTAAGTCCTATGCATCGCCACAGCCCTTCGGGGTCCACCCTCAGAGAACGACTCGACCGACAGGTAGCAGACTACCTCGCCTTAACTGCAGATATTGACACTCTGAGGAGCGATGAACCCCTTGACTACTGGGTGTGCAGGCTTGACCTGTGGCCTGAGCTATCCCAATTTGCGATAGAACTTCTGGCCTGCCCCGCTTCAAGTGTCCTGTCAGAAAGGACCTTCAGTGCAGCAGGAGGTATTGTCACTGAGAAGAGAAGTCGCCTAGGTCAAAAAAGTCTAGATTACCTCACCTTTATTAAGATGAATGAGGGATGGATCCCGAAGGGACTGACAGTGGGCGATACATTCGACTAAAAAAGGCCTGATGAGGGGGACGTAACAGGGATTAAACTGATAAGAATAGTACTACTTAACACACCACTCCTATCTGGTGGCACATTAGATTGCACACGCAGTGCCCCAAATTTGAAGTAGGAGGACCGACCAAGCATCTTTTTCCATCTCCCGGTTCCTAAAATTGATGCCATATACACGTCCCCTGATAGGGGACGTAACAGGGATTAAACTGATAAGAATAGTACTACTTAACACACCACTCCTATCTGGTGGCACATTAGATTACACGCGCAGTTCCCCAAATTTGAAGTAGGAGGACCAACCAAGCATCTTTTTCCATCTCCCGGTTCCTAAAATCAATGCCATATACACGTCCCCTGATAGGGGACGTAACAGGGATTAAACTGATAAGAATAGTACTACTTAACACACCACTCCTATCTGATGGCACATTAGATTGTACGCGCAGTGCCCCAAATTTGAAGTAGGAGGACCGACCAAGCATCTTTTTCCATCGCCTGGTTCCTAAAATCAATGCCATATACATGTCCCCTGATAGGGGACGTAACAGGGATTAAACTGATGGGAATAGTACTACTTAACACACCTTATAATAATGCAGAGAGAGGCAATGCAGAGAGAGGAGTCTGAAGAAGAGGAGTCAGAGGAGGAAGGTGGCTTTGAGGAGGTGGAAGACCAAACACAGCAGGCGCCCCAGGGGGCTTGTTGTCACCTTTCGGGGACCCTTGGTGTTGTATGTGGCTGGGTGGAGGAAGAGACCTTCAATGACATCAGTGAGGACAAGGAACGGGACATGGCTAGCTTGGTATCCAACCTTGTGCAAATGGACTGTTTGCGGTTGTTTGCGGTGCGTAAAACGGGGAGTTTGGTCTGTCACTGTGAAGCGGGCGTAACCCTTACACTACCTGATCGATACAACATCATACCTGATGTTTTAAAGCAGGTTATTCCAAACAATTTAGGAATGTTAGGTGATTTATGCCCTTTATGGATTAAAACCAGACTCTGCATCAACTATGTAATTTTCCATGGGAGTTTTGCCATGGATCCCCCTCCAGCATGCCACAGTCCAGGTGTTAGTCCCCTTGAAACAATTTTTCCATCACTATTGTGGCCAGAAAGAGTCCCTGTGGGTTTTAAAATTCTCCTGCCTATTGAAGTCTATGGCGGTTCGCCCGGTTCGCCCGTTCGCGAACATTTGCGTAAATTCGCGTTCACCGTTTGCGAACGGAAAATTTTATGTTTGCAACATCTCTAGTCAAAATACTAGCCGAGGTCAGGGAACACAGAAAGGGATGCAGCGATGAGGAAAGCCAGGAGTCAGGCTACTAGAATATAGAGAAGCCAATAAACCAAGCCAAAGTAAAAAAACAGGTAGAAAACTATAAACAGGAATGCGCTCTCGGACAACCACAAGGGAAACCACGACAGGGCACTGAGCAGGATGAGAACTGGGCCTAAATACCCCTCCTCTAGATCTTTGACCCCAAAGTCAGTTACCAGGTGTCCATTTGGATAATTGCTGCTCAGCATTAACCCTTCTGTGGATTAGGTTGCTGCTCAGCACAACGTTTCCTGTGTGGACAGTAAATGTCATTAACCACATTTTTATAAGCGGATGAATACGTGACAAGCAGGCATAAAGCCAAAGGTGTCCACCATAGGGGAGGCAGTTTGGAGGTCATCAGAGCTCACCTTCCTCCCCCCGCATGCCACAATCCATGTGGATTGGCTGCAGAAGAGTTAGCCACTTTGCAAGTCGTGCTGCCATGTTCTCTTTAGAGAGAAGAAGCTTTCTCCTGACAACCCTTCCAAACAAGCTATACTTGTTTAGTTTCTTTCTAAATGTACTGTCTGAACTTTAACATTTAACATGCTAACTGAGGCTGATAGAGTCTGAGATGTAACTTGGGATTTTTGCAATTTTCCTGAGTATTGCATGGGTGCATTTGCTGGGAAGATTGGCAACTGTCTTGAATGTTTTCAACTGTTAAATAAACTTTCTCATTGTAGAATGATGGACTTTAAATTGTTTGGAAATGGCCTTATAACCCTTCATAGTTTGATGAGCTGCAACCACTACTTCTCTAAGATCGCAGATATCTTTCCTTCTTGGCATTGTGTTAACACACACTTGAATGCTCCAGACCAGCAAACTGCTAAAACTTTGGCTTTTATAGAGGTGGTCACACTTGCTAATAATAAATTAAATGCTCTTTGAAAGCGATCATATGGTCCCTAGGGGCCTGATTTGCCGGAGAGGGCTGCCTGGGCTGTCAGGCAGTCCTCTCGAAGAGGGTCGCGGCGGAGGTAAGTACCGCGGACCTCCTGGGGGCTAAAGCAACGGCTTTAAAGCCTATTACCGTATATACTCGAGTATAAGCCGAGTTTTTCAGCACATTTTTTGTGCTGAAAAACCCCAACTCGGCTTATTTTCGAGTCAGTGTCTGTATTATGGCAATTTACATTGCCATAATACAGACTGGGGGCTGTGGGGGCTGCAGAGCGTTTACTTACCTCTCCTGCAGCTCCTGTCAGCTCCCTTCTCCTCCGCGCCGGTCCGTTCAGCACCTCGGTCAGCTCCCAGTGTAAGTCTTGCGAGAGCCGCGGGGTCATAGTGCGGCTCTCGCGAGACTTACAGTGTAAGCTGACAGAAGAGCTGCACGGACCGGCGCGGAGGAGGAGGGAGCTGACAGGAGCTGCAGGAGAGGTAAGTAAACTCTCAGCCAGCCCCCCTCCCCCCCACTGAACTGCCAATGCCACTGGACCACCAGGGAAGGAGAACCCCCCTCCCTGCCATCTATCAAGCAGGGAGGGGGGACGAAAAAATTTTTAAAAATATAAATAATAATAATAATGAAAAAAATAAATAATAAAAAAATTTAAAATTATTTAACCAAAAATAAATTATTAAATAATAATAAAAAATAAATAATAAAAATGCCCACCCCCCACCAATGCTCTGCAACACACACACACAAACACTGCACTCATACACACTGCATTCATACACACACACACACACACACTGCATTCATACACACACTGCACTCACACACACTGAATTCATACACACACTGCAATCATACACACACTGCACTCATACACACACTGCATTCATACTCACACTCCATTCATATACACACTGCACTCATACACACACTGCATTTATACACACACTGCACTCACACACGCTGCATTCATACACACACTGTACTCATACACACACTGCACTCATACACACTGCACTCATACACATACTGCACTCATACACACACTGCATTCATACACACACTGCATTCATACACACACTGCACTCATACACATACTGCATTCATACACACACTGCACTCATATACACACTGCACTCATACACACACTGCATTCATACTCACACTGCATTCATACACACTACACTCATACACACACTGCACTCATACACACACTGCATTCATACACACACTGCACTCATACACACACTGCACTCATATACACACACTGCACTCATATACACACACTGCACTCATACACACACTGCATTCATACACACACTGCACTCATATACACACACTGCATTCATTATATACACACACTGTAAATAAATATTCAATTAATATAATTTTTTTAGGATCTAATTTTATTTAGAAATTTACCAGTAGCTGCTGCATTTCCCACCCTAGTCTTATACTCGAGTCAATACGTTTTCCCAGTTTTGGGGGGTAAAATTAGGGGCCTCGGCTTATATTCGGGTCGGCTTATACTCGAGTATATACGGTATAATGGAGACGGCATATAATGCCATAACGGGATTATGGGGTTAATGACAGTTTACACTGCTTCGTCTTGCAATGTAAACTACTTACCTGTAGATACAGGAAACAGAACAATACCTGCCTGTATGAAAAAGGTTGAGCCTAGTAGAGAAATAGGAGAGTCTGTGATTAACACATTGCAACAATGTAACTACAGTGGGACCTGGGTTTACGAATTTAATGTGTTCTCCGGGACGTTTCTTATTGCAAAAAATTTGTAAACCGAAACGCGGTTTCCTGTAGAAATACATTGAAAGCCTTCTGGAGGTCAGAAAAAAGTCAAAATGAGCTGGCATGGAAACCAACCCACAATGCAGAACACACAATAAAAGGCATGCAAATGACAAAGTTCAGCTCCCTACCTTTCCACGACTTGAGAAATGCACCAAAAAGTCCCAAAACAATTGCAAACAATTTCCAGAATGGCTCCAAAACTCGATGCCAAATCTGAATAAAAATGAATGAAAGCAAATGCTCATAGTCCTCACAGTAACTCATACATAGAGCATATAGTGGATAGATATGGAGGCTGTGTCCTCATAGTAACGCATACATAGAGCATATATTGGACACATATACTGAGGCCGAGTCTTCAGACCAACTCATACATAGAACATGTAGAGGAAACATTTACTGAGGCTGTGCTTCACATCAACTCATACATAAAGCACATAGTGGATACATATATTGAGGATGTCAGTAATTCCTAATATAGCATATACTGGACACATACGGTGCTGTGCTTCATATACAGCAAGCATGTCAAACTCATTGTCAAACCCACAATGGACATCTTTGCGGCCCAGAGAGCCGCAAGTGCATGCTTAGTGTTATAGCAGAGTAGGCATCTGCTTTCCCCACATTGCAGGTGCCTACTATGCTAAAAGTTACCCGGCCAAGAAGGAGGGTCAAAGATGGAGCTCAGTGTTCATACTCCTCACTGCTCACGCGCGCCGTCTGTAGTGAAGCCGGGTGCCGGAAAATGATGGCATATTCCGGCACCCGGCATCACTAAACTGCGTGAGGAGCAGATAGAATATCCTCATTGGACCCTAGGGAGAGGCCCCACATTGGCTCCAAAAGGTAGGGAGCAATAAAGAAAATGATGTGTGTGCAAGAATGTGTAAATGTGTGTGTGTGTGCCTGTCAGTGTGTGTGTGTGTGTGTGTGTGTCTGTCAGTGAGTGTGTGTCTGTCAGTGTGTGTCTGTCAGTGAGTGTCTGTCTGTGTGTCTGTCAGTAAGTGTGTGTGTGTGTGTCTGTCTGTGAGTATCTGTCTGTGAGTGTGTGTGTCTGTCAGTGAGTGTGTCTGTCTGTCAGTGAGTATGTGTGTCTGTTTGTGTGTCAGTGAGTGAGTGTGTCTGTGTGTGTGTGTGTTTGTCAGTGAGTGTCTGTTTGTCCGTCAGTGAGTATGTCTGTCTGTGTGTGTCAGTGTGTGTCTGTGTGCCTGTCAGTGAGTGTGTGTGTGTCTGTTTGTGTGTGTCTGTCTGTGAGTGTGTGTTTGTGCCTGTCAGTGTCTGTGTGTGTCTGTCAGTGAGTCTGTGTGTCAGTGAGTGTGTGTGTGTCAGGATTACTAATTGATCCAGCACGTAGAATTGTATCACACCAAGGACAAAAAGATAACATCTTACCGGGCCTTAGAATGGCCGGACGTAACGTACCCAAGAATAGTCAGAATGCTTGTTGAGGTCAGGGACACAGAAGGAGACACAACGATGAGCACGTAGAATTCTATTACACCTAGGACTAAAAGGTAACAAATTTACAATAAAGTGGATTCTTAAAACAATCTATCCCGTGGTTTATTGCATGGTGCCTGAGACTGAGCTTCCATGATGGCGTCAAGCAGAGGAGATGATAAGGAAAGGACAGTGGAAGCGATAATACACTCAGGAGGAATAATAGGGTATGTCTCTTGGTCCTGTACTGATTCAGTATCAAACTGCCTAGATAAGGCATCTGCCTTCACGTTTTTGGGACCAAGTCTGTAAGTTAGCAGAAAGTTAAAGTGAGAAAGGAACAAAGACCATCTAGCCTGTCTAGAGGATAGTTGTTTAGCATCCCCTATATAAGCCAAATTCTTGTGGTCAGTAATGATCAAAAGGATGTCCTTTGAACCCTCTAAAAGATGTTGCCACTCTTTAAGCACCAGTAGAATGGCCAATAATTCTCTGTTGCCAATATTATAATTACGCTCAGCGCGAGACAACTTTCTAGAGAAGTATCCACAAGTATGCAAAGGGATATCCTGACTTTCCCTCTGAGAGAGAACAGCCACTACCCTCGTTTCGGAGGCATCAACCTCCAGTATTAAGGGTTTGCTGGTGTCGGGATGTATTAATGTGTCAGCAGAAGCAAACCTTTGTTTGAGGATGTCAAAAGCTTCTCTAGCCTCCTTAGACCATATCGTACTGTTTGCCCTCTTGCGTGTCATATTGGAGATGGGGGCTATCACAGAAGATAACCCTTTGATAAATCTCCTATAATAATTGGCAAACCCAATAAACCTTTGAATGGCTTTTAGTCCACTTGGCAATGGCCAATGTGGAACAGCTTCTAGTTTATGAGGGTCCATCCGAAAATCAGAGGCAGAAATGTTATACCCCAAAAACTGTACTTCAGTCTGATCAAAGATGCATTTTTCAAATTTACAATAAAGTGGATTCTTAAGTAAAGTTTGCAATGTTTGTGGTGAGTCTGAAGCTCAGGGGAATAAATAAGTATATCATCGAGATAGACTAGGACAGATGAATAAATATAGTCCCTGAGTACATCATTAATAAAGTCCTGGAACACGGCCGGAGTATTGCACAACCCGAAGGGCATCACAAGGTACTCATAGTTTCCACTTCTAGTGTTAAATGCCGTTTTCCACTCATGAGTTTCCTTGATCCTTACCAAATTGTATGCACTTCTGAGATCAAGTTTAGTAAAGACTTTAGCCCCCTGGAGTCTGTCAAACAATTCGGAAATGAGGGGAATGGGATAGGCATTTTTAATGGTGATTTTGTTTAATGCCCTGTAGTCAATGCATGGACGTAATTCACCATATTTTTTAGATACAAAAAAGAACCCTGCACTAGCAGGCGAGGATGATTTACGCATGTGGCCCTTATCTAGGTAATCTTTGATATATTCTTCCATTATTCTACCCTCCTGTGGAGATAGAGCATATACTTATATGGGAACTTCAGAGGCCTGAGGCGTAGTAGTGGGTAATGTAATGATGCCCACTCTTTTGTTAATGTGTAACATAAATCTCAGTACAGTCCTTGCCCCATTCCAAAATCCCCCCCTTTGCCCAGTCAATATGAAGAGTCAGAATGCTTGCCAAAGTCAGGGACACAGAAGGAGACACAACGATGAGGGAAAGCCAAAAGTCAGAGTTACCAGAATACAGGGTTACCAGAAGTCAAAATGAAGCCAAAATTAATAACCATAATAAACGCTCAGGAACACACTCTCACACAACCACTAAGGGAAATCATGACAGGGCAATGAGAAAAAGTAAAATTGCATTTAAATAATCCCTCTGATGATTCTCTGGTTCCAGAGGTGATTAATCCATCACATATGGTTCCAGCTAGCCTCAAGAAGACATCCTGGAGGGCAAGGATATTAATAGGACACTCCAGGCACCCAGACAACTTCTGCCCATTGGAGTGGTCTGGGTGCCAACTCCCATCATCCTTAACCATGCAAGTGTGATTATTGCTCTGCATGAGGACCTCCAGCAACATGTGATGAGGGGTGTGAGGGAGGGCGGCACTGCAGAATTCTGCAGTGCCAGGAAAATGGATTCAATGGAAAGTGGCAGCTCTGACTCAGTTTTAAAGGAACTAAAGCAGTTTTAGTGTAAAGATCATTCCCCTGCAATTTCACTGCTCAGTTCACTGTCATTTAGGAGTTAAATCACTTTGTTTCTGTTTATGCAGCCCTAGCCACACCTCCCCTGGCTCTGATTGACAGAGCCTGCATGAAAAAAAAACTGGTTTCACTTTCAAACAGATGTAATTTACCTTAAATAATTGTATTTTAATCTCTAAATTGAACTGTAATCACATACAGGAGGGTCTAGCAATCTATTAACATAGCAGGGGATAAGAAAATCTTAATTAAACAGAACTTGCAATAAAGAAAGCCTAAATAGGGCTCTCTTTACAGGAAGTGTTTATGGAAGGCTGTGCAAGTCACATGCAGGGAGGTGTGACTAGGGTTCATAAACAAAGGGATTTAACCCCTAAATGGCAGAGGATTGAGCAGTGAGGCTGCAGGAGCATGTTCTATACACCAAAACTGCTTCATTAAGCTAAAGTTGTTCAGGTGACTATAGTGTCCCTTTAACTTCAATATGGATTAGAGTAGACTACATACTGACTTATTCTGCAGATACTTTTCAGGCCTCAGGACTCCGACTTGTGCAGTTTGCGCATCCACGTCATACTCAACGAACTTATGCCCTAACAGGGCAGAAGTTTCTCGGAGCCATTCAGTTCTTTACATATCTACGAAATCTGATAAGGTATTTAAGAATAAGCTGGGTCGGGACATTGTCTTTTGGTCAAGTCCCAAATTTGAAATAATTTCAACGCTGGTACTTGTGGTTTTAGTTCTTACAGGTTATTGCAAGTTTGCTCCTTCTATTTCAAGACTCACTCCAAATTCAGGTGCCCTAATACAATGTTCCCTAAACCCTTTCTCACGTGCATTAATGTTACATATTTTGCTGAACTATTACGGTAACATCCCTCTCAAAACTTGGTTTACTTTCTCATTGATGGCATATCACAGGGGTTTCACACAGGTATCATACATTTGCCATCTGGTACGCTGGAATGCAATTATTTGCAGATGGCGCTAGCAGGTCCTGAATTGGTCGATAAACTAATCAAGACTGACTTGGAGCAGGGATTGCTTTGGGCCTTTTAGGTCCTCTCCTTTTACTTCTTGGAGGAAAACTCCTATTGGTATAGTCACGGGTAAATCATTAACCTATCAGCACCACATTCCTCCATGGTTCCAAGTATTACCTCCCTCATACCCTCAGTAGAATTCTCCTTGCAATACCCCATAATTGACAATGCCATCTGGGCCTGTCTTGCTGTGGGGGTGGGTGCATGGCTCAGTAAAACGGATATTGTCATTCGGTGGTGGGGTTTATATTATTTTTTTCCCGGCTCAAGTTCGGTTCCAAGAGTAACCCCAAGATACTCGATATATTTGTGGAAACCTTTCACTGGTGGCTACTTAATGTGTGCAGTTGCCCGACTGTTATCCACTATTTAGACTACTTCCTCACAATTGAAGACAACTCTCACCCACTTGCAGTCTCACAGACGCAAACTGTCTTTTTGAATCCCTTTGTATACCGAAGGTCCAGACATGGTAATACATTTTCTGGGTGTTAAACTAGACTCAGTCAACATGCAGTCCTGTTTTCCTCATGATACCATTAAGCGCACCATGTCAAGCATTGACCTATACTTGCATTTAGGTTCTTGCAACCGCAAAGAACTACATTATCTGCTTGGTTCACTCAATTTTGGCATAGGGATCATCCCACGAGGTACATCCTTCAATTTCCAGCTACTCTGTTTGTTCCCTGACCTTCCCTCAGACTATTCCCGCATCACGTTAGGCCCACAAGCGACGGTTGACTTACTGACAGGGCGCACTTTTCTCACAACATAGAATGGGAAAGCCATGTTGATTCCCCCAATTTCCAACAATTCCCCGACCCTCTGGACAGATGCTGCAGCCAATACGGGTTTCACAGCCATCTGTGGCAATCAATGGCTCTGGGATCATTGACCTAGTGAAGTTAAGTCCCAAGCCTATTCAAAACCTTGGCCTTTTTCGAGTTCTACCCGACAGTGGCGGCAGCAATTGCCTGGGGTCCTTGTGGGTCAGGTCACTCAGTCAGAAGCTTTCCAAACAACCTAGACACCTGCCACATTTTAAATAAAGGCCGCTCATCATCTTTGGTCATTTTGAGGTTTTGAGGAGACTCACGTGGGTGGCGTCCACTTGCCAGTTTTTCCTCACTTGTATTCACGTTCCGGGGGTCACTAATGTATCGACTGATCACTGGTCTCATTTCCGTTTGCAGGCATTTTGCTCCTGCCCCTTCATTCCGAGACATGTTACTGGATTAAAGGTTTTATTGATACACGCACAGAATATTTCCCTCTTAGCATTCTCAATTAACACTAGGGAATCTTAGGGTTTTTTTACCTTTTAACTAAAGTCATAGTCGAATCTCAAATTCATGACATGTTTGTTATGGAGTCTTTATTGGGGTTAATTAATTGAATTATACCTTAACGTATAATTATCATTTAACACTATCAAACTCTTCCTAATGGGCATTCAACACCACATGCTGTTACAATACCCTAACAAAACAGGATTCTTATCATCCTACCAAATTAAACCTTACTGAAAGAAATCCAAAAATCTTACATGACTTTACCCTCTAACAGACTACCCATCCATAGTAAACTGTTACAATCATTATCTGATTTGTTAGGCATGCCACCTTTTGAACCTTTTGATCACTGATATGGTAATTAAAACCACCATATACCTAGCTTTCATGGATTCCTATGACCAAGACAGTTCACCACCATTAATCTAATTTACACAGATTACCTTAATCTATAGATCACTACATCCTTTGACTCCCCCACTCTAAAACCAGCCAGATGGGATGCCAGGTCGACATACCCTTCTACCCTACATACAACAAATGGTGCCCAGTTAAGGTATTGGATAAATATTTCAGCACCATTCACAAACAGCCACCCCAACCATTACTAGAATTACAAGGTTCCACACACACTACTGCTAATTTTATGCTCTATGTCCGTATGCTATTGATAAGACTTGGCCTCATTGCAACTCATTATTCAGGCCACTCTTTTCGCATAGGAGCAGCATCATCCGCTTCCTCCAATCACATTCCAGCACATATAATCAAGACCATGGGATGCTGGAAATCACCCACTTATACCAGAACTGGTTGAAGAGACTCGACAGGCTTTTCGTTACGTATCCAAGTAATTTTGATGTATTGTAGAACAAATACATTTTGTATGGTACACTTCTTTTTTGCCCTCTTTATTACAGACCTACTGCATTGTCGGTACCAGCACACCACAACCGACTGGTGTTATTATCTATGATATTTACTACGAATTCTGTGTTATCTAACTCTTACGGCAATATTGAACAGACCACAAATTTAAGGCTGTGCCTGTAGTTGTGGGAGGGGTTAGGTCCCCTTTATAAGGGCCTCCAAACCTCTCTCACATACCGTTATTGGTCTGGCGAGTTGCCCCTCCCACCACTCCCTCTTTTCACATCACCATCTTAGGTGAGCCCTCTTTATTATAGGCCTACTGCATTGTCAATTCCGGCACACCACAACCAACTGGTGTTATTATCTATGATATTTATAATGAATTATGTGCTATCTAACTCTTACGGCCTCTCATCCTTAAATTAGACAAATAAAAATAGTCTCTCAATACCTCTTATATCATATATGTGTTTTTCCTGTGAATATTATTAGGATTGAACCAATCCTGGTTGACCAAAAGAAGCAGAGAATATAATTGTAGAAGCTTTGAATGGAAATTTCCATTCCTGGTCAGATATGTATTTAAATCTACACCACAGGTGGTTCTTGGAAAAGATAGAAGCCATGGTAAGTGGTCTTGAAAGGTAAGTTCAAATTTAGCAGTACGGAATCAATGGTTGGTATTAGGGAAACCATATCGACTCTCACCTAGTGCAATACCTCTGTCTCTCTTTTTTTACTTTTCTGATGCATTAAAAAATAACCTGAAATTCCAATGACAACGTCTGTTAACTCTCTGTAAACGTATATGATCAAGTTATCATTAATTATTTGTGTGTTGGTGGTGTATATGTAAATAAAAAAGAGCTAAACTTAATATATTCTAACACAAAAATCTGTTATTATTAATGGGACCTCTAAACCTTGAAATCAAACACAAAGAAAAGTAAATGCTTTGGTTTCATAAGTCTAAACCACACCACAGTAACCACACCATCCCTGCACAAGACATTACAGTGATGTCAAGGCATCCACTATATCATTTCTGGAAAATAAATATATGAATGGTGAAAATAATTAGAAAAACATGTTGATCTGGTTATCATTTTTCTCAAAATATAGATATTTGAAAGTAAAAGAATTATAATGTTAACCACTCTCTTCCTGTTTAATTTCAGACATGACCTCTGGTTTTGTCGGGTAGAGTGTAAATTATATGCCGCCAGCATAAAATATTAAACCCAATTTGTGCTTAATTATTGATGCTATTATCTATTTTCTAATAATGACATTAGAAAATCAACATCCCCCCATTAAATAGCTTTCTTACATTAGAAGCTTCTTGAGGTTAGAATTCTTCCTCTCATTGTTTTGTGCCGTATGATTAATGATTATGGGAAGTCCATAAATAGTCTTCCAGAAATGTTTTATTTCTTTATGTACTTATAAAATGGACAGTGTTGGCTTTTTAAGTGACTGTGAAGGGTTTGTACAGATAGAGGACAAATGGCAACAACACAGGCAACAGAGTTTAGGATATAATTAAGAAAAAAAGTATTATATAAATATTTGTTATATATAAATATAGAAATGTGTAATATAATTATGGAGCATGATGACTACTAAACACTTCATTCAATATCTGTTTGTCCTGTTATCCCACCTAAATAACCACACAACCAGGCAATCATTTGTGGATAGAGCAATGGCCACATGTTATTTTAATAAACTGTCAATGGTTGAGGTGAGAAATCAACATGCAGTTAACTTTTCCATATGCTAGGTGTTTATAATTACAGGAAGTAGCTTCTGAGGGACAGATAGGGCGTCTCCACAGCACAGGCCAGGTATACTTCAAGCTTTGCAAAATTAGATAAAAATACAAACAAAGCAACGAAAGATACAAAAGAAGATAAAGTAAAATGGAGCAATATGACAATATAAAAAAAGGAAAGTATGGGTGGGAAATTAAGGCAGACTCACTTAAAGTCACACTCCGCTGCCCAAGTCTAAAAATGTTGAAAAAAAAAATTAATACTGTTTAGTACATATGCCCCCATTGAATTCATCCATGCATTTAGTTATGTATTTTTCCATTGGGGTTATATGTAAAAACTGTTTGCAGAAGGTGCAGGTCTCTTGTCTGCAGTCTTTGCAAACCCTCCTCTTCTAACCCCGCCTAGACTTTTTGCTGCTATCCAATCACAGACTTTTTAATGCAGAAAGGCATATTCTGTGGGAAATTGCCGCCTTTTAAATTTAGCTCCCAGAGGGTGTAACAAGGTTCATCTATAAAATGTGGTTAGTGCCATTGTTTCTGCTCTCCTCTTTCGTGTGCTACGTCATTTTATGGGGGAATATATTCTACGGAGTGTTTTGTTTCTTTCCACCCTTCTTTTTTTGTTTGGTTGTATACCGACTGGATTTCTATTTCAGAGTTATTTACTAAAGAGAGAATTCAAAGTGAAATTTAAAGGCCAGAGTAGCCAAGCTGAAAGCATAGCAGCCGTAGAGAATGTTTTCATTTCAGCTATATTGACCTTAAATGTAAAATTCACTTTAAATCACCTTGATTTCTCACTATAAATAAGCCTGTTTGTATAAGTGAAACAGTATTCTCCCTATTTACTCCATTTCAGCTAAGATAAGTGGTATATTTATTCAGCATTTAACATAGTGGCTTGCACTAATTTCCCGAATGTTTAAACATGTAAAAATTTAACAATTTGTTTATCATCAGAGTACAATTAGTTCTCAGTTATCAGGCAATTTTAAACTGCTTACTGGAATAGGACACAGCAATCCCTTCACAGAATACCAGGTGATCATTCCCTCACACACTGGCGTACATACTAGCTGCAACCGGACCCGTCACTCCACTTATGTGAAGCGCGGGGAAATGAGCTAGTGTTATATAAATACCAATAATAATAATAATAATAATCATTGTTATTTTAATGGTAATAATTTTATCAATCTTTGAAAAATGTAATTTATGCTGATATTTGCAAAAAGAGAACCTAAGGATCTGCAGTAGGTGTATTAACCAGATCAGAATTTGCAGTAGATATATTAACCAACTACCGTATATACTCGAGTATAAGCCGACCCGAATATAAGCCGAGGCCCCTAATTTTATCCCAAAAAACTGGGAAAACTTATTGACTCGAGTATAAGACTAGGGTGGGAAATGCAGCAGCTACTGGTAAATTTCTAAATAAAATTAGATCCTAAAAAAAATATATTAATTGAATATTTATTTACAGTGTGTGTATAATGAATGCAGTGTGTGCGTATGTGTGTGTGTGTGAGTGCAGCGTGTGTGTATGAGTGCAGTGTGTGTATGAGTGCAGTGTGTGTGTGCATGAATGCAGTGTGTGTGTGCATGAATGCAGTGTGTGAATGCAGTGTGTGCAGGGCCGGTGCAAGGATATTTGCCGCCGTAGGCAAAAAAAATTTTGCCGCCCCCTCCCCCCATATGTCCTGACTTCCCCTCCTCCTCCCTCAGTGGTCCTTACCTCCCCACCCCCGTGTTCCTTCACTCCCCCCCCCCAGTGGTCCTGACTCACCCCTCCCCTAGTGGTCCTTACCCTCCCCTCCCCTAGTGGTCCTTACTTCCCCCTCCCCTCCCATAGTGGTCCTTATCCCACCCCCTCCCTCTCATAGTGGTCCTTATCCCCCTTCTCCCTCCCATAGTGTTCCTTATCCCCCCCCATCCCTCCCATAGTGGTCCTTATCCCACCCCCTCCCATAGTGGTCCTTATACCCCCCTCCCTCCCATAGTGGTCCTTATACCCCCCCTCCCTCCCATAGTGGTCCTTATACCCCCCTCCCTCCAATAGTGGTCCTTATCCCCCCTCCCTCCCTCCCATAGTGGTCCTTATCCCCCCCTCCCTCCCATAGTGGTCCTTATACCCCCCTCCCTCCCATAGTGGTCCTTATACCCCCCCTCCCTCCCATAGTGGTCCTTATACCCCCCTCCCTCCCATAGTGGTCCTTATACCCCCCTCCCTCCCATAGTGGTCCTTATCCCCCCCCTCCCTCCCATAGTGGTCCTTATCCCCCCCCCTCCCTCCCATAGTGGTCCTTATCCCCCCCCTCCCTCCCATAGTGGTCCTTACCCCCCCCCCCCTCCCTCCCATAGTGGTCCTTATACCCCCCCTCCCTCCCATAGCGGTCCTTATACCCCCCTCCCTCCCATAGTGGTCCTTATCCCACCCCCTCCCATAGTGGTCCTTATACCCCCCCTCCCTCCCATAGTGGTCCTTATACCCCCCCTCCCTCCCATAGTGGTCCTTATACCCCCCTCCCTCCAATAGTGGTCCTTATCCCCCCTCCCTCCCTCCCATAGTGGTCCTTATCCCCCCCTCCCTCCCATAGTGGTCCTTATACCCCCCCTCCCTCCCATAGTGGTCCTTATCCCCCCCTCCCTCCCATAGTGGTCCTTATCCCCCCCCCTCCCTCCCATAGTGGTCCTTACCCCCCCTCCCTCCCATAGTGGTCCTTATACCCCCCCTCCCTCCCATAGCGGTCCTTATACCCCCCTCCCTCCCATAGTGGTCCTTATACCCCCCCCCCTCCCATAGTGGTCCTTATACCCCTTTTTTTTTATTATTATTAATTTTTTTTTATTATTTTATTTCTTTTTTTTTTTTTTTTTTTTTTTTCGTCCCCCCTCCCTGCTTGATATATGGCAGGGAGGGGGGCTCTCCTTCCCTGGTGGTCCAGTGGCAGTTCAGTGGGGGGGAGAGGGGGGCTGGCAGAGCTGTACTTACCTTTCCTGCAGCTCCTGTCAGCTCTCTCCTCCTCTGCGCCGTCCGTTCTGCTCTTCTGTCAGCTCCCAGTGTAAATCTCGCGAGAGCCGCGGCTCTCGCGAGATTTACACTGGGAGCTGACCGAGGTGCTGAACGGACCGGCGGAGGAGGAGAGAGCTGACAGGAGCTGCAGGAAAGGTAAGTACAGCTCTGCCAGCCCCCCTCTCCCCCCCAGTCTGTATTATGGCAATGCAAATTGCCATAATACAGACTCTGACTCGAGTATAAGCCGAGTTGGGGTTTTTCAGCCCAAAAAATGGGCTGAAAAACTCGGCTTATACTCGAGTATATACGGTAACCTTTTTGTACTGTCCTATACAGAACAAAATTATACACGCAGCACTTTTGTTTTTGCCCCCATTTTTCATGAGCTAAACTCAAAGATCTAAGACTATTTTCTATGTTCACAAAAGGCCTATTTCTCTCAAATATTGTTCACAAATATTTCTAAATCTATGTTTGTGAGAAATTCTCCTCTGACGAGATAATCCATCCACCTCACAGGTGTGGCATATTAAGATGCTGATTAGACAGCATGAATATTGCAAAGGTGTGCCTTAGGCTAGCCACAATAAAAGGCCCAGGGCCGTCTTTAATTTGGATTGGACCCTGGGCAAGCATTTACTTGGGCCCCCCTGACTACATATAGATACGCACAAATACACTACCTGACACACACACGCAGATACACACTGACCGCATATAGATACACACAAGAACATACAGATACACACAGACTACATATAGATACACTGACACACACATAGACACACACAGATACAAACACTGGCATGCATGCAGATACAAAGGTACACATACTGACTTCATATAGATACACCGACACACACACTGACACACATACAGACACACAGATACACAACCTGACACACATGCAGATATATAGATACAAACACTGACACATACAGATACACACACAAACACAAATGGACAACATACAGATACAGAGACACATTCTGACAGACGTACTGACACAGACAGCCATACTGAAACACACATACACAAAGACATATTGAACCACACAGACACTGATGGACTCACACACACAGACATACAGATACACTGACAGACATACCGGCACATATACACACAGACAGATGGACATACTGAAACACACATACACTGACAGACATATTGACAAACACAGACATACAGAACCACACGGATACTGACAGACTCACACATAGACATACAGACATTCTGGCACACATACACACATACAGACAGACAGACATACTGAAACACACATACAGACATACTGACACACTGACAGACTCACACACACACACGCACACACAAAGACATACTGACACACTGCCAGACTCACACACACAGACATACTGACACACTGACAGACTCTCTCTCACACACACACACTTACACACAGACATACTGACACACTGACAGACATACACACATACACTGACAGACATGCACACATACTGAACCACACAGACACTGACAGACTCACACACACAGACATACAGATACACTGACAGACATACTGGCACACTAACACATACACACATACTTATATATACTGACACTGACACACACACACTCATGCAAAATTTGATAACCACCCTCCAGTTTCTTACCTTTTCCTGGAGGGTGGCTTCCCTGGGGTCCAGTGGGCTGGCTGGGGTGGCTGGGAGTTAATCTCTCCCGGCCTGGCCCCCTCCGCAACAGCTTCTTCCTCCCGCGCGGCTCCTGTTTCTGTGGGAGGAAGTGACGCGCGGCTGTCACTTCCTCCCAGTCGGCTGCCGAAAAGCAAGGGCCCGGTGACGGTCGCGCTGTTAAAGCGCCACAGCGCCCAACCGGGCCCCTGCTGACACAGGCCCACCGGGTGGCCCTAAGTGCATGGGCCACCCGATGGGCCCCCATAGTTTGCGGTCAGAGGGCAAACGGAGCAGCTGTCTTGGGCCCCCAAGCAGGGACAGGGCCCAGGGCAGCTGCCCCGTTTGCCCCGCGTTAAAGACGGCCCTGAAAAGGCCACTCTAAAATGTGCAGTTTTATCACACAGCACAATGCCACAGATGTTGCAAGTTTTGAGGGAGCGTGCAATTGGCATGCTGACTGCAGGAACGTCCACCAGAGCTGTTGCCCATGAATTGAATGTTCATTTCTCTACCATAAGCCGTCTCCAAAGGCATTTCAGAGAATTTGGAAGTACATCCAACCGGCCTCACAACTGCGGATCATTTTGTAACCATACCAGTCCAGGACCTCCACATCCAGCGTCTTCACCCCCAAAATCGTCTGTCACCAGCCACCTGGACAGCTGCTGCAACAATCGGTTTGCATAACCAAAGAATTTCTGCACAAACTGTCAGAAACTGTCTCAGGGAAATTCATCTGCATGCTCATCGTCCTCATCGGGGTCTCGACCTGACTGCAGTTTGTCGTCATAACCGACTTGAGTGGGCAAATGCTCACATTCAATGGCATCTTGCACTTTGGAGTGGTGTTCTCTTCACGGATGAATGATGAATTCACGGATGAATCCTGGTTTTCACTGTACAGGGCAGATGGCAGACAGCGTGTATGGCGTTGTGTGGATTGAGTGGCCCATGGTGGCGGTAGAGTCATGGTGTGGGTAGGCGTATATTGGACTTAATAAGTATATAGGGGTGTATATAAAAAAATGCCCCTCTTTGTCTCATTAGAGATATCTTTGCCAGAAGCTCAAGGAAGCAGGCTGAAGGGTCAGTGTAGGACCCGCAGGCGGACATTCCCTCCAATGGCCATTGGAGCAACTAAATGACCTCCATTTGTCTAAATATACATAAGGATTAAGGAGAGAGCACAGGAAACATTTTATTTTCTTTGGTTTTCACTATATATTGGGGCTGATGTGTACTGTAGTCATTGCTGCCGGCCCAGTAGTGATGGGTGTGAGCGCAGGACTTATCTTTTTGTATTTGTATTTACTTTGTATCACACAGCCTTGTTACAATGCTGCCGCCCATCCCATGTGTTCCCTATTAAGGGTTAATAAGTATATAGGGGTGTATATAAAAAAAATTCCCCTCTCTGTCTCGTTAGAGATATCTTTGCCAGAAGCTCAAGGAAGCAGGCTGAAGAGTCAGTGTAGGACCCGCTTTAGGGGGATCTGCCTTGACGTTGGCAGGCGGGCATTCCCTCCAATGGCCATTGGAGCAACTAAATGACCTCCATTTGTCTAAATATACATAGGGATTAAGGAGAGAGCGCAGGTAACTTTTTCTATACTTTGTTTTTTACTATATATTGGGGCTGATGTGTACTGTAGTCATTGCTGCCAGCCCAGTAGTGATGGGAGTGAGCGCAGGACTTATCTTTTTGTATTTGTATATTGGACAATGAACACACGCGCATTTTAGAGATACCGTGACGAGATCCTGAGGCTCATTGTTGTGAAATTGATCTAGGGCCGGCGCTACCTGTTAGGCGGACTAGGCGCCACCAGGAGCGCCAGCTCCCCTCATGCTGCAGCGCTTCCCTCCTGTCAGCCCCTCTCCTCATGCTGCGCCCTCATGGACGCACCAGCCTGGGCAAAGCTGCAGCCGCCTAAGGCTCTCTACAGAGCGCTCGGGCGGCTGCAGCTTTGCCCAGGCTGGTGCGTCCATGAGGGCGCAGCATGAGGAGAGGGGCTGACAGGAGGGAAGCGCTCAGCGGTCAGCGCTCCCTCCTGTCACTCCCTCACTGTAGCGTGGCCGAGCCCTGTATGGTCCGCGGGTACAGGGAGCATCTGTCTCCTGTACCCGGCCGGACTAACAGGAAGTGCACACTGAGTCCGGCCAGGTACAGGAAACAAAAGCTCCCTGTATCCGCGGACCATACAGAGCTCGGCCACGCTACAACTGAGGTAGGGGAGGGGGGAGAAAGAAACTGACAGGGAGGGGGTGAAAGAAAGAAATTAACAGGGGGGGGAGAAAGAAATTGACGGGGGGGAAGAAAGAAATTGACAGTGGGGGAAGAAAGAAATTGACAGGGGGAAAAGAAAGAAGTTGATGGGGGGAGAAAGAAATTGACAGGGGGGGAAAGAAAGAAATTGACAGGGGGGAAAGAAAGAAATTGACAGGGGGAAAAGAAAGAAGTTGACGGGGGAGAAAGAAATTGACAGGGGGAAATAAATAAATTGACAGGGAGGGGGAAAAGAAATTGACGGGGGGAATAAATAAATTGACAGGGAGAATGGGGGGGAGAAAGAAATTGACAGGGGGAAGGGGGGTAGAAAGAAATTGACAGGGGGAGAGAAAGAAATTGACATGGGGATGGGGGGAGAAAGAAATTGACAAGGGGGTTGGGGGGGAGAAAGATATTGACAGGGTGGTTGGGGGGGAGAAAGAAATTGACAGGAGGGATGGGGGAGAAATAAATTGACGGGGGGATGGGGGAGAAAGAAAGAAATTGACAGGGAGGGGAGAAATTGACAGGGGAGGGAAGGGGAAGAGAGGGACAAGGGGGGAAAGGGGGAGAAGAGAGTGACAAGGGAGGGGGGAGAGTTTGACATCCATCACACACACACACAATCACACACAATGCACCCCTTGCACACAGAAAAACACACAATGCATTACACACACAGACACACACACACAAGCAATGCACCCCTTACACACAATGCATCCCTTACACACACAGAAACACGCAATGCATTCCTTACACACACTCAATGCACCCCTTACACACACTCAATGCACCCCTTACAGACGCAAACACTGCAACCCGTACATACACAGAAACACACCTTGCACCTACACATACAAACACAGATTCACACAATGCATTCCTTACACACAAATCAGGACATCCCGTACACACTCTACCCCTTGTGAACAAACTCATTGGTGGAACATGAAGGTGGACCCTGGGACCCAGACCTTGAGCTGTGTAAAGGGCCCCAAAAAATGGAGCTGCTTCCTGTTCTCCCAGAACATTGATTTTTGTGACCACAGTTACAAACTGCTTCCAGAGATCCTGTTCTACACCAGACCAGTGGAGCACGACTGCAGCTAGAGCCCATCATCATCCTCATCTGGTTGTAAGTAGGCAATCTAGTATATTATTCGTGGCACTAATTTCTAATTTACCTCACATTAAAGAAACACTATAGTCCCCAGAACCACTGCAGCTTAATGTAATGGTTCTGGTGTCTATAGCCTGTCCCTGCAGGCCTTTTAATGTAAACACGGCGGCACTGCAGCACTGGCGTTAGTTAACATGGCAGATCATATGGGTGGGGCATTGTGATGTCACATGGGGGGGGGCGGCAAACTTTACTTTTGCCTAGGGCGGCAAAAATCCTCGCACCGGCCCTGCATTGATCCATGACCATCACCTCATGTTGCAGCATGATAATGCATGTTGCAAGGATCTGTACACAATTCCTGGAAGCTGAAAACATCCCAGTTCTTGCATGGCCAACATACTCACCGGACATGTTACCCATTGAGCATGTTTGGGATGCTCTGGATCCCAATTCATGACAGCGTGTTCTTGGTCCTGCCAATATCCAGCGACTTCGCACAGCCATTGAAGAGGAGTGGACCAACATTCCACAGGCCACAATCAACAACCTGATCAACTCTATGCAAAGGAGATGTGTTGCACTGTGTGAGGCAAATGGTGGTCATACCAAATACTGACTGGTTTTTGGACCCCTCCCCTGTGCCTGCCTAATACAATAAAACTGCACATTTTAGAGTGGCCTTTTATTGTGGCTAGCCTAAGGCACACCTGTGCAATATTCATGCTGTCTAATCAGCATCTTGATATGCCACACCTGTGAGGTGGCTCGATTATCTCGGCAAAGGAGAAGTGCTCACGAACATAGATTTATACAGATTTGTGAACAGTATTTGAGAGAAAAAGGCCTTTTGAGTACATGGAAAAAGTCTTTGAGTTCAGCTCACGAAAAATGGGGGCAAAAACAAGTGTTGCATTTATAATTTTGTTCAGTATATATTGTATAAATGAAGAAGAATAGAAATATGGATAGCACAAGAAGAGTTGAGTCTTGCTGTTGAGTGATAGACAGAGAGCTGCATCTCATTCTTTAACCATTATATAACAAAGCACTTATATTACCATTACTGAATGCAGTTATTACGGCGATGTTCAGCATTGACAAATCATGCATTAAATGCTCAAGATATTAATGCACCAATAAGGGATTCCCTGGCTAGGCTAAGTGTCTATGTACTTTGGCTGCCAATGGTCTGACTTTTACAATCCCTGTTATTTTATTAAGTGATGTACTTGGTTATTATTGCAGCTCAGTGACAGTCTTGATTTCATCTCAAATAAGCAAGTTATAACATTCCCTGTAACTGCTCTGCCAATCTGTTGAATTGGTCAGCTGACTATACAAATATGACATATGATATTATTATTATCTTGATAATGATCCGGTAGGGTTGAAACATTGACTTGTGACAATTATTAATTAAATAATACACAATTGTAAGTCCGAAGAGGGCTGCCATTTTTTATATTTTTATATTTGTATGGGTAAGCAACCTTCTCATGACACAGGCTGGCAAGCTGAATCCAAATAGCAATGATCCCTTACTGATTATACTGTGTAATACATGTCATACCAATGAAGATGACAATAGGAAAACAAGCTAAAAGGATTAATAATCCTACTATTAAAAAAACCTGAGAAATAATTTCACAGTGCATGGTGCAGTACAAGCGGTAGTACCACATAACAGAAAACACATAGGGGGTAACATAGGGAATCTATAAGACTAGAAACCACAGGGCCCTGATGTGAAAATTTCCCTGGCCTCCCTCCCTCCCCCCCCCCCCCCCCCCCCCCGAGCATTCCTTCCCCCCGCGCCTCCATGTGTCTTATTCATACCCCCCATGTGGGTGAGTGATTGGGGGAGTTATTGTGAGCGAGGCAGTGGGGAGGGGGTGACAGTGTGTGTGGAGTGGTAACAGTGTGTGTGGGGGTGGCAGACATACGCGCAGGTGTATACCAGTGGCGGATCCAGAGCCTGATCTCGGGAGGGGCACTTGTAGATTATTTAAATAAATAATCCAGACACAATAACCACTACAGCTCAGTGTAGTGGTTATAGTGCCAATAATGCCAAGACCCCCTCCCGGAGTAAGTAGTCAAACTGTTTAAGAACTGTTTGACAACTTACCTGAGGTCCTCTGGGAAATGGGGCTGTAGTAGGGCAGAGGAGCAGTGGTATGTGTGAGTGGTGCAATGTGTGAGGGGTGCAGTGTGTGTGTGTGTGAGGGGGACAGTGTATTAGCAGTGTGTGTGTGTGAAGGTTGCAGTGTGTACGTGAGGGCGGCAGTATATGTCAGGGGTGCAGTGTGTGTGTGGGTCAGTATGGGTGTGTGACAGTTACAGTGTGTGTGTGGGGCAATGTATGTGTGTGGGGGCAGTGTGTTTATGGGGGGCAGTGTGTGTATGTGGGGGCAATGTGTGTATGTGGGGGCAATGTGTTTATGGTGGGCAGGGGCAATGTGTGTGTGTGTATGGGGGGGCAGGGGCAATGTGTGTGTGTGTGTGTGTGTATGGGGGCAGGGGCAATGTGTGTGTGTATGGGGGGCAGGGGCAATGTGTGTGTGTATGGGGGGCAGGGGTAATGTGTGTGCATGTATGGGGGGCAGGGGCAATGTGTGTGTGTGTGTATGGGGGGCAGGGGCAATGTGTGTGTGTGTATGGGGGGCAGGGGCAATGTGTGTGTGTGTATGGGGGGCAGGGGCAATGTGTGTGTGTGTATGGGGGGCAGGGGCAATGTGTGTGTGTGTATGGGGGGCAGGGGCAATGTGTGTGTGTGTGTATGGGGGGCAGGGGTAATGTGTGTGTGTGTATGGGGGCAGGGGCAATGTGTGTGTGTGTATGGGGGCAGGGGCAATGTGTGTGTGTGTGTGTGTGTATGGGGGCAGGGGCAATGTGTGTGTGTGTATGGGGGGCAGGGGCAATGTGTGTGTGTGTATGGGGGCAGGGGCAATGTGTGTGTGTGTGTATGGGGGGCAGGGGCAATGTGTGTGTAGAAGAAGGATAGGGGGGAGGGGGGGGGCTTTTTTTTGTTTAATGTGTGTGTGTGGTTTTTTTTTACATTTAATAATTAAAATTAATATAGAATTTATGTCCCCCCTCCCTTCTTACCTTTACTGGGAGGAGGGGGGACATCTTTCTTTCCCTGGTGGTCCCAGTGGGGATTCCCTGGTGGTCCCAGTGGTAGGAGTGAACTCTAGCCCGCGCTCCAGGGCTAGAGTTCACTCTCGCGAGATTTGGAGCGTTGCCGTGGTTACCGCGGCAACGCTCCAAATATCGCGAGAGGAGGACCCGGAGGAGCTGCTGGTAACAGCTCCCGGGTCCTCTCTCCCTCCCCTGCCGGTCGGCTGTCAGTAATGTGCCTGCGCACCGGGGAGGGAGATCACTGATCACTGATCTCCCTCCCGGTCTGCAGGCACAATGCAGGGCTGGCACTTGGGCAATGTCAGCCCTGCATTAGCCGGCAGGGGAGAATCTCGGGGGGGGCAATTGCCCCGTTGCCCCCCCCCTGGATCCGCCACTGGTGTATACACTGACACACATACAGATAAATAGGCAAATACACTGACATACATGCAGATACACACAATATAACACATACAGATACATACACGGACACACATGCTGATACACAGACACACAGAATTACACACAATCAGATACACAGAATGACACTTCTACAAATACAAACAGTGACACATATACAGATACGCAGGGGCACACACTGACACAAATGCTGATACACATGCAAACAGATACATATACAGACACACGTGCAGAAAAACAGATGCACATACAGACCTACAGATACCCATACAAAAAGATACACATACAGATACTTATACACACACACACAGACACACACATACAAATACAGACATTCAGACACATGAAACTGTAAAAAGAAAAATTTTGTCATTCTCCTGTTTCCAACCTTTAGGTGCAGTAGGGTGACTTCCCTGGAGTCCATTGCCTGTCTCAGGCTGATGGGAGACAGAGCTCCCAATCTGACTCCTTCCTCTCCTTCTCTGGCACTCTCCTCCTACGTAGCTCCATTAGCTAGGAGGAAGTGACGGCATTATCAATGGGGCCCGGTCGCATTCTTAAAATGCTGCAGCATGGCTGCACCACAATGCCGGTGGGCACCACAGTCACAAGGGTCACCCCTGGAGTGACGGGCCCGGTCACAGCTGCGACCCCTGTTCCGCCACTGCCCTCCACAATCTAGTACACTCCTCCTGTATCACTGCTGTAGTGTGGCCAGGCTACAATTTGTCAGGTGCCTGAATCTATCCCTTTCTACTCCAGGTTTCATCACTGATAAAGAATGGCATGATAGGCAGAATGAGTATCACACAAACAGATTGAAAGACTCAAACAGAGGACAAAAAGGAGAAAAAGGCATAAAAAGAGAAAGAAAGAGAAACAGACATCCAGCTAGAAAGAGATAGGAAAACCAACTGAAAAGTGTGTAGGACACAAAATGACATGGAGAGAAGCAAACAAAGTAAATTTAAAAAAAAGAAGTCATGACGGTGAGAGATATATAAAATACACAAATTTTGGTGGTAATTATAATTATTGCTATATAGTGATTCAGTATATGTAACTTGTGAAATACTAAAGAAATAGAAAAACTCTGTTTGCTCTTAATGTGATATTTAAAATAAACAAGATTTCAACATGCCACCCATCTACTTATCTGTTTACTTTGAATTTCACTAAGTATTTTTTAGTTAAGTTGTATCAAGCTGAGCTGTCTCCATATGCTCTACAGCAGGGGTAGTCAACCTGGTCCCTACCGCCCGCTAGTGGTGGGCGGTGGTGGGTTCTGCAGAAAACACCCAGTGGGCCTCAATGGTCGTGAACCATGGCCGGCATGGGAGATACTTTCATGGTGAGGACGCTGAGGGCCAAAGTGAACATGCCACCACTGGACCACCAGGGCTTGCAGCATTATGTACCCCCTCCATGGTAAAAGGTAAGAAGAAGGCAGGGGGAGAGATTAAGATAGATTTTCACATCTCACCCTCCTAAGCACAGCATAGACGCCATGCGCCCTTCAAACACACACTACACCCCCCACACACACTGTACCCTTCACACACATTAACCCTTCACAGAGACTGCACCTCTCTCGCATACAAAAACACACAGCACCCTTCACACAAACACAGAAAAAAAAAGTAGAATAGAAAATAGAAAAAAAATAGATACATTTAAGTACATTTGCGATATAAAATTTGTTACAGAGGCACTGGCAGGCAGTAAGGAAATTTTAACATCAACAAAGATACAAAAGTGGGCAGTAGGTATTAAATGGTTGACTACCCTGTAGCGGAGAGCTGATATTCCACAGACTAAATCCGCTTTAGATCCCAGAATGGCTCAGGAACAAGTAAATAATTCCAGGTAAAACATCCACAGTGATAGAGTAATCCAGCAGCGTAGCAAACACAATCAGTAATATAATCCAGCAATATCCCATCACCTTTCCCAATAACTGGACGACACACAGTATCAGGAGCAGAACTGATCTTTAATCACACAACCCCTGCTTATATGCGATCCTCCCATGCAAGGGAGACACCCACAATAATTAGTACAGTAACCAATTATGTATAAGATACAACCCACACATCTCCTCCCCTCAGATTATCAGTTAACATAATTAAAAGGTGCACAATTTCCCCCATGTTCTGGATGTACCCCAAATACCTAGGGTACACCCTTAAAATGGTAACCCCTGATAGCCCTGATCTGGGTGAGTAACATAATCAAAAATCACCCAGATCGGACCCGGGGTTCGGGAGTTATGGAGGGATAAAGTTTTGACCGACCGCACAGGCAACAGCGAAAACAGTTCCATAAGTTTTGGCCTTGTGGTCGGACTCTGTTCGTGCTTTAAAAGTCCTGAACTAAATGCTATCCAGAGCTAGGCAGGCATTCGGATGAATCCCCGTGTTCGTGGGTTTCATCCTACCGAACGGTGGGCCGTTCGGGAGTTTCTATCAGTCTTTTCTGTAGCTCTGGAGGTCTTAGCGGTGTTTGTTTAGTCGAGTGTTCAATTTGGGTTCCAGACACTCGACGATCAAACACTGCCATTCGGGCGTTTAAGATGGTCGCCGCCACGTGTTCGGGTCCCGAAATGGCGGCCACCCAGGGACTGCAACAAGGCGTTTGTGAGTTTTAAATGAGATGGAATAGAACGAACAGGGAGGTAGATTCGCATCAGGGTGGTCCGGTCATTCGTTAGTTTTAGATTGTATGCCGAATGGAGTGGTTCAATTCAGTCTATGGGGAATAATTAGACAAATGCTTTAAATCCACACGAACGTCTTTACAAAGGATTCACACAAAAGTCTTGGGGATCAAGTAACCAGTAAACGGGGAATATGCTGGACAGCCAGGTGGACTCTGTTACATACCTTTGCTCTACAGTCTGAAGTACCTTAACTTAAACATTGTCTCTCTATATTTTTGCTTTTTTATGGTGGTATTTGAGGGATATAATTAACAGGCAGAACTGGTAACTTTTTTTTATCTATTCTATCCAAGTATTTACTTAAAGGGACACTATAGTCACCAGTATAATTACAGTTTAATGTAGTTGTTCTGGTGAGAATAATCATTAACCGCAGGCATTTTCATGTAAATACTAATTTTTCAAAGAAGGCAGTGTTTACATTGCCCCCTAGAGACACTTCCAGTGGCCACTACTCAGATAGCTACTAGAGGTGCTTCCTGGGGCAGTGCGGCACAGTGTGCAGCACTGCCATTCATCGTCTCCTCACTCTGCATGGAGACGCTGAATTTTCCTTGTAGAGATGCATTGTTTCAATGCATCTCTATGATGAGGTGCTGATTGGCCAAGCTGGCGTTTGGTCCGCCCCCATCTCGCCTCCTTGACAATTTCAGCCAATCCAATGCTTTCCCTTTGAGAAAGCATTGCATTGGCTAAAAATCGGAAATTCTGATTGTCAGCAAGGAGGCGGATCGGGGGTGGGGCCAATGCCAGCAGTCCACGGCACTGGAAATGGGGTTAAGGGGGAGCAAGCAACCTAAATGGTGGTTTTAACAGTATAGGGTCAGAAATACATGTTTGTGTTCCTGACTCTATAGTGTTCCTTTAACTTCTAAACTAACTTTACCCAATGTTCCAGGGTTGGACTCAAGACTGTCAAATAAGGAGGATGAATGAATAAGAAGAGATGTGGTTGTAAGGCTGACCACTTAGCAACCATACAATTATCATACTCCTTCAAACAGACAACCGAACACAGTGCTGACATAGACAGAAAATCCGGGTAAGAAACAGACTTCATTGCCGTATTAGTGAGCCCAGGGATATCAAACATAACCCAGTCAGGGGTAAACAAGCGAGCATCATGAGCCCTAACAACTGAAACCCTCTTGCAAGAGAAAATGCAGAAAAGAATAACAATTTTAGCCAAAAGTTGAAGCAAAGGAAGGTCTGAATTAGGCAGCCAAGACATGAAAAGGGATAACACACATAAAACATTCAACATAGCAGATTATCTAGGATTTGGGGAAAAGGGGTTCTGGTACCTTTCAACAGATGGCAAACTAAAAAATGTTGACCAACTGGGCAACCACTGAGAAAATAGCAGACCTGTATACATTGACTGTCCTTTATGCCTGTCCGATCTGATAAAGAGAAGTGAGGAATTGGAGGACCACAGTTACAGGTGCCAAAACAGGATCCACCTGTCAGAGCTCCGTTCTCTCTGCTTGACGCACTGCTCGCGTCCTCCTCCTCTCCTCCCAGCGGCAGCATGTATAACGCTGCACGCTGGGAGCTGGCACATTTATCCAAACGCCGGGGTCACTAATGTGACCCGGCGTTAAAGCAACAGCACAATAAGCACAGTGGGAGGTATAGATATCCCCCACGTGTGATTGTTAATTCTGATTGGAAGTTATCCAATCAGAATTAAGCACAGGATTTAAATACTTACCTTTCCTGTCTCTTAGTGCCCTGTTGTGGTCTTATGATACCTGTATTGCTATTTGCTCGTGTTTCTCTCTGGTTACTGAATATTTGGCTTGTTATTCCGATTCTCCTGCTTTCTCCATTCCTTTGACCTCGGCTTGTTTCTTGTTCTCCTGTTTTCTGGCTCCCTTTACTTGGCTTGTCTCCTGACTATTCTTAGTGTGCTTAACCCAGCCATTCTAAGGACCGGTATTGCACCCTTTACTATCTGTGACCTGTTAGCGTGTTAGGTTCCTGAATCGTGACACCACCTCCCTAACCAAGCATCAGCTAGCCCAAGCTTGCTAAGCAGCTCCATGGGATTTCCTAGTTTCAGGAGCCCATGCGTCCACCAGCAGGCATTAAGTTGCATCCAAACAACTAAGGTCCACAGAAATCCGCCAAGCCATCAGCTCTAGAGACCCATTTAGCAGGTGAAGATTACCATCCGGTAATCTGGGGTAATTCATTGTGAGTTCCAAAATATGTGGGAACAAAGACTGCACTCCCCAAAACGGAGTCAAGAAGTGTGCAAGGAATCATGATGAAAGGAGTGAATGCATAATGAAAATTCTCACTCCAGTCGTGCAGGAAAGCGTCCTCCGCCTCCCAGCCTGGGTACCAACTGAAAAATTGCGGAATTTTTTGCATTGACTCTTGTTGCAAAGAGATCTATTTGTAATGGAGAATACCTTGACAACCAATCGCCATTCTCTGCTGTTGGAAAGATATGTCAAACTCCAGTCTACATAAATGTTGCTAAGACCCGGAATGTATTCCACCTGTACCACAATGTTCCTTACCAAACAATAAGTCAAAAAATCAACAGCCAGGTCATCCAACACTGTCAACAGTGTACCACTCAGGTGATTGATTAAACAAACTGTGGATACATTGTCCATGCGTAGGTGAATGCAGGGTTTGACGTATCCTTTGAGAAAATCAGAATCGCAAATTAATGTGCCCATAGTTCTAAAGCATTGATATGAAGGTGCACTTTGTCCGGCGCCCAGTGGCCTTCAGTCACCAGATCCTCACAGTGAGCACCTCAACCATGAAGGTTAGTGTCTGAGTTTATGGTAAGCTCCGGCTGAGACCCATAGATGGCCCTTCCATTCCAAGCATCCATGTTGTGGATCAAACGCTTGACTGCCCGATAGTGAAGGGGCTCCGGGAATGCCACTTGAATTTATGAGGCCACAAGATCAATTATCCAGGCTAACTGCCTGACAGTGATCTGAGGATGGCAAAGGGCCCTACACAACTCCTTGCTGATAGTCCACACTTTGGCCACCGGAAGGCTGAGAAATTTGGTTTTGGAATCCACCATGAAGTCCATGAATTACAACTTCCAAGATGGAGTTTGGCAAGTTTTTTCCCAATTGATGAGGAAACCCAGTAGATCTATCGCCCAATGACAGTGACAAGAAAGAGTGGCTTGGTCATGAGCCATGATCAGGATGTCATCCTGATCGTGAGCCATGATCACGTAAATAATCAGTCTCACGCTTTTACTGCGCAACCAAGTTTCAACTGGTCAAAGAAGATTGGTGAAGCACCAAGGTGCAAATGAGACCCCAAAGGGGAGGCACATAAAGAGCCACAGATGACCTTTCCAGGGTCATAGAGCAGATACTGAAATTTTTTCAATATTACCATCGGCTAAGCATCCTTAAGATGGAGTTTTATTACCAATCATCACAATGGAGTAGATGCCATAAAAGGTGTATGCCCTCCATCATGAAGTGGTAGTAGCAAATTAGATTAGTCAGCAACTGCAGATTGATGACTGGGTGCATCTGGCTGCCTTCTTTCCTGACCAAGAAAATATCGCTGATGAAGGTGGTAAGGGACGGCAAAGCAAACTCTCTTTCACCTTCTTGTCCAAAAAAGCCGTCAATTCCAAATCTATCAGATCCTGATCCTGATGGCACAACAAAATAGGAGGAGGGGAGAAGGCTGGCAAAAAACACAAAACACTTCTATGGAGTACCCCCAAACTAAGTTGAACACCCACACATCTGATGTTATGTCTGACTAAGCATGAAAAAAATTACGGAGTCTGCCCCTACACATATATGGGATGAAGACAGTTTTAACTGATTACTTACAGACAGGGCATCTGGCACCCACACCACCTCTGTATCCACAGGATCTCCATGGTCTCCCCCCGAGGGGGAGAAGGATTTGTTCTCCTGGTAGGAGCTGCACTGGTTAACGGGCCTTGGCTTATCCGATGCAAGCCTGTGGAGTGGTGGCCAGTCAGACAGGCCCTTGGTCTGCAGACCCTGGTAGAGACTCAACCCCTGGAAAACCATGCGCATTGAAGATTGGGCCCCGTCCAGGGCTATGAAAGCTCCTACAAATCTCTCCAAGTATAAAATAAATATATATTACCAAAGAGGAGAAAGTGAAGCTCGCCAGTTTTGGTTCAAGCTTGAACAATATAGCTTTTATCTTCTCGTTAGAAAGGGAAGTCTACACATTACCTGCAATACAAATAGTCCTTTGGACTCACCCCCGGAGGTTCTTTAGGTCAACCTTGGTGAACAATATTAGAGATATCTTTGCCAGAAGCTCAAGGAAGCAGGCTGAAGGGTCAGTGTTAGGACCCGCTTAGGGGGGTCTGCCTTGACGTTGGCAGGCGGGCATTCCCTCCAATGGCCATTGGAGCAACTAAATGACCTCCATTTGTCTAAATATACATAGGGATTAAGGAGAAAGCGCAAGTAACATTTTCTTTTCTTTGGTTTTTACTATATATTGGGGCTGATGTGTGTTGTAGTCCTTGCTGCTTAAGCGCAGGACTTCTCTTTTTGTATTTGTATTTACTTTGTATCACACAGCCTGGTTACAATGCTGCTACCCATCCCATGTGTTCCCTATTAAGGGTTAATAAGTAAAGGGGTGTATATAAAAAATACCCCTTTCTGTCTCATTAGAGATATCTTTGCCATAAGCTCAAGGAAGCAGGCTGAAGGGTCAGTGTTAGGACCCGCTTAGGGGGGTCTGCCTTGACGTTGGCAGGCGGGCATTCCCTCCAATGGCCATTGGAGCAACTAAATGACCTCCATTTGTCTAAATATACACAGGGATTAAGGAGAAAGCGCAAGTAACATTTTCTTTTCTTTGGTTTTTCCTATATATTGGGGCTGATGTGTGTTGTAGTCCTTGCTGCTTAAGCGCAGGACTTCTCTTTTTGTATTTGTATTTACTTTGTATCACACAGCCTGGTTACAATGCTGCTACCCATCCCATGTGTTCCCTATTAAGGGTTAATAAGTAAAGGGGTGTATATAAAAAATACCCCTTTCTGTCTCATTAGAGATATCTTTGCCAGAAGCTCAAGGAAGCAGGCTGAAGGGTCAGTGTTAGGACCCGCTTAGGGGGGTCTGCCTTGACGTTGGCAGGCGGGCATTCCCTCCAATGGCCATTGGAGCAACTAAATGACCTCCATTTGTCTAAATATACATAGGGATTAAGGAGAAAGCGCAAGTAACATTTTCTTTTCTTTGGTTTTTACTATATATTGGGGCTGATGTGTGTTGTAGTCCTTGCTGCTTAAGCGCAGGACTTCTCTTTTTGTATTTGTATTTACTTTGTATCACACAGCCTGGTTACAATGCTGCTACCCATCCCATGTGTTCCCTATTAAGGGTTAATAAGTAAAGGGGTGTATATAAAAAATACCCCTTTCTGTCTCATTAGAGATATCTTTGCCAGAAGCTCAAGGAAGCAGGCTGAAGGGTCGGTGTTAGGACCCGCTTAGGGGGGTCTGCCTTGACGTTGGCAGGCGGGCATTCCCTCCAATGGCCATTGGAGCAACTAAATGACCTCCATTTGTGTAAATATACATAGGGATTAAGGAGAAAGCGCAAGTAACATTTTCTTTTCTTTGGTTTTTACTATATATTGGGGCTGATGTGTGTTGTAGTCCTTGCTGCTTAAGCGCAGGACTTCTCTTTTTGTATTTGTATTTACTTTGTATCACACAGCCTGGTTACAATGCTGCTACCCATCCCATGTGTTCCCTATTAAGGGTTAATAAGTAAAGGGGTGTATATAAAAAATACCCCTTTCTGTCTCATTAGAGATATCTTTGCCAGAAGCTCAAGGAAGCAGGCTGAAGGGTCAGTGTTAGGACCCGCTTAGGGGGGTCTGCCTTGACGTTGGCAGGCGGGCATTCCCTCCAATGGCCATTGGAGCAACTAAATGACCTCCATTTGTCTAAATATACATAGGGATTAAGGAGAAAGCGCAAGTAACATTTTCTTTTCTTTGGTTTTTACTATATATTGGGGCTGATGTGTGTTGTAGTCCTTGCTGCTTAAGCGCAGGACTTCTCTTTTTGTATTTGTATTTACTTTGTATCACACAGCCTGGTTACAATGCTGCTACCCATCCCATGTGTTCCCTATTAAGGGTTAATAAGTAAAGGGGTGTATATAAAAAATACCCCTTTCTGTCTCATTAGAGATATCTTTGCCAGAAGCTCAAGGAAGCAGGCTGAAGGGTCAGTGTTAGGACCCGCTTAGGGGGGTCTGCCTTGACGTTGGCAGGCGGGCATTCCCTCCAATGGCCATTGGAGCAACTAAATGACCTCCATTTGTCTAAATATACATAGGGATTAAGGAGAAAGCGCAAGTAACATTTTCTTTTCTTTGGTTTTTACTATATATTGGGGCTGATGTGTGTTGTAGTCCTTGCTGCTTAAGCGCAGGACTTCTCTTTTTGTATTTGTATTTACTTTGTATCACACAGCCTGGTTACAATGCTGCTACCCATCCCATGTGTTCCCTATTAAGGGTTAATAAGTAAAGGGGTGTATATAAAAAATACCCCTTTCTGTCTCATTAGAGATATCTTTGCCAGAAGCTCAAGGAAGCAGGCTGAAGGGTCAGTGTTAGGACCCGCTTAGGGGGGTCTGCCTTGACGTTGGCAGGCGGGCATTCCCTCCAATGGCCATTGGAGCAACTAAATGACCTCCATTTGTCTAAATATACATAGGGATTAAGGAGAAAGCGCAAGTAACATTTTCTTTTCCTTGGTGAACAATATGGCCAGTGGCCCAAAAATGTCCAAATGTTGTCTTGGCACAACTTAAATGCCAATTTCAGACCCTTACAGGAATTCCAGCCTAGCTTAGCTGGAAATTTTGTCATCTCATTTTCTACTTCAGGGGTGTCACAGACTCTGTTTGGGACCACAGGGAGAGGACATTCTGCCTCAATTCTGGCCCCAGAGTTATTATCCGACAAGTCCACTGTCTCCTCTCCAGACCCCATTTCTGATTCAGAGTCTGGAATGGGGCAGAGGGCAGCCTTTATGGCATCTGTAATAGACTTCTGTAATGTCAAGTATGGTTCCTCCTGGGAGAGCGACAGGGATATAATGAAACGGGAGATAGACCACATCAGAAGACTGGTAGGTGACCCATTTACCTGGAGGATGGAGGGGGGCAGTAACCTTTGGCCTGGGCCTAGTACAGCACAGGAAAACCCCAGAAAAAAACAGTGTCAAACAGAATGTAAGACACAGGGGAAATCAGCAAAGATTAGGTTAAATATTTTTACAATGCAATTCACTAGGTCGACAGGAGGGCAAACCAACCACACTCCCACAAGGACTAGAAAGGGTTAATCACTCAAACTAGTCGAGCTACAGGGAAATGAGAAATGCACTATGGAAAGGAAAACCACAAAGGGAGATCACCAGGGCCTAAACCAGGGGGCAGGTAGCAAAGGCAGGGATCCAGCAGAGAGCGCAGAGGAAACTCGATAGGGACACAAGCGCAGCTTTGGCTGTGTCATCCTCTATGATTTCCTTTTTCAACTTGTGTATTTTTCTTTGCTGCTAATACAATTAAAAGGATTTTAATGGATGCACTAAGGAATAAATAAAAATATATAAAGAACATATACTATATTTGACATATAGTTAGATAATGTCCATCAATTAACAATTTGGAATGGTGATGTACAGCAGTGGTGCTCAATCTCAACCACAAATCTAATGATAGGTTGTGACACTCTTACCTTTTAAAGAAAAATATACTTACTAGAAAGAAACAAAATGTCAAAATACAGTCCTGCTCAGATTTTTTTTATTTTTTTTAAATCCCTTATTTTAACATATATATATATATATATATATATATATATATATATATATATATATATATATATATATATATATTTGAACACTGGAACGGTGCAAAATATTACACTCTCCCTGCTCCTTCTCTCTCTATATGTATTCCCCCCTCTCTCTGTACATCTGTCTCTCTCTTTAGCTCTGTCTCTCTCTCTCTGCTTCTTTAGCTCTGTCTCTCTTTGTGTGCTCCTTTCTCTCTCTATAGCAATGTCTCTCTGTGTGTTCTTCTTTCTATCTCTTTAGCAATGTCTCTCTGTGTGTTCTTTCTCTCTCTTTAGCTCTCTCTCTGCTTCTTTATCGCTGTCTCTCTCTCACTCTCTGCTTCTCTCTCTCTTTAGCTCTCTCTCTCTGCTTCTTTATCTCTGTCTCTCTCTCACTCCCTGCTTCTCTCACTCTTTATCACTCCCTCTCTGCTTCGTTATCGCTGTCTCTCACTCTCTGCTTCTCTTTCTCTCTCTTTATCACTCTCTACTTCTTTATCTCTGTCTCTCTCTTACTCTCTGTGCTTCTTTCTCTCTTTATCGATCTCTCTCTCTCTCTGCTTGTTTATGTCTCTTTAATCTCTGCCTCTTTCTACCTCTGCTTCTTTCTTTCTTTCATTTTCTCTCCCTCTGTGTGCACGTTCTCTCATCGTTTAAGCATGTGTCTGTTTAAATATTCTAATTATATAACTGTATTTCATATGTGTGTATATATATATAATTTTTGTCTGTAATGTGTGTGTATGTTAAGAGAGAGTTTTGAATATACTTTACAGACATACTACCAAGTGACATTATCTATGTCAGTACAGTACATCACTCTGACATAAATGTATTAAAGCATTTTGTATTGCCATTCTGACTTCTTAATTCTTTACCTAATGTGTCAAAACAGTCATGGACATCCTTAGGGACCAGTTATCCAACATTGGAAGCAAAGTAAATTAGAGTGAAATAAAATTGTTAACTGTGGCAGACAGACGTTTTACACAACTGAACCGAGACTTCAGAGCTCCAGCACATCATGATCAATAATGTAGAAGGTACTTCGAGGGCCCATTTAGAGATGAAATAATAGTTTGAATGTTGTAATCCATAACACAGAAAGGCAGCTTCAAATCTCCTGACTATTCAGAGCTCATAGAATGTCCTCTATTTACTCTTCAAAATTACACAGTGATCAATTCAATGCATCTGAAAGACAGTCGCTAGCACAACAGCACTCTCTGGATGAAATGAGAATATGAGAGCATAACAAGCACTTCTCACCCTCTCACACAGTATTTCTGAATGGACATAATTCTGGTTTGTTTGTTTGTTTGTTTGTTTGTTTGTTTGTTTGTTTGTTTTTTAATGGACCAAATTATGCCCATAAAAACTATGTAGATATTTCCGAGGCCTCATCAATGATATTATTATTGGATATTAGTCTAATAGATATATAATAATTACAAGTATTTGCTTCCATTTCTGCTGGGAAGAACATTTATTTTTATAATAAAAATGATCTGCAATAATTGTTGAGAATTGTTAAACAGGGACTTTGGACTGTCAAAAACAAACTGTATATGCCATTATATCACTGTCTCTGTATCTCTACGGCATGCATTTTCTTTTATCGCCTCCAGATGTTTCCAAAAAGTTTATCAATTTTGTTTTCTTATACCAGTCCCTAGTTCTGCCCCCTTTCTTCTATTATAAATCAAAAAAAAAAACTTTTTTCTTTTTTAAGCATACTACAATCGGGACATTTACGAGGGGAAACAGGTGCTATATTGGGCACATGGTGCTAAATGTTAAGATATATTCTCTTGGTTTCCATGTTGACTGCTCCTTATTTTGCACTTTCCCCAAGACTGGTCTCTATTTTTGCACTGATAAATCTCCCTTCCTTAAAGGACCACTATAGTGCCTGGCACTATAGTGTTAATTGGTCCCCCCCACCCTCATGGCCCCCCTCCCACCGGGCTGAAGGGGGAGGAAGGGGTTAAATCACTTACCTATCTCCAGCGCCCGGCGTCATCGGCTGAATGCGCATGCGTGGCAAGAGCCGCGCGTGCCTTCAGTCAGTACATAGGAAAGTATTCTCAATGCTTTCCTATGGACGCTGGCTTCTTCTCACTGTGATTTTCAATGAGACAGCCACTAGAGGTTGGATTAACCCTAATGTAAACATAGCAGTTTCTCTGAAACTGCTATGTTTACAGCAGGTAGGGTTAACCCTAGATGGACCTGGCACCCAGACCACTTCATTGAGCTGAAGTGGTCTGGGTGCCTATAGTGGTCCTGTAAGAAGCGTGGACAGGTATGGGGAAAAGAAAACTAAAGGGAGGTATCTAAACCAATGAGTTGTGATAACATGAAACGCAAATTGGCAGAAATAAATTAGCTTAAAATATATCTCTGATTCTATACTATAAGAACCACTTTGCTATTTTGCCCTATTTTTTCAATTCAGTTTTATTTCATGAATAAACCACAAAGAATCAAATTCACCCAAATCCACATCACTATTAGACCAGAAAATGTGAGGCATGTACTGAGAATGGTCGACTTTTTCAAAACACCCCAATATCAAATCTAGAGCTTGTTTCAATATTCAGCAAATCAATATGTTTAATTAGGCATCAGGAGCTGCACACCTCGTTCTAGCAGAACATTTGTGGTTTGAATAAAGGAAATCTACAAAAAAACGAGCGATCCTTAAGAGATGGTGAATTTCCTCCCGGAGGAATAGCTGAAACCATTAAGAGAAATGCCACAACTCAAAGTCTCAAAGACTGCAGCACCTGCTTAAATGACAATTGGACTTCACAAATACTAAATGAAGGCAATTATTGTGACCTTTGAAAGCAAGTAATTGCTCATAGAATACATGACACTAATCTGTAATGTACCTAAAATGTTTATATATGAAACAATGCAGTTTTGGTAAAGATAGGTTAGTGCACATTCATAAATGTGAATCCATTATTAACTATTGTGTTTTAAAGATGCACCCAAAACATTGCTTTGAAATGATAACATGTATGGTGATCAGTTCCACATACAGAATTGTAATCATTAATTAAATAACATATAGTGTTAATCCTCAAAGCATAGTTGTCTCACAAAAAAAAATCATTTAACAAGAAAAAAAAATGTCCTATTTTTAAAAGCAACCTGTGACAAACTGAACCTCGTTACCTGATCGTGGAAGTGCTGGTCGGCCTCTTGCCTCAAGACTATGGGCCCTGCAATATACCTTGCCCAATGCACCTTAAAAGGTTCTGTTCATGTGAGGTATGTACTTTTGTACCCCAGACAGAGAGACCAACCATTTTTAGGGTACTTTTGGGGTGTTTGGGAAAAAGTGTGTTTGTTCTGTGCTTGGAGATAATTGGATTAGATTAGTACAGTTCTTGATTCAATTATCTCCCAGGCACATAGGAGGGATTATCTGATTTTGTACAGGAGTGTCCTGGAGCTGAGAGCCAATGTGATTGTGTGTTTATTTCTACTGTGGTTTACTCTCAGGTCCAGGAGGGAGTGCCCCTTGGATGGGGACTGTCTTAAAAGGCCAGTTGTGGCTACCATTAAAGTGAGATTCGTTTTACCCTTCATGAAGTCTAGGCTCATGTTTGGGGGATTGGAGAGCTATATTCATAATTAAGGGCAACGCTAGCATTCGTGCAGTTCCCCCTGGTTGCTGAGGAACTAAGCGAGATGGAGTGAGCAAGCCCCCGGGCAGCGTCCCCATATGAGGTGGAGTTCCAGAGGAGACTACAAGGCCCACTGGCTCAGGAGTATAACGCTATTACAACTGAGGAGGAACTGGCTTTGAGAGATGGGATAAGGCAAGATCTCTGGCACGAGGCCCTGGAGCAGTCTCAAGCTCAAGGGGGAGAGAGCCTTCCCAGTTCAGAATGGTGCAGGCAGAAGCAAACACTGCTGAGGCTGCCTGTACTGGAGTCTCTGCCCCGGGAAGATTATAGAATTCCAGCGGCTGATTGAGGCGTACCAGGCACTACGATGGTACTCGGTGCAGAGGTGCCCCTGGATGGATGAGAGTGATGGTTCAGAGGGTTATGATGGCCGGCATCTTACCTTACAGGGAAAGGAGACAACCGGTCTCTGTCCCCAGCGGCAGCCGGAGATACCGGGCTGATCCCTCTGGTCCCTCTTCTCAATTACAGGGGACCTCATAGACTGGTCCTGGGA
Source organism: Pelobates fuscus (assembly GCF_036172605.1). Lineage (NCBI taxonomy): Eukaryota > Metazoa > Chordata > Amphibia > Anura > Pelobatidae > Pelobates > Pelobates fuscus. Next base: position 252,744,235 of record NC_086317.1, on the reverse strand, counting down.
AGAACCCAAACTGGCAGGTGGAGATGGGACCGAGATCTCTCCATCGGCCCTTCAGGGATGCTGGGCAGCCAGGAGTGCCCCTTGCATGGGGACTGTCATTAAAGGCCAGTTGTGGCTACCAATAAGTGAGATTAATTTTACCCTTCATAAAGTCTAGGCTCATGTTCGGGGGATTGGAGAGCTATATTCACACTCTGGGGATTGCTATAATCACTATACTCCCTTGGATCACAACACTTGCTCTTATAATAGCAGCCTGATTTGCTCTCTAGGCTAGGAGAGGTCTACCCACTGGAAACTGGATCCTAGTCTTGGGTCCAGGGTGGGTGGAGGACAGCGAGACCCCAACCAAGATGCAGCAGTTTGTGGGGTTTACGGTGGTTATGGTGTTCCAGTGCAGTGCTTATGGTGCTTACAAGTACTAGGAAGCAGCGATTGACGGAGGTACCCAGTCGGGGTGCCAAGCAGTCTGTCACACAAACCACTAGCCATAGACTCATCAGTCCCAACATTTAAACCACTGACAGGTGTAGTGAAGCACATTGATTACATCGGTACAATAACACCTGAAAAGGGATGGGATACATTAGGCAGCAAGTGAACAGTCAGCTATTTAATTTTATGTGTTGGAAGCAGGAAAAATGGGCAAGCAAAAAGTTCTGAGTGACTATGGCAAAGATCAAATAGTGTTGGCTAGAAGGCTGGGTCAAAGCATCTCCAAAACAGCAAGTCTTGTTGGGTGTTCCCGGTATGCAATGGTTAGTACCTACCAAAAGTGGTGCAAGGAAGAACAATGGTTGAACCGGAATCGGGGTCATGAGCACCCACAACTCATTAATTGTCCGATCAAACAGAAGAGCTACAATAGCTCAAATTGCTGAGTAATGTAATGCTGGGCATGATAGAAAGGTGTCAGGACATACTGTGCATCTCAGTTTGCTGTGCATGGAGCCACAGACTGGTCAGAGTGCACATTATGACCCCTGTCCACCACCTAAAGCATCTTCAGTGTGGTCTAAAGCATCAGAACTGGCTCATAGAGCAATGGAAGAAGGTTGCCTGGTCTGATGAATCATGTTTTCTTTTTGATCAGGTGGATGGCTGGGTGCATGTGCGTCATTTACTTGTGTAAGAGATAGCAGCAGGATGCACCATGAGAAGAAGTCATGAGAAGAAGTCAGGCCATGAGAAGAAGTCAGGCCGGTAGACACTGTGTTCTGCTTTGAAATGTTGAGTCCTGTCATTAATGTTGATGTTAGTTTGACACATACCGCCTTCTTAGAGATTGCTGCTGACCACGTACACCCCTTCATGGCAATGGAGTTCCCTGATGGCAGTGGCCTCCTTCAGTAGGGTATTGCACTCTTCCAACTGCAACAATTGTGCAGGAATGGTTTGAGTAACATGACAAGTGTTCAAGGTGTTGCCTTGGCCTTCAAATTCCCCAGATCTCCAATTGAACATTTGTGGGATGTGCTGGAACTACAAATCTAATCCATGGAGGCCCCACTTTGTAATTTGCAAGACTTAATGGATCTGTTGCTAATAGTTTGGTGTCAGATAAGACAGGACACATTCAGAAGTCTGGTGGAGTCCTTGCTTTAATGCATCAGATCTGTTTTGGCAGCATGAGGAGGGTCTACACGATATAAGGCAGGCGATTTTAATGATGTGGCTTATCAGTATATATAATACCAATAATTCTACTGTTCTAAACCAAAAAGAGGATCACTTAATATTGCTTGGTTTGTATTGAGCTGTAGTGACATATTGAGGGTTATGAATAAAATGTGTTGCGTTTTGAAAAGTGGTGCAAATATGGTAAAGGGAAGGAGTCATCAATGCAATGTGCCTGCTAGTTCAATTGATTTCCACAGTGCCTGCCCTCTTGTAGTACTTTAGATCACTTTGCAAAACTCAATATTTTTCAATAGATGCTCATCATTAAAAACACACTCTTTTATTAGCAATTAATGCATAAAATCTTGTGACCCAGTCTCATCTGTGAATCTCGAACAAGAGCGCAGGCAGCAGTTTTAGAGACGTGGGAACATGATGATCTATTTAAACTGTGCTGCTTTGTCTCTCGGCTGAGACTCTTGGAGGAGAATATGCAGGGAGAGCATGAACTAGCGATTAGGCTAAATAGATCTAGGGTTGAGCAGCTTTTGGTGGGGTAAATCATATCCACATATTTTGAGGTGATAGTTGTCCTTCATTCCCTAGAAAGGCAACTGTTGAGAGTTGACAAATTTTAATACAAACACACTCTTTCAATAGCAATTAATGCTTACCTATGCTTATTAATGGTCCAGTGTCCTCTGTGAATCTCGAGCAGGAGCATAAGCAACAGTTATATACCAATTGTAATCCTTTGTGAGTCTGCAGTAAAGTCTCTTTTCCATTGCTAACACAATCAGAGCTCAGATTTCTTCCAGATTGCCATTTCAACAAGCAGTTCAGCAAGCAGTTCCATCTATCAGTCACCCAGTCTTCTAAATACATTACAGAGTTATTCACTAAACTCAGAATTTCCATTTGCTACAATTCAGTAAAAACTAGTTCTTGTTTTATAAATCTAGCATGAATGTTTTCTTTACTTTCTCTACTAAAAAAAAATCATAGAGAAAGAAAACACATTACTGATCATGCAAACTAGGTCATAGTCCAGTCTTTCAAGTTTCCAAAGTTTAAGCTTTGGAATATTTTATAGATTATTTTTTCTTTCTCACAATGTGGCGATCCATTCATTGGTTGTATGGTTGTTAATAACATTTATTGGTTACATGTTTGTATGGTTGTTAATAACATTTCTGTTGCAAAATATGATGTTGTATATGACTTAAAAAAAAAAAATTTTTCAACACATTCAATTAAAAATAAAATCAACAACGAAACCTTTTTCTTTTTACTTGCATCATATGCTTTATACATTTATATTTCTGATCAATTATTTAGTCAACAGCAGAAGTCAACATAGAAAAAAAATATAGATTTTGTGATTTCATTAGACTCCATAAATAAGTACATGTATCCAGATTGAAACTATTTTCTCACAGCTGGTGTGCTCAAAATTAAATTAGTCCTGCATCCAAGCCACGTTTAGCAATATTTTCAATCGCTCGGTATTAGGAATATGATCTAATGTGTATGTATGGTCCATTGGGAGGTAACAGTAGAATATTGAGCTAAAATAAAGCAAAACAAGTATTTACCCTAAAGTCCCACTTAAGAGGATTTTCTATTTATACTTCATTGAACTCTAGAACTTTTGAAATATAAAACATTGTGTCATTAACACAATCATATCTATGCATTGTCAAAATACAGAAACATGGATTTTAAAGCATAATTGAGGGGTAATGTAATGTTATCATATGTTTAAACTTCAACATGCTACAGCGTAATTATACTTTTCAACTCTTCTGCCAATGAGATGGACAAGTCATAAAACATCACATAAAAATGAAATAATTACTTTCAATGCTCTGTCTTTTTACGTTCTGTGACTTTCTTTTCAGCTCCATCAACATCACTGTTTCAATGATAGCTTTACACCAGACTTAGCAATTTCTTCTCTTTTAATGTGTGAATCCTTATCATTTATAAAATAGCAGCAAGAGTTATACTAAGTACCATTCATTTCTATGGGGATTTTTTTGTCATAGAATTATAGTAAAAAGTAAGAAAAAAAGATTGACTAAACAGTAGCCCGTACCAGGAAACATTTCTATGTATTTTGTTTTTTTTATTGTGTATTCCCAATCTATGCTTTAAAATAGTTGATTTTATTCATAAGAAATTGTATTTCTTTAATGAGCATTGCTAAAGCTTATAACTATTTGTGCTGTAAATAGTTTAAACATAACGGAAATCTTGGTAGATTAGTCAGCGATTGTGTATTTGTTTTTGCGTTCTCTAAATTGGCTATGAACTTGACAAACAGTAATCTTTTTCTATCCTACCCATTATGTGTCAGTGTGTAATATTAGTGAGTGGCTGCTTATTTATTAATGGCATGTAACCCCATTAACCCAGAGGAAACTAATCATGTCTGAAATAGTCATCCCCTCTTATTTGAATAACCCTAGATTGACTGAATGAGACTGAGAAAAGATTGAGCTACTTAATAACAATTGGGGATTTCTCTGCAACAGAAAAATAGAGTACCAAAAGGCACACACACACACACACACACACACACACAGAGTCATGTACCTCAGGGAGTCTATCATTTATTACTACATGGCCTTCCAGAGACAGCAACAAAAGCCATAGCTCACTTTTAAAGAAAGGATCGTTAGAAAGTTGTATTGTGAGCCAAGTAACTTTGACACCACACAACCCGCCGCCTTTTGCTGTACTTCCCAATGCAAGTACACAGAGAGCGTTATTAAAAAAAACGGAAAATTATATGGTATTTTTATGTGATATTAAGTTCTAAGAGGAGGACATTCAACCCTGACGTTGTGTAGAATGGAGAAGTGAATCGCAAATATAGGGCCAAAATAATCCAACTATTTTCCAGTTTGTTTTACAAATAGTTTCCAATTTGGCTCACAATTGGTCTATAACTGCTGCTTCCACTCCTGCTCAAGATTCACAGAGAAGTCTTGGTCATTAGATGGTAAGCATTAATTGCTATGGAAAGAGTGTCTTTTGGATTCACATTTACCCGCTCTCAATAGTTCCCTTTTTAGGGATTAAAGGACAACCTCACCTCAAAAATATTTCCTAAGGGGCATCAATGGGTGCCCCAGATATTGTTTGTCCCACCATCCCCAAATCTCTAGTTCTGTTATGCCTGTTCTCCTCCAAGAGTACCAGCCAAGAGCCAAAGCAGCACAGTTTAAATAGAAGTACAGGAGACATGCCATCATGTTCCTGTGTTTCTATAACGGCCGCCTCTGCTCCTGCTCGAGATTCACCGTGACAGAAAGAAAAGAACACAACTATAGAGATGCCTGAGTCACAGAAGAAGCAACTGTCTGAAAACCAACAGTTAGTTCCTATGGTCTTCCCTGCCTCACTCCCTGCACAGAAGCTGATAAGACCGTAGTTTTATTTTCAAACCCTGTCTGATGCAAGGTGCGTGTATATATGCATGTATATATGAAGGAACCTGCCATATACTGAAGGTAGAGATGAGTTGTTGTTTTTTACTTTTTTTACATATACTTAATTTAAAAAAAAATACTTTCAATACTTGATGAAAGGATTATAATATTAAATATAAAATCATTGTATCTAAAAATGTCCACATCCTTATCCAATAGAACCTTGTTTCTCTGCATCGTACCCATGTGCTGCCTCAAACACAACGCAAGATGGTATTTAATTAGTTGAATAATCCTATTCCTGTTACCATATTCCTGATGACGAAGCAGTGTATAGCACAAAATTCATTTGATGATTAGTTTGGTTTCTACTGCCTGGTACATCATTTAATCTGACTTTTAACTTGCTTGAATACATGTTGATAGCTTTATTGTCAGTGTAAAATAAGGGTGCCTCCTTTATGATTTCTTTCAGATATATTCAAGCCTGGCTGTAGATAAGACACTTCCAGGATGTGGAACTACAAAGACATAAGACAAGTTGGAATTGGCATTATCTTCATGTAATACTGGTTTCGGGGTTGACATGAAAATGAGGTCTAAAGAAGGATTTAGATTCCGCCAGACAGGTTACCAGTTTGCCCCCCTTCATTCTCCACATAGGGATGGTTAAGGAGTCCGAGCAAACTCATGGTTCTGGATCCATGTGTAAACCCTGGACCACAGCTGCCTTATGGATCAAGTTCTTTGCTATGCCTGCTGTTTTACCCCTTCAGGATAAAGGACAGGCAAAGTCTTTGATATCATAATCAATCTTGAGGTGTTCAACATGATTTTTAACCTTAGCTCAAGTGAGTTTGTGACAAACTCACTATTTATCCTGTTCTCCAGAAATATCCCTCCTAGTTCGTGTTATAAGTTTCCCAAAACTCATATACGTTTACACAGTTCGGCATACACAATCTACTGAACACCGACCACCCCTTGGCTCATTAACTACAAACTAACCACAAACGTAAATGCAAGAACGCAGGCAGAGGCACTTGGTCATCGAGCATATGGAACTCAAAATCAGATACATCCTCGTGGGAACCTTGCGCGATCTTGCATCGACGCCTGCTTCTTTTGCCGACAAGACTGGAGAGCGCTGTTCTGTAGGATTGTTCGCACGAACTAGGCAATCAATCGTTACCCATGAGCCAGGGTAACCATTAGACATTTTATTCTTTTCTGAACACCCAAAAGTGATCGACCGCTACCACTTTTTCTGTGGAACTAATTTGGGCAGACGTCACGTGTGCAGTCGGTCAAAACTTTACCCCGATGGTGATTCAGCTGTGTTTGTGGGATATGAGCGCTATTTGGATATGTTGGGTGCTCAGATCCAGGCTATCTGGGGATATAATGCTTGTGGGGGTTCATATATGTGTTATGTGTAGTTTTGGGGATTTTGTATAATATTTTGTACCTCTAGTGCCTGGGAGAAAATTAGGTTAAGCAAAAGCAGGTACTCTTATCTCCCAGACAGAGAGGCGCCTGGACGGGCTTACTGTACAAGTGAATGGAGACCCAATGGTAAGGGTCTGTGTATATAAACTGGCCACTGGGTCATAATAAAATATTCCTTCTTGTACCTTTCATCAAGTCTCAACTGATATTTGGGTAGATCATAACTATATTCACTATTTCCCTACGAGACTCGGGAGATTTAAAACAGATATACTTAGTCGAAGTATTGGAGATCTGTTACAGAGCTGTATGAGCTAGATTTTCAGGTAACTTGTGTCAAAATCCTTGATTGTTTTTGAGATTAATGGTATGCATTATTTAATCTGTCAAATGTAAATATCCGTAGATGATATCATTGCAGTAATCCTGTATGGATGCTAGGAAGGGAAATAGGTATAGAGATCAAAAGATTTGTCACAGGTCAACAAATGTTTAATCTTGGCTAGCAAGGTCATTGTAACCTGTCCTCAAATGGCTGCACATTAATGAGACGGAATGAACAACATCCATTATCTTGATAAAGTTGCCAGTACAGAAATTTCAAAACGGAAATATACTATCCATTAAAAGTGCTCAACAACAAACTAAATTAACCGTTTCCTTACGGCAGTAAACTGGATGCGAAAAGTCACCATTTGATGTGATTCTTAAAGGCAACTGGGGTAACTGGTCTCCTCCTGGTAAGGGGTAACTTATGAAATGCATACCATTTTCCCCCAAATCTAGTGCACAATACTATGTGAATGAATTATGGACACCTGTGGAAGGTTGTAACAGATTTTTCCCCATGTTTCCCCATGTTACCATTCTATTCTAGATTGGACCAACTTGCATTACCACGTATACCTGTTGGTTATGTCACACTTCAACTTACATTCATCATACTTCCTCATTTTAACCCAGAGAAAAAACGCTAAAAATATATGTATTTTTAAGTGAAAAAGTAGATGCGTAGAATAACCCTCCAGCAGACTTAGCAGATACTAGAAGCATTCAAGAAAGATTCGAAAGAGGCACTATCTCATTATACAGGAAAGACCAGATTAGATGGATCAATTAGCTTTTATCTGCCATGATAATAAATATTTCTGTGTTTTGTAGAATTATAACATAACATTATGCTAGTATATGTCAAATCAACCTTTTCTATTTTTATTTGTCCATTTACTTTTAACAGTGGTTAGCTAAATGCCTCCACTGTAAAACAGGACACATACATGGATCTGACCAGTACAGAATTTCATTTCTGCATCTGATTTATTGTTTTCGTTTTTTTTCCACCACATGCTCCATTGACCCCTAGCCCACAGATCTTAACCATAGAAGCATTCATATAGTTTATTCCATTAATCACCCAAGAATCAGAAAAAAACATTTCACCACTTCCACAGCTTCTCTGTTTCCTCTAACAGCTATTGCTGTCTCGCTTTCAATTCCCAATATATTATGCCATTCTTGTTACAATCTATTAACCTTTCTAAACCATAGAGTTCCAGTGGATTGTGGCTCACCAGATTTTATACAATAGTCTGTTAAAAGTCAGTACAGTATTTAACTATCTGGTTTCAAACCACAGCAAGGAAAAAAAAGAGTCTGATATACAAATGACATTGCATTGCATTATATTGTTCATATGTTTGTTTGAGTAGGGTCCTCTTCACATTTTTCTTCTGCTGACTTTATTTTATTTGTCATTTACTAGTGTTTTATTTCCCCTTTTAATATAATATAATACATAATATTTTCTCTATTTTAGGAGATTTTTTTCATTTGTTTATATATTTAATTTATTATAATTGTTTTGTGGGTTTGTAAGAATTTGTATATATGTTTATAATATTGTTCAGATTTAGTTTAAATTGGTCACTTCCTTAAGGACAGAGGAAGACATGTGATGCCTGGTGGATCATTAATCAAACTTTAGAATATGAGTGTAGGGATGTCCACTTACCTCCTCTTGCCTATGCTGCAGACGCCTCTCTCTGGGTGTTATAACTAGAATGTGATTCTAGACCTCACCTCATACTCCTCCTAAAGCCTTGCTGTCACTGTCAGTGCATCAACAGGTCTAATTATAGAGCCACCTCCAGTGCAAGGACCCTCTATGTGCAATGTTTCAGTATGAAACGCAGACATATTGAGATATTTAGGTGAAGTACAGAAGGTGTTTCTAGATTTGTTTTTATTACCACTTATAATATTTTAGTATTTTACCCTCCCCCACCCACATCATATCTCATTCTCCAGATCTTTTCACTTCTCATATTCTAGTTATAACACCCAGAGACAGGCGTAAAAAAACTCTTATTTGAGTTTTGCCTAAGGTTTCGCAACCTTTAGAGCCTCCACTGCCTTGCACCATGTCCACTTTAAAACACTGAAATGTTGAGGAGGGAAGCTAGCAACTAAACGGAGCAGACGTGTTGCAGTGGAGCTCTGAGACAAAAAACCTATCATAGCCTACTTACACGCTCCACTTTCGCACCAAAAAGCAAGAAAAGACACCCACAAGTATGTGGAAGAAGTCCAGATGCTAAGGACCAATAAAACTCTCACTCACCCAGGACATATGTGATCTTTTGATCCATTCGGTAAAGGACCCCGAAGCATTCCCGCCATAAGAAATTGGTGATTCGTCATCAGCATACTCTGAGGAACAGGTCGTAGACACGCTGGACGAGATTCCTAGTACAAGGGGACTGCACCACACATCCTCTGATGAGCAAGACGAGCTGCCCTCAACGAAAGGGCTGGCACAATTCGCCAGCTGTTTGCCGTGGACCTCGCGGTGGTGCTAGAGGGGATTCACGCTCTAGTGGTGGTGGAGGAGAAAACACAAGACCTCACAATACATAAGGCTGCCTTGAAGGCCACAACAGTGGAACTGCACAGAGCTCAATAACAACTCCAGGAATGCCTGGACAAAATGGAAGACGGGCACAGACACCGGAATGTAAAAATCAGGGGCATTCCAGAGAGCGTAATCCCTGCAGAGCTTCTGCACTACATCAGGAGACTGCTGGCAACCATACTTACCTCTCAGCAGGCAATGCAAGATGTGGTGGACGTATTCCACATCCCTAAAGCGACAAGAGCACCTACTGGTTCCCTAAGAGATGTAATTCTACAGTTCCAAACAAGAGCGGTACAGATTGCCTTCATGACAGCAGTAAGGAAATTGCCTTCCTACCTATTTGAATCTGCTACCCGGAGGAGCATATTTAACCCCCTGACCACCATTCTCTGTCAATACGCTAAACCACATAGATGTGCCTACCCTCGAAGCCTGTTGATTCCACATGAGGGGAAAACAATATGCACACTATTAATTATTGTATTTTTTGTTGTATGTGTAACACATCTATGAAGGACCAGATATAACACGCCACGTCTTCCCAGAATTGACGATGTTGGGCAGCACTTTTTTGTTGTGGAACTTGTGGTGGTATACCCAGTTGTAGCTGGATTACTACCGCCTAGGTTGTCCCCTTCCCATGTGTAGAAGATCCAGAGTGATTATGCGCTTCTGCAAAGTGTACCGTTGTCTCACCCAAACACAAGTTGAGACTTAGTGAAGGGTGAATAAGAACTGGTTTATTGAGGCAAAATTGTCACCTTGTATACCTAGGGACTCCACAGGAGGTCCTCAGGGAGACCAATGGATTGCGACATACCCGGCACCTAGGTATCTGTGCCTGAGCTAGTAATTTAATTATCGGATGGACATCTCAGCACAGGGTTAACAAAAAGAGACATAAAACATATTTCCCGTGCCCACATTCCCACAACAGTGCCATTCTCAGAAAGGTCTTTCTGGGGCTCCCATCGAATGTGACTAGCTCGAATTAGGTGGAAGTCCAAAGTTCAGCGGCATGCGGCATTCCTCCAATCGGCTTAGAGTTCCATGGGTACCTGGGTAAAAGTTTTCGGCTGATGTATGCCACAGGATGCTCTCCTCTGTCCTCATGATGTAAGGCAAGGTGATATGCAAAGTGATGTCTGCATGGTCAGGCCAGATAATTGACCTTATATTGGGGGATTTAACATGTACTTAAACAGCGGGAGAAACCAGAAAGTAATAGATTTTAGAGTATGATTGATGGGTATGAGAGAAAAAGGTGAAATCTTGATCAAGGTCATCAAGGTGTGCTTGAAGCGTGTCCTAAAATATAAATGAGTTTGTCACAGAGGTCCACAGCAACAACAACAAAAAAATGCAAATTACTCACATGAATATACAATGTATTGAGTGTATCACAAAGCTCCTCCACAGTAATGCGTATAGTAGGCTACTACAGTGCTCCACAATAATGAAATGTGCATTTTGTATAACATTATCACAGAGCCCCACTGTAGTAATGTGGTGGCTGTGTTTGGTTTGAGTGCAATATGTGTGCTGACTGTGTGTGATATGTTTGATGTGAATGTGTTGGCTGTGTGTGGTGGGTGTTTGATTCAGACAATAAAAATATGTTTTACCCCTACTCCTGCTTACTTTCTTGTATGAAAGGGGCTAAATTACCTGATGGTCCAGCCATGGCTAGTAAATAATGAATCCCTGGTGGGTGGCCTGGCGGTGAAGCGCACAACCTTCACTTATGATTGGTGCAGACCCCTCGTTCTAGTCTGGTGCTTATTAATGAGTCAGGGTGCAGGCTGATAATCCCTGTCTCTGTGCAATGACTATAACTGAGCACCAAAACCATGAAAGAACAATTATAATAGTCTGCACCAGCTGCAGGTACAGACTATGCGCTCCATCCATCAGGAATTAGATTTTTATTGAATATATTGCTAATATTGCAATATATTGAATAAAATTACTTTTTATGGGGGGGCAGACAGTATCCTTGGTATTGCCCCCACCTGCCAGGTAACACTATGGCTGGTGCAGTCTTATGGTAGTGCCGAACCCTGTTTGAGCAACATGGTGACAATGGATTAGAGGAACAATGTATTAGGGGGACATAATGTCACAGGCCCAGGGAATAAAGTGCTAGAGGGACAGACATTACAGTATATGAATGCTGTAAACAGCTGAACAGGAAAAACATACAATCGGCTTACACTCCTGGCAATCAGCATGTAACAGCATACAATCCAATTCACCCCAAGAACGAGACGACACTTCATTTGAGGGTCAAGCAGAACTGACTGTACTGGCACATACAGCCTCTTTTATTCATAATCCACAAACCTAGTACTGCCCACAGAGTTTTTGAAATACAACCAATCAATCCGTACAATACACACAGACACTCCCACACAAAATCCCCCCCTCTGCCTGTGATATGATTACTGAACACAATGGGTAATATAATTATCACAGGCGGAGAAATACAGTTTTTACAAAATATTAAAAACTTTCAAAATATACATACCATTCACATAAAACATAGTCACAGGGCAGGAGGCTGGCAATCAGTCTTCTCCAATGCCCAGTGGCGAGGCTGGTTCCACCACACAGGGTATTTGAGAGACAGAGGGGCACAGAGCTAGTGTGGCAGGATATTAGGGAAATAGTGGTAGAGGATGTGAGAGACAGAGTGACACAGTGCTAGGGGGGCATAGGATTTGGGAAACAGACTGACACAGGGGTAGGGGCAGGGGATAAGGGGGACAGAGTGACACAGGGCTCGGTTTGGCCAGGACCGCTGGGGAGTTGGGTGCAGGGAGGAGGAAGTTGCGCTATAAGGACGTCACCATCATCACATAGGGCCCATCAGTCTCCGCTGCCATATTGGAATGGAATGAGGAAAGTGGAATGGGGACGCTGGCTATGTGCAGGAGACATTTTTCAAATTTGAGGCCCATGCCAAGGGCCTAGGATTCAGATGTTTGTACCTCCTGCCCGTGGCAGCCAAAGACAGTTGCCTGTGTCAGCTTAAGGTAGCTCCGGTACTGAAAATATACAATTAAAATATATTTTGCATAATAAAGGCAAAACGGCCTTTTGATGACAAACTAATAATCTGTTAAACTGACAATTATAATGGTTCAAAAATCTTTAACTGTAAATAAAAGATGCTCATATACTTTGGTTGCTCATAAAAAATGCCTCCCCGTGTTAACATTCTAACCTCTGTAGAATACACTGAAACACACATTATGTATCTTTATAGCCTGCCAGACTAAGTCACTTACAAAGCCTCATGTATAAGATAGCAAAGATGACCCGAAAGGCTAACCCCTGTGGGACCCTATAGTAAAACTACATCATGATGAATATGTTCCATTAATAAGTACTCTATGCTTTCTTAGTGTCAACCAATTTAGTATCCATTTGCAAATGTTTACATTGATGCCTAGATCTGTTTTCTTAATAATCCAGAAAGAAGAGCAGGGTCAAAGCCATCTGCAAGTTCCTTAAACAAAATGTGACAATAGTTACGTGGCCAGGATGTAGAAATTCACTATCATTTCTCTCTTAGGCACTTACTATCCTCCAATGTTTGTTTGTCAGGATAACCAACCAATTCTATTATAAATAAACCTTGAAACATTCTTAATGAGCACATGAACATTCTTACAAATTTACTCTGACCATTGAAAGGGCTTAGCACCAATATTACATGGACATACTATAAACCACACTGCGACCTTAAATATCAAAAATCTTTTTTTTTTATTATTATTATTTAAGGTTTTTATTGGTTTTTCCAATTGTGAATACAACATTGATAGCGCAAGGGTACAATATGCGCGGTGAAGCAGCGTTGGAAATATAAGTAACAAATAACTAATAACAAGTTACAATTAGCAGGTTTCAAATGCATTGGTAAAGTTCAGCATGTAGTTACAGTGTGTCCCAGAGTCTTTTCCATCTTAACATTACAACATTTTGTAATGCTTTGAGTTCTAAACACAATTTATTCGACCATAGTGGATAAGCAGAACTAAGGTAGTCGAGATCACAGTTGTATGTCTGTCCACTTAAACGGACGTAATTGTTACATGCCTCATCATCCCCTTATCAAACTTTAGCAACAAGCTCCTGTCACCTATGGGGAGATTTTGGGCTGAGTTTGCTGCAAGCTTCCATTTGTTTTAGATACGTGACTGTCTATTATGAGTGTCTGTCTTAGAAGTCAGGCTTTGCGGTCTTTCTGTACGTCAAAGTGAGGTGGGTCTGGTCGACCAAGTCGTTTGGCTGTAATGTCTGTACTGTCTTAAGTCGGGTTCAAGGGTATGTCTTGGGTGTAATGAAAGCGTCCCATGGTTCCCATGTCTTGGTGAATTTCCCAAAGTTTCCTAGTTTGGCATGTGTAAGTTCTTCCATCTGCTTAATGTCCTCTACTCTTGAAAACCACTCTCAGATTGACGGGAGTTTTGGTTGTTTCCAGAATTTTTGTATCAGTTGAGAGGCTGCCATGGCTAAGTGGTTAAAGAGGAATACTTTGGCTTTTGGTGGGGCTAGGAGGAAGATGTAGTGGTCAGGTGTCATAGGGAAGTTGGTGTGAAAGAGTGTTTGTATGATAGTATGGATTCTTTTCCAGAACTTGGATATAATCGGACATTGCCACCAGATATGAGCATGATGAGCTTCTATATGTGTGCACCTCCAGCATGGGTCGGAAGTCGTGTTGTGTATTTTATGGATTCGTGTTGGCTTGTAGTGCCACCTGGCTATACGTTTAAAGTTGCTTTCTTGTGCAGTCAGAGATGTGGTAGAGTTGTGTGCTGTTTGGAGAATAGTTCGCCATTGTTGTTGCGTGAAGTTTGTTTTGAGTTCCTCCGCCCATTTTATGGTATAACTTGGGAGGTTTGGGTCTTGCATTTCCCTGATTACTGCGTACATAGTGGATAGAGTCTTTTTCACGAGTGAATGAGAGGTGCATAGTTGTTCGAATCTAGTTAGCAGTCTTTCTCCTTTGGGTAGTAACTTCTGGGTCTTAATGAAATTTATCAGTTGGTTGTAATGGAAGATTTGGTTTCCTGTGTGTGTTTGTGTTGGTATGAGTTGTGCTAGGCTTTTTAATTTGCCCTCTAAAGTTACGTCTTGCAGTTGTAGCGAGGAACCTTTATAGTAGCCATCGTATGCCTTCCCCGAGGATCCTTTTTGGAAGTGAGGGTTTTGTGTGAGTGGGTATAGTGGGGATGGTGATATGTCTGTTGTTTTCCTCAGTTTGTGCCATAGTTTAATGGTTGTGTCTATTGTTGGGTGGACTTTTTGTTGGCGTTGTTGGGGTGGGCGGTACTTAGTGGTGTCTCTGAAAAACTATTTTCCAAGGTTACCCATTGTTGGGTCTTTGTGGGTTTTGTGCTTTATGATAGAGATCTATATCGGGTAGGTTCAGTCCCCCCTTGTTTTTTGTTAGGGTTGCGTGAGCTAGACGGAAAGGTGTATTAGCCCAGATATATTTTGTGAATGTGGATTTGATCATATTAAAAAATTTGGTCGGGGGGGCGTGGCCAACTACCGACCGGAGCAGCCGCATGTAACGCTCGCTCCGTGAACCGCCGAGCCTAAAGCAACGATCAGCCGTCTGGCGAGCAGAAAAAAACTACTCCCCAGGAGCAGATACTGCCGTGGACACACATGGCACCCTCAAAACAAACAAAATTGACCGATCCGGTGCGGCAAACTGGAAAAAGCCGCGTGCAGCAAATCCAAGATGGCGGCGGGTCCGCGCCACAATCTCCGTGCTCGGAGGGCATACCTGACCCAGAGGACTGCACCATCACTCAAGAAGATGCCCCAGTAACTAATAAGAGCCTGCACACCATGATGCAGGATCTGAAAGGGTCCCTGAGAGCGGATCTCCGCCAAATAGCGGCTGACCTGCGCAGCGACATCCAGGAACTGGGGGGACGAACAAATCAACTAGAGGCTAAGACTGATGAACTTTGCCTTGCACACAACGACATCGTAGACAAACTACAGAAAATGGAAGAAGAACAGACCACCATGCGCCTTAAACTCGCAGATATGGAGGATAGGGCGAGGAGGAACAATCTATGCTTCAGGGGAGTAGCTGACAATATTCCACAAGAGGCCCTGGCGCACTATATACAGACCATGTGCGCGGCTCTGGTTCCCCACCTGAAAGGAGAAGCCTGGATGCTTGATAGGGTTCACCGCCTCCCACGGCCCGCCAGGTTTACGGCTGACACCCCCAAAGATATCGTAGCCCGATTTCACTATTATAGCTCCAAAGAAGAACTCCTCAAAACAACGAGAAAACTCGCAACTCTGCCAGAGCCTTACCAGGGGATCAGTGTGTATGCTGACCTTTCGGCAACTACCATGGCGCGCAGACGAGAATTCATTGATGTTACTAAAACACTGAGGAACCACAATATACCATACAGATGGGGATACCCGACGAAGCTTCTTATCTGGCATGGAGGGAAATCGGTGGTAGTCCTGGAACCTGAAATGGGACTAGCCAAGCTAAAAGAATGGGGCCTACATCACGCCATGGGACAATCACCTAAACAAAAACCACTACCGAAAAGAATGAGGCCTGAATGGACTCTCGCAGGCTCCCCGACGAAATTAAATACTACATCTTCCACGGACTGATGCACATCTTTGGCTACGCACGTCTTCAAGGATCACTTGAGTATCGCGCTGCTCTTATTGTCGCTAGAATGTTATATACTATTTACCTGTTTCTTATATTCTGTAGTTATTAGGTCTTTAGTGGCTCAATAACTGTTAAGAGATGCTGTGTTGGATAGGAACCCCAGGGAAACTGTTAATCCGTTGGATACACTGTGACCCTCGAGAGTCACGTTCTCAAGGCCCAACACGCTAATCCAGGGGTGTACACACAACCTACCAGTCACATACGCTTTACCCGCCTATGACCTCGACACAGACGGGACGGCCGCAATTATAGGTAACTCAGCTTAATGCCCCTTTAGACCTACTTTAGGTGGAGGTCCCTAATACAAATTACGGATGTACACCCATACTGAACCGAATAGAAAACAAGGGGCCTATACAGTAATATATACTGCATTAGTGATGTGAGTCACCTCATAAAGAGGATCTATTCCGAGGTATATCCCCTGGTACACTTAGGCCCTTACGACAAAAGGCCATCAAAAATCACCGACTAGGCCCCACGAACAACGGGGTTTCCAGACCCAGATGCACCATGCTACAGATTATCATTACCCAGGGTCATCTATGTCATGTCCACCGGTTTCTCTATTGTGTTTCAACATAGGAATAGGTTATAATGCATATATGCTTAAACTGCGTATTCCTTTATCTGATATATGGTTAACTGTCGCTACTTTCAATGTCCAGACAATTCAAACGATCAAAGCTGGCGCATAACGGTGGATTACTCACCACCCCACCCAGACCAGATAATGTGTAGTGTGCTTAGACACGCACACCCTGGTCTCTTTCTTTGCACTAACTGCAAAGGAGTTCTGTATAAAGTTTATTGTATATATTGTTCATATTGTTTGTTATGTTTCGTATGTTTACCTTTTTCTCGTATGCTAAACCGTACTATGTTCCGAATGATTGATGATAGCTTTCCGAATATGTACTTGGAGACACGATACACATACAGCAAACAGGTACCCGGAAATCACCTACAGCTCCTCATGATAGATATTCACCACATAGGGGCACATCCCTCCCAGCTGGGATCTGTTAGCAAATTATACCTACTATGCATGCATAAGAAGATTAACCCTTCCCATACACATGGCATCATTTAAAGTTTTTTTCTCTTAATGTGAAAGGCCTAAATAGTCCCCACAAGAGGCGTCTCGCAATTCAAGAAATGTCAAAATCTAATGCAGCGATTGCATGTTTGCAAGAAACCCACTTCTGCTCACTTAAACCACTGAAATTGTATTCGAAACAGTATCCTCAAACATTCCATGCATACTCCCCGAGCAAATCTAAAGGAGTATCCATATTATTCCATACAGACTGGGTTTTCCAGGTAATTAAACAATACTCCGACCCCTTGGGTAGATTATTAATTCTGGTGGGGTCATTGAATGGCTTTCTGGTTACAGTAGTGTCCTTATACGCACCAAACGACAACCAAATTGCCTTCACTCGCAAAGCTTTGAAAAAAATAACGTCACTTAACCCCTTAAGGACCAAACTTCTGGAATAAAAGGGAATCATGACGTGTCACACACGTCATGTGTCCTTAAGGGGTTAAGCAAGGCCACGTTATTATTTGTGGCGACTTTAATTGTGCACCGAACCCTGACTTAGATATAAAGAGAGCTCAAAATAAATCCCCCACAGCGCTATCCCGCACTAATGGTAACCTCCTCTCCAATTTGCTTTTTGAGCACAATTTATATGACACATGGCGCTCCACTTATCCCACAGAAAAAGACTATACTTACTTTTCCCCCGTTCATGTGACGTATTCACGCATAGACCTTTGCCTTGTAGATGCCAGAACCCTACCGAATATATTAGATGTCTCCATAGGAACGCGAACATGGTCGGACCATGCCCCAGTTGTGGTTACATTTGCGGCATTATATCCAGCTAGGGGACGAGGGAAATGGAGGCTTAATGAAGGGTTGTTGGATAGGGCTCAAGTGTTGAAAGTAATCACTAGGGAGGCATCCGAATACTTCAAGGAAAATACCTCAGACGAGATACCGGTCAGCACACTGTGGGTCGCCCACAAGGCGGTGATTAGAGGGGTGCTAATCAGGGAGGGAGCAAAACACAAAAGACATCAGACGGAAACACACCTTTCACTCATGAAAGAATACACAGAGTTAGAAGCACAGAATAAATTAAAACCGTCCAAATCCCTCTCCAAAAGGATAGGGGATCTGCAGAAAGAACTAGGCTCTCTATCTTTAAATACGACAGAACGATGGATGAGGTCCTTGAAGCTGAACTATTACACCCAGGGAAATAAAGCGGGTAGACTTTTAGCAAACAAGATTAAAACCAAACAACTCCAATCTAAAATCCCAAATATCAACTCACCCTCTAAAGGTAAATTATATAATCCGGAAGATATTGTCAATGAACTAGCGCAGTATTACCACAACCTCTACAACCTAAAAAATGACCATAACTCGCCCACCCATCCCTAAATGATATACATAACTTTTTAGAGGCCACCACTCTACCCCATCTGGATCCCAGGAAGAGCAGCGCATTAGACTCCCCTTTCACAGAAGACGAAATAAGACGAGCCATACACTCTTTACCAAAACATAAGGCCCCTGGTCCGGACGGACTATCCAATTATTATTACCATAAACTGGAACCGATCCTAACACCAGTCCTGACTTTGCTTTATAACGACATAAAAAACACGGGCTCTATGCCTAAAGAGATACTAGAGGCACATGTTGTAACCCTCCCCAAACCAGGCAAACCACCCACGATGAGCGAAAATCTCAGACCATAATCCCTGCTAAAAGCAGACACGAAATTGTACGCCAAACTGTGGGCGACAAGGATCAAACCTCTCCTGGTGGAGTTGGTATCGGAAGAACAGGCTGGTTTTGTGCCGGGTAGACAGGCGGGGGATAACACGAGACACTTTCTAAATCTGATTCATTGGGCTAGGACTAGCAAGCAGGGGGGTGCCGTTCTGGCGCTCGATGCTGAAAAAGCGTTCGACCGTCTGAACTGGGACTATATGACACTAACACTCACGAAAATGGGGTTCTCTTCCTCCACCCTGGGGGGTATTATGGCCCTATATCAAGCCCCATCGGCAAGAGTCTTCAACTCTGGTTTCCTATCCAAGCCGTTTGACATAAGTAATGGCACCCGTCAGGGCTGCCCGCTTTCACCCCTCTTGTTCATCCTGAGCCTAGAACCGGTCATAAACCGCATTAAATCCCACCCAGGAATCAAGGGTCTAGACACACCAGCCGGAGTTCAAAAAATTGCACTATTTGCGGATGATGTCCTACTTTATTTAACACACCCACACACCTCCATCCCGAATTTGATGGACCTTTTGTCTCAATATGGGGAGGTCTCCTACTACAAAAACAACCTCAAGAAAACTCAGGCACTACCCATAGGCCTGCCCCCACAGATGGTACAAACTCTAAAAGACTCACATCCCTTTGACTGGAGATCAACCTCTCTTAAATACCTAGGCATAAAATTGGCGAAATCTGACTCACTACTAGTGCAGGAAAATTATATATCTATGATCCACAAACTGCAGTCACAATTAGATACATGGCAGAAATTGGAGGTGTCCTGGTTGGGTAGAATACACACCGCGAAAATGATGGCATTACCACATGTACTATACCTCTTTCGAACGCTACCGATAAAACTACCAGATAAAATTCTGAAGAGATTCCAGTCGATCTTTAATGCTTACATCTGGAAGAAAAAAACCCCAAGGATAGCAAGACGCCTCACATGGCAATCCCCGCTAAAGGGAGGCCTGGTCATTCCAGACGTAAAATCCTACTATAAAGCAGCACTATTAGCGCAAGGACTGGAGGTCCTATCTAGTTCCAAACCCCCGGTATGGCTACGCCTAGAAAATGCATGTTTACATCCACACAACCTTGCACAGATGCTCAGAACGCACACAACATGGGACACAAAACAAAACAACCCTCTGACAAATACACGCTTTTTAATAAACAGCTGGCTAAGATGGGCCCACACCCTCACCGGCGCAGAGAATCTTATATTTTACGCCCCTACGAGCGCTCTCGCAGCACTGTCTCATAATATACCAGTGACATCCTGGATCCCAAAAGGGATCTCCCATATCTACCAATTGTTCACTCCACAGGGCCTTAAGACCTTCCCAGAACTACAAACGGAATTTAACTTACCGGCTAAAGACCTTTTCACCTACATAAGAGTTAAACATATAACGCATACACACAAAATACAGCCCACAGACGAATCACGACTCACTCTATTCGGACGACACTGTATAGGCAAAGGCACAAAGATCAAACCATTATCCCTGTGCTACACCGCCATTAACGGAGCAGACTCATTGTCCAAACACAAGTACATGGACCAATGGGAAACAGAACTTGATATCTCTATCCCCATCCCGCTATGGCTACAAGCTATCCAAACAACCAAAGCTTCCTCACACAGTCTCTCTCATTGGGAGGCATACTGCAAGCTCATGATGAGATGGTACTTGGTCCCAAGTCGACTAGCACATATGTATCAAGGTGTTTCAAATAAGTGCTGGCGTTGTGGCCTTCATGTGGGTACTCTCAGACATATTTTTTGGGACTGCCCTACATTGGGACCGTATTGGCAACAGATAAGGAAGGCCCTTAACAAGCTCATGACGATTCCAATCCCTTTTGCTCCAGACTGCTACTTACTCCATCTCTCCCCGACTGTCTTTTCACAACCACAAAAAGTAGTTGCCATTCATATTTTGATGGCAGCTAAGATTAGCATCGCTAGCCACTGGAAAGGCACCAACGCACCTTCCTTTACAGAAGTGTGGAATAAGGTAGACGCCACATATGAATACGAACTTCTGGCACATAGGCTTAATGGGCGAGAGGAGTTACACACAACAAAATGGGCCAGCTGGACTGCTAACAGAACAATCCTAAAACCAATATTCCAGACTTAGAGACAATTAGGTAGGAACAGCATAATCTCTTGGACCCTCTGAACTAACTGAACCTAACACTTTACCCACAGGTAACACATCCCCGATGATGCATACGTCAACTCGTTGACATATGCTGTTCCAACGACCTACC
Organism: Pelobates fuscus; assembly: GCF_036172605.1. Lineage (NCBI taxonomy): Eukaryota > Metazoa > Chordata > Amphibia > Anura > Pelobatidae > Pelobates > Pelobates fuscus. The sequence goes on along the minus strand of NC_086317.1, from coordinate 252,722,981 downwards.
GATCTGTAGGTTACCACTTACTACTTCCGAGGACATATATGGCTCTCCTATGCATAGTACAAATAGCATTGTTTCTTTTCTTTCCATGGTTATTCTCCCCCCCCCCCATACCCCCCCCCCCCCATCCCACCCAATCCAGATACAATGTATCCACATTTTTTAGGCATACCACAGGTATGGACGGTAGAGAGTGGGGGGGTGTTCGGTTCCGGTCGTCTCGCGGGTGGTCGCAGCAGACCGTACGCGGGGGGATCGGGACGGGGCATTCCCCTAGAATAACGTTAGTTTTATAGAACAGGCCGGACGACTTCCACCCAACAATTATTTCACACATGGCAAACACTGAGAAATACCCAACATATGTCTAACATAAAGAAACCGCTACTCAAAGTTAACACATAGAAGAGGTCACCCAGCACTGCTGAACATGGGGTGATTAGTGGAATAGGCCGGATTAACCCGGGCACAGGTCTAGGAGGGATTTAGCAGGTCACCAGAATAAGTGCCAATAACCCTCTCTGGAGGTTTTTGCCATGCCGTCTTACAAAATGCATGATTTAAAGTGTGGTTGTTGTTGCTCTCCCTCCAAAAAGTACGCGAACTATGTAAATATTCCACTTATTCTTGGTAGAAACAAATACACTGTGGACAACTGTACATAAATTACAACGGTAGCAGCATGTGGACCCATTAGACCAAATTGTTACTTTATTTAACTGCTGATCCATTTACTGTATAAACTGTCAGATGAAGTCCGACTGTAATCCTGTTCGATTGTGTATACCTGTTCACAAAATATCAAATGACCTGTATGTCTCAAATAACCTGTATGTATTGAATGTTCCCCTCCCTTACTCTTCTCTTCTGTATCCCATCGGTTTCTTTGATTTATATGGAAAATTTGAATAAAAAGTATACATTGAAAAAAATATATATATTTGGTCGGAATTGCGACGGGGAGTGTCTGGAAGAGATATAAAAAACGGGGAAGCAGGTTCATTTTTATTATATTTACCCTGCAGAGCCACCCAAAACAGGGTCTATGCCATTTCTCAAGGTCTCCGATAATGTTTGCAAGCAATGGGGGGAAGTTTAGCTGGTAGATGGAGTGTAGCTTGGCGGGGATGTGTACTCCTAAGTATTTGATGGACGTGGGAGCCCATGTGAAGTCGAATCTGGTTTTAAGTTGTGCATTTAGGGTGTTTGTCATGTATATAGGTAGGAGATCGCATTTGGTTATGTTGGCTTGGAAGTAGGAGACTTCACCATAAGTCTTCATTTCCGCTAGGATTGATGGTATTGTCGAGATCGGGTTCAAGGTTGTAAAGAGGAGGTCGTCCGCGAAGGCTGTGATAACCCTCAAATGTGTTTATTGTCTCTGAATCCCTGGAGGAAGGGTTCTAAAACTAAAATGAGTAGGGGCGAGAGGGGGCAGCCCTGCCGTGTTCCATTTGTAATAGTTATCGGGGGGGAATAGTTGCCCATTAATTTTCAAGCGGGCCGTGGGAAGCGAGTATATGGCGTTTAGCCATTCCTGCCAACGCAGGCCAAAGCATCGTGTGTTTTAAGAGCGCCCAATTGACCCTATCAAAGGCCTTCTCTGCATCGATGGCCAGTAGGGCACTATTAATTATATGTGTGTGGGCCCAGTGGATAAGGTTAATAATTTTTGTGGTATTGTTTTTAGCTTCCCTGCCCGGGACAAAGCCCGCTTGGTCCTCATGTATAAGGCCTGGCAGGAAGGGTTTTAATCTTGTGGCCATTATTTTTGTTAAGATTTTTAAATCAATATTTATAAGCGAGATTGGTCTATAGCTGCCGCATGATGTAGGATCTTTTCCCGGTTTTGGGATTAACGTGATCATCGCTTCTAGTGCCGTTCTAGGTATGTGAGATGTTAGTTTTTGTGTGTTAAAGGCATCTATAAATGGTTGGGCTAGGGTGTGGGACATTAATTTATAATATTTCCCCGTGTAGCCGTCAGGGCCCGGACTCTGGCCAAGAGGGAGAGTTTTGACTGTATTTCGGAATTCCTTTAGTGTGATAGGGTCGTCCAGAAATGCTGTCTCGTTAGGTGGGAGGATGTGTTTGATCCTGGGTTTTAGGAAGTTCAGAATGTCTTCCGTGGACGGTGGTGATTGTGACAAATTGTATAGGTGAGTATAGAATTTGTGGAATGCTGTAATTATTTCTGGCATGTGACATGTTAATGTTCCATCTTCCCGTTTAATTTCAGAGATAAAGGAAGATTGCCTTTCCTTCTGTAGGGATAGTGCTAAGAGTTTTCTTGCCTTACCTCCTTGAGTATAGTAGTTATGTTTCGTTAGGGACAGTTTACCTTTAGCGTGTAGTTGAAGTGTGGTCGTCAGTTCCGTACGTTTAGCTAGTAGTATTTTGTATTCCTCTAAGGAGGAAGTGTTGCAATGGTTGGTTTCTAGAGTTTTGATTACTTGAGTAAGTCGAGAAACGTTTTGTTCTCTCTTACGTTTCAGGATTGAAGCTAATCTAATTATTTATCCTCTGAGAACTGCTTTATGGGCTTCCCATGTCAGAATTGGAGTTATGTCTGGTTGCGTGTTTTCCCTAAAGTAATTAGTAGCCGCCACCCTTATGTGTTCGATGGTCTCCGCATTGTTTAATAGTAAGTCATTAAGTTTCCATTGTGTTATTGGATTGGGCATAGTGGGAACGGACAGGGTGAGTGTCAGTGGGGCATGATCCGACCATGTGATAGGACCATACTTTGCTGATTTTATTAGAGAGAGAAATCTATTTTGTAGAAAGAGGGTGTCAATGCGGGAGTAGGTTCCTGTCGGGGGTGAAAAGAATGTGTAATCTTTGTCCAACGGGTGTATGGCTCTCCAGCTGTCATACAGTTGGGCGTTATAACGTTTTTTTTTATTATCTTTCGTGTTTGTGATTGGTAGTTCTGCGAGGAGGTTGTGGTGTCAAGTTGGCCATCTAGGGAAATATTGAGGTCTCCTCCCATGATCAATATTCCCTCCTGGAAGGTGGAGAGTTTTTGTAGGATTTTTCAGAGGGTTTTGTTTTGTTTCTTGTTAGGCAGGTAGACATTGGCTAAGGTGACTTGGGTGTTCCCTATTTTCCCTTTAACAAATATAAATCTCCCTGAGTCGTCTACCTGTTGGTCTTGGTATGTAAATTGTGTCTGGCGACCCATTAGTATAGCCACTCCCCTAGCCTTTGCTTCAGTGTAGTTACTGAAGTATCCTTTTGGGTAATCCCTGTTTTGGAGTTTAGGGGATGAACCTTTACGGAAATGAGTTTCCTGAATGAAAACGATCTGTGCTTTATGTCTCTGGAAGACTTATAAGGCCATTGACCTTTTTCAGGGGTGTTTAAACTTCTTGCGTTTTGTGTGTGAATGTATATCAGTATGCATGTATGTCTGTATGTCATTATGAATGCATGTCTGTGTGTGTATGGATGTCAGTGTCTGTATGCATGTATGTCTGTCTGTATGAATGTATGTATGTCTGTATGTATGCGTGTATGTATGTCGGTGTCTGTATGTATGTGTCTGTATGTCCTTATGCATGTGTGTCTGTATGTATGTTAGTATGTGTCTGTCTGTCACTATGTATGGCTGTGTGTCTGTATATGTGTGTATGTCTCAGTATGTGTGTGTCAGTATGTATGCCTACATGCGTGTATGTCTGTTTCAGTATTGTGTCTTATAGTATGTATCTGTGTGTGTGTGTGTATGTGTGTGTGTATCTGTGTCCTTTTGTGTCAGTGTGTGTGTTTGTGTCTGTGTGTGTATTCCTGTGGGTGGGATTTCGAGGCGGACCCTGTGGGCGGGCTTGGAGGCAGGCCCCCATGGGGCCCAGACCCTGAGCTGAGTTAGGGGCCCCAAAATTTCTGTTGGCGGCCCTGATTGTGTGTGTAGAATGGGGGTAGGGAACTGTGATGAATTGCCCTTCACCACTTGGTCCTGGAGAGGCCTACTTGCAAGCCTCCTCCCCTGTAACTATGACTATTTTATGTATTTGGCTTTAAAGCCCCTATTCTACCTTCAGACAGACTATTTATGTTGGTTGCTTTATTTCTCTTATGTTTTAGTCACCCTGTACCCATTATAGGGGCAGGGTGTGTGTAATGTAATTGTTTATAGTGTGTGTGTGTACTGTGAAATGTATTGCCTGCTCTCCTGTACTGTTGAGGATTGCTACCAACTAGATGGATTTGGCTATGGAGCTTGTGTAGTGCCCTCTGTTGGTAGCAACAGTAATATGCACTACCTGGATAGCAAGACTGGCAATTTGCATATTCGGGTAGATTTGCATATCGCTAATTATGCATGCAGGAGAGACATTTTGTCTTAATTATGGTCTTCCCCACCCATTTATGAATATGTAATTATGTTATAATAAGTCACTGTATGATGCCTGCTATGATTTGACTGTTTGTAATTGTATTGAGTTTTCACAGCAATGTTCATGTAATGACCATATGGGCTAGTCCCAAGTAAAATAAAGTTGTAGATAGTTCTTCTTGATCCCTCAAAACGTAGCCTTGTCTCGCTATTGGAGGGAGCTGTTATCACACTGGGGATTGCTATGCTCTGCATACTCCCCTGAGCTTGAATCACTTACCTCTTTTAAGAGCTTGTTCCTGCTGCGCTCTCCTTGGAGGAGAGGTCTTCCCCACACAGTCCTGGATGCTGGAGGTTCATACAGGGTGGAAGGAAGAGGTCTTTCCCACACAGTCCTGGAGGACAGAAGCTGATCCAGGGTGGAAGAAAGACGGCGGGACTCCAGTCATGCTACGGCAGTTGCGGAGTCTGCGGTGGTTGTGGTGTCCGGTGCGGTGCTTGTGGTCCTCGGCGCAAGCTAGGAAGCGTCCATTAACGGAAGGTTCTGTTACAGTGGCGGCAGCAGTGGGATGGCTTTCTAGTGAAAGGAACAGCACCCTGGAGACACCGGAATTATTATATGGAGCCAGCAAGTCCCTGGACAGCGCTCGAAGTGGAGTTTTACTGGAGGTTACAGAGCCTCTTGGCCCCATTGGGTGAGCCAGTATCAGAGGCAACCAGGTTGAACTTCAGAGAGGGTGCCAGGAAAGAGATGTGGGACGAAGCCCTGGAGGGTGTCCAGCGTTGGCGAGGTGAGCGTCTCCCCAGTGAGCAGCAGCGACTACAGACCCGAGTGGCCCTGTGGATGCCTATGATGGGAGAACAGCCCATGTGGGAGTTGGTAATGCAGCTTAACTGGGGCTCGACGATGCATACCAGGCGCTACATTGGTATGCAGTTCAGCGTGTTCCCGGGATGGCTAAGTCCGACAGACCAGAGGGCGAGGATTACAATGGCCCTGGCCTATTATGGGACGCCTTTGCCGGACCAAGGTTTGGGGATGCTGCAGAGTCACGGCTATGGGACATATATGAATCTAGAACAGCCGTTCTAGATCTCCCTATGGATGAAGACCTAGAGCCAGACCTGTTTGAATTGGCCATCCAGGAATGGGAAATGGAGCAGGATTACCAGTACCTACTCAGCTCCAGTCAGTCCCAGTATACCTTGGAGGTACCGCCAGGGCAGTGGGAGTCCCAGGGAGAGGAGACAACCGGTCTCTCTCACCAGCAGCAGTGTGTTCTGCAGGGAGACAAGGCAGCCGGCCTCTCTCCCCAGCGGCAGTGTTCCCTACAAGGAGAGGAGAGCAGCGACCTCCCTCCCCAGCGGAAGTGCACCGTGCAGAGGGAAGAGACAACCGGTCTCCTTCCCCAACCACAACCCGGGGTACCCGAGGCAGTGGACCTCATAGACTGGGCCTGGGAGGACCCCCAGCAGGCAGTGTGAGTTACAGGGAGCCGAAGGTGTCGTCCTTCCTCCCCAGCGGCAGTGCGAGTTACAGGGAGCCGAAGGTGTTGTCCTTCCTCCCCAGCGGCAGTGTGGGTCCCAGGGAGCCGAAGGTGTCGTCCTTCCTCCCCAGCGGCAGTGCGAGTTACAGGGAGCCGAAGATGTCGTCCTTCCTCCCCAGCGGCAGTGTGAGTTACAGAGGGCCGAAGGTGTCGTCCTTCCCCCCCCAGCAGCAGAGTGTCCTACAGGGAGCAGAGAAAGTTGGTCTCTCTCCCCAGCAGCAGGACAATGTTACGGGAGTGGAGACAGTCGGTCTCCCTCTCCAGCAGAAGCATGTGTTTCAGGGAGAGGAGCACAGCCCCCTCTCTCCCCAGCGGCAGCTTACCCCTCCTACTTGGCCCCAGGGTTAACAGAGGAGATGTTAACCCCCACTGCCCCCACGTTCCCCTGGCTACTGAGCCGGACTATGTCCCAAGCACCCCAGCAGAAGAGCTGGCATCAGGGCAGAGCACCGCTGGCCTCTACCCCTCAAGTCCCCACAGCGTGTTGCCCCATCACCCCAGAGGAATACCCAGGTGCAGTCACTGTTTGCTGTGGGTGGGCTGCTCTAATTACTGTTTGTTGTGGGTGAGCTACTCTGGCACTTGCTTATGGTCGGTGGGTGAATCGACTAACTTAGGCACTGACCGACAGAAAGTCAGGTGCCTGGTTAGTCTTCCCCCCGAAGGGGAGATATGTGACGAAGTGCCCTTCGCCACTTGGTCCTGGAGAGGCCTACTTGCAAGCCTCCTCCCCTGTGACTATGACTATTTTATGTATTTGGCTTTAAAGCCCCTATTCTACCTTCAGACAGACTATTTATGTTGGTTGCTTTATTTCTCTTATGTTTTAGTCACCCTGTACCCATTATAGGTGCAGGGTGTGTGTAATGTAATTGTTTATAGTGTGTGTGTGTACTGTGAAATGTATTGCCTGCTCTCCTGTACTGTCGAGGATTGCTACCAACTAGATGGATTTGGCTATGGAGCTTGTGTAGTGCCCTCTGTTGGTAGCAACAGTAATATGCACTACCTGGATAGCAAGATTGGTAATTTGCATATTCGGGTAGATTTGCATATAGCTAATTATGCATGCAGGAGAGACATTTTGTCTTAATTATGGACTTCCCCACCCATTTATAAATATGTAATTATGTTATAATAAGTCACTGTATGTTGCCTGCTATGATTTGACTTTTTGTAATTTGATACAGTTCCACACAGAAGATTAGTGTTCAAACTCAAGGAAATCGGTCTAGATGAAAATGCTTGTTCTTGGGTAGAACATTGGCTAAAAAACAGAGTACAAAGAGTTGTCGTTAATGGTAAATTTTCAAGCTGGACAGAGGTGGCAAGAGGTGTCCCTCAGGGGTCTGTTCTGGGACCCCTTCTATTTAACATGTTTATAAATGATCTTGAAGACAGCATTGAAAGTAATTTTTCAGTGTTTGCAGATGACACAAAACTTTGTAAAATAATACAATGTGAGCAAGATATTACTTTGCTGCAGAGGGATTTAGATAGACTGGAGTACTGGGCACTCAAATGGCAGATGAAATTTAATGTTGAAAAATGCAAAGTTATGCACTTCGGCGTAAAGAATACACAGGCAACGTATACCCTTAATGGAAGCGAATGAGGGATAACAACACACGAAAAGGACTTGGGAATTGTTATAGACAACAAACTATGCAACAATGTGCAATGTCAATCAGCAGTGGCCAAGGCCAGTAGGGTATTGTCATGCATGAAAAAGGGCATTCATTCTCGGGACGAGAATATCATTTTGCCTCTTTATAAATCACTGGTAAGACCACACATTGAATATGCTGTGCAATTTTGGACACCTGTTCTAAAGAAGGATATTATGGCACTAGAAAAAGTGCAGAGGCGGGCTACAAAATTAATAAAAGGAATGGAACATATCAGCTATGAAGAAAGGTTAACAAATTTAAACCTATTTAGTTTAGAAAAACGTCGCCTGAGAGGGGATATGATAACATTATACAAATATATTCGAAGCCAATACAAACCATTGTGTGGAAATCTATTCACAAACCGGACTTTACATAGGACACGAGGTCATGCGTTTAGACTAGAAGAAAGAAGATTTTGTCTAAGGCAAAGGAAATGTTTTTTTACTGTAAGAACAATCAGGATGTGGAATTCCTTGCCTGAAGAAGTGGTTTTATCAGAGTCCATACAGATGTTCAAACAGCTACTAGATGCATACTTGCAAAAACAGAATATTCAAGGATATAATCTTTCAATGTAGGGCAGGGGTAGGCAACCTTTTAGCAGCACTGTGCCGATATAGGATTGTGATTTCCAGTAGCGTGCTGGTCCTATTTTTTATAAATCGAGGTGTGTGTGCTGCCGTATTCTGCTTGTGTTATTTGTACTGTAATTGCTTTGTATCGTTGTATTTGTGCGTATATATGCAGGGCTGTCTTTATTAATGACTGGACCCTGGGCAAAGCATTTGCTTAGGGCCCCCTGGACCTTGTCCCCCCTTCCCAGGCATGCAATCACGTCCTCCACCTCAACACAGTGGCGGACCTAAAGTAGAGAGGTGCAAGAATTCTTGGCAGTCTCCCTGTTGCACGGGTGATTAAAAGGTAGATCCCCATCTGTTGTGCAACTCCAGAAATGCATTGACAGCTGGGGCTCTACCATTTACTCATGTTTGCAGGTCTGTATTTAGCACTAAGCAGTTTTTGTGTGTTTTTGGGAATATGTTTGTATGTGGTGTTGGCATGATTGCAAGCACACACACACACACACAGATATACTGACACACACAGAGACATACTGACATACACACAGACATGCTGTCATGCAAACATACTGACACACACACACAGATATGCTGACACAGATATACTGACACACAAATAGACATGCTGACATACAAACATACTGACACACACACAGATATACTGACCCAGATATACTGACACACACACACAGACATACTGACACACACAAAGACATACTGACACATACTGACACACAGACATGCTGACACACAAACATACTGACACACACAGATATGACACACACACAAACATACTGACACACACACACTGACAGACATACTGACACAGACATACACTTTAAAACTCACCCTCCAGTTTCCTACCTTTCCTGCTGGTGGCTGAAGGCATTGGGAGTTGGGGTCTAGAGCTCTTGGCCAGCCCCCCTCCAATCTGCCTACTCTTCTTTCCTGCGCGCTCCTCTCTTTGTGGGAGGAAGTGATGCGTGGCCGTCACTTCCTCCCAGCCTGCTGCCGAAAAGCAAGGGGCCCGCTCGTGCTGTTAAAGCACCTCAGCGTGTGCCGGGTCCCTGCTGACAGAAGCCCAGCGGGTGGTCCTTTGTGCATGGGCCACCCGGTGGGCCTCCTTAGTGTGCAGATTACCAGCCAGAGGGCTAGAAATAGATGAGGCCAGCAGGGCTCACGGTGCAGCTGCCCAGTTTGCCCCACGTTAAAGAAGGCCCTGCGTATATGAGCTATTATATTGTTTATGTTCATGAGTAGTTTATGGTATTGTGTATGATACATATGAATGTAAGCTGTGTGTGGGTGCTGCTTGTGGAATTGTGTGTGTGTGGATGGATATGTCAAAGTGTGTGTTTGATAGTGTGTGGGGGCTGTTTGGGGTATTGCATGTGGGGTTGTGTGCATGTATGTGAATTGTTAGTGGTGTTTCGTTTGTGCGGATTGTGTGTATGTTTGTGTGTGGGCTGTCCATATTATTTGTATGAGGGGAGGGTTATTCTGCATTTCTGTGTATATGTAGCAGTGTGGGTGGCTTCCCTGGGTTCCAGTGGGGACTAGTCCGGCCAGGTACATGTGAAGGACAGGAGCTGCAACAGCAACTGCGAGCTGCTCTACTACAGTGTGGCTTCCTATTCACAAGTGCTGGGAGGAAGTGATCTGAGATCACTTCCTCTACGTGCTGCAATGCATAAATTGAGGATTGTCCTTCACCACCTTTTCGGATTAGCAGATATCTGAAGTTGTACTTGGAATCCTGATAGGCCAGAGCCTGTTTGACTCTAGCAGCCTTGAGTGCCGTGCAAAGACACCTCGAGTGCCGTGCATGGCACTAGTGCCGTAGGTTGCCTACCCCTGATGTAGGGTAATAACTGCTTGATCCAAGGATAAATCTGACTGCCATTCTGGGGTCAAGAAGGAATTATTTTCCTAGCTTGTTGCAAAATTGGAAGTGCTTCAAACTGGGTTTTTTTTTGCCTTCTTTTGGATCAACAGCAAAAAACATATGTGAGGAAGGCTGAACTAGATGGACGCAAGTCTCTTTTCAGTTATGTAACTATGTAACTAAGTAACTATGTAACTAAAATTTTATTGAGTTTTCACAGCAATGTTAATGTAATGACCATATGGGCTAGTCCCAAGTAAAATAAAGTTTTAGACAGTTCTTCTTGATCCCTCAAAACCCTATTTGCCATAACATGTTCACTCCAGCTCCCTGTGTTCACTCCACTCCAACACATGCTGCACTTCCAGCATTTTATCTTCTAAGTCGCAGTCCCTCCCATATCTTCACAATCCAAGCTTAACCTTACACCAGCAATCATACACCAGTTTAAAATAGCTACAACTGCGTATTCACGTCTAAAAATCAAATTGCCACTATGAAAACTGTTAATATCTACTAAATAATGTTTGATGTCTTGATTATTTTTATTTAATATAGTTAGAGAGTTATACATAAATATAGGCTAACAATCATAAACCTGTGTTGATCCATTAAAAGGGTTTTGAAAGCAATTTCCAATTCTACCACAAAATTTGGAAAAATCCTTCTTGACTGCAAAATTGCAAATTAAATTATTCTTGGATCAACAAGATAGTAACATGTTACTATTGCTCATCTTAATGGAACTTGTTTTATCGACCTGGGAATGATTAAATATTATGTTGACAGTGCTAAAAAAAAAAGAACATGTAACATAAGAGACAAGTAAGTTATTCAGTTTATGCATTAACCAAGTGATATTTTGCTACTAGATCAGGGCCGTCTTTAACGCGGGGCAAACGGGGCAGCTGCCCCGGGCCCAGTTGCTCCTGGGGGGCCCAGAGCAGCTGCCCCGTGGGCCCCGCAATTTGCGCAGCCCCCCTTGGACCCGGCGGAGCGGCTGCACAGAGCCGCACCGGCCCGCACGCTGAGGAGGCTCCCCGGGTGGCTCATGCACTAAGGGCCACCCGGAGAGCATGTGTGAGCGGGGGCCCGGTCTGGCGCTGTGACGCTTAAACAGCGCGACCGGGCCCCTTCCTGTACCGGCTGGGAGGAAGTGATGTCACTTCCTCCCGACGGAGAGCACAGCCGCGCGGGAGGAGAATGGCACGGAGGGGAGTTCCAGAGGAGAACTCCCATCTGCCTCAGCCTGCCACTGGACCCCAGGGAAACCACCCTCCAGGAAAAGGTAAGAACCTGGAGGGTGGCTAAATGTATGCTTGTGTGTCAGTATGTCTGTCTGTGTATGTATGTATGTGTGTGTATGTCAGTAGGCCTGTGTGTGTCAGTATGTCTGTCTATGTGTATGTCAGTATGCCTGTGTGTGTGTCAATACTTCTGTCAGTGTATGTGTCTGTGTGTGTGTCGGTGTATGTGTCTGTGTGTGTATGTCTCTCTGTATGTGTCTGTGTGTGTATGTCTGTCTGTGTGTGTGTCAATACATCTGTCAGTGTATGTGTCTGTGTGTGTATGTATGTCTCTGTGTGTGTATGTATGTCTGTGTGTGTGTATGTATGTCTGTGTGTGTGTGTCAGTATATCTGTCAGTGTATGTGTCTGTGTGTGTCAGTATATCTGTCAGTGTATGTGTCTGTGTGTGTGTGTATGTATGTCTGTGTGTGTGTATGTATGTCTGTGTGTGTGTGTCAGTATATCTGTCAGTGTATGTGCCTGTGTGTGTATGTATGTATGTATGTCTGTGTGTGTGTCAGTATGTCTAACAGTATATATTTGTGTGTCAGTGTATGTGTGTGTCAGTATGTATCTGTGAATGTTTTAATGTCTGTCTGTGTGTATGTGCAAGTACGTCTGTCTATGTGTATGTCAGTATGCCTGTGTGTGTGTGTCAATACGTCTGTCAGTGTATGTGTCTGTGTGTGTCAGTATATGTGTCAGTATGTCTGCCAGTGTATGTATGTCTGTGTGTGTGTGTCAGTATGTCTGTCAGTATATATTTGTGTGTCAGTGTGTATCTGTGAATGTTTTAATGTCTGTCTGTGTCTGTATGTGCCAGTACGTCTGTCAGTGTGATTGCGCATTGGGCGTAACTGGGGGGAGGGATAGGAGGGGCAGGGCCCAGGGGGCCCAAGAAAATGCATTGCCCAGGGTCCTAATCATATTATAGACGGCCCTGTACTAGATATACACGTCTGAGAAACTCTGTGTTGTGTTAGTCACTAAAACGGGCTTTAATTGTTTGCTGTCTGAAGAATAAGACTTTTATATTCTTTGGAACATAAACGCAATTGAAATGAAATATTAGCGCAATAATGAAGTGCTAATACAGATCCACTGGTGCCATTTTTTTCACTTATCATTTTAGGAAAGAATGATTTTATCTCCCAGAGGACTATGTTAAAAGGCTATCTTGTCTGCATGGCCTGTTCAGTTAGCTTTTATGAATGAACTGTTAGATAATAATCAATAAATATGTCAGGCAGGTCAAACAGAGAAATGCATATGATTCTCCAACTTGTACTTACATGATATGGGTTCTTGCTAGAAAAAAAAAAAAACAAACAGAAATTTCCGAGAAAATATGTAGGAAATTTAATATGTCAAATTTAAGGGAAAAAATGATGGTTTTCTGGATTCAAGCCTTTGTTGATATTACAATATTATGCTATTTGATCCATTATAGATCCAGTCTTTGAAATGTTTACTAAACTTTTTGTTTGATCATATAATATCCAGTTACGCTAATATTCTCTTTTTGCACAATATTACACATCTGCATAGATCAGAAGTCATTGACAGGCTTTAAAGGTCAACAATATTAATATTTAATTGTTTATTTATTCTAAGGAACACACATATCCAAATATCTTTTTTAATCATAATTAAGCAAAGAAAATGCTGTATACTCACAAGTATATCTACAAAAGCAACATAAATTTGAATAATAAAGTAGAAAAGCTTTATTTAAAATGTTAATTTAGAATAGTGATTATCTCAGGTAAATAAAACACACATCAAGGAGCTCTCGACTAAATCAATGATAGTTTTTTTGTATTACATTTTCACAAAAAGCTCTGTAAGCTTTCACAAACTGTAATCATTCACAAACGTCCCCAATGCAAAGGTAATTCATAAATGAACTGTAAGCTCGAGCCTGTCTCTTTTTCAACTTTTATCATTACAGTATGTAGATTTTTTTGAGACGACTTAGGAGTTTCTTGCATCAATATTCCTGTTTCTATTGTTCTATTTTAATTTTCTATTCTTTAATCTGTGCCACACTTGCCTAAAACAATTGTCTTTTTGTAGTTTCTGAACCTGAGTCTCCTACTCTAATCTACCTTCTGCATCACCTATCTTTTAACCTTTCTGACATTGCAATCTACACATGTCTGTCTCTGTAACATTACCAAAGACGACCAAAGGAACCACACTCATATTGTCACACTACTGTGTGTTGAAATGTCTTGTAGCCACTTACATGTGACTGTCTCCGCAATGCAGATTTTAAGGAAACTTAAAAAATTGGACCATATGGGTGAACGTAAGAGACAAAAAGTTGACAAGAGGAATGAGACTGCAATGTCGCGGTAGCTTCCACATAGCAACGTAGAGTCGAGACCATACAAAGCTGTGGGTTTGAAGGTAAAAAGGAATAGAAAACCGAGGAAGAGTTACATTTGGTGCGGCGTGAAACCTGAAAGATAACGCCTGCTGGGCAAAAGGTAAATGCGTCAGCATCAAAAGCGCAGACATCCAAGACCCGTCGAAAGGATACTGTCACATCATGCCATGTTCTGCGGATCAGTCTGGCTATGGCTTCTGGTATCCAGTACTCTTTTTACAATTCTTGTTTAGTCGTTCTGGTTTTCTATTCTATGTCAGGTTTTCTTTATGCTAGGTTTTTCTGGGTTCATTCCATTATTCCATCCCTGGAATTCCCAGTCTCCAGGGTTCCTTTAAATGTTTGTTTTATGTTGCTACATCCGTTTGTTTTCCATCATTCCTTTTGTTTCAGTGTCCTGCAGGCAGCTGCTCAAGCCTTCTGCCCTTTCTTGCAGGTAAGTGCTATATATGTGTTTCTTATGGTTCTTTTAGCATACATTAGGCAGAGTAGGACCTGCCAGATATGGGGTACATTGGCGTTGTTGGCAGGCTTATGCAATGTATGATCATATAATGTAACTAAATCCCCATACTTTTAATATATAGTGCTTAGTTATGTTTCCTCTTGTTTTGCCTATTATATCTTGTCTTGTTTTATTTTGTAATCCCAGTCCATGTACAGTCCTGTCCTGCCCCTGTGTCGCCGCCCATCGCTCCTCAACCTGATCGTCTGGCATCTGATTCCAGCACAAAGTCTTGTTGCCTTCCGAATATGGTTCGGCCGTTCCAGGCCTGCATGCAGTTCAGCCACCAGTGTAGTTCCGCACGGACGTCGTCCGACATCAGGACTGGTTGATCGTAAGTTGGGTTTTGACATAGGAATCTGGTCTTGAGGCATTCCATGTTTTCGCCCTTCCAGTGGCATTTGGGATGTCGTGACCATTCCCTGGAGGAAAGGCCTTTTCCATAGAGGCAGCAACCGCTGCTGTGATCATGGCCTGCAAGTCTGATGGGGTCTGTGTCTCTTCCATGGTGACTTGCTACAATTACTCAAGGCTCAACCGGTGATATTAGCGCGAGGGCAGTAGTATAATGGCATGGAGGGTAGGAGAGGCCTGGGGACCAGGGGGGTGGTATGGAAACAGATACCAGATGACCTGTACTAATTGTGGCTGGTAAGCCGGTACAAGCAGATGGAGAAGGTATGTAATCACTGGGGCTCACCCAGAAGTTCGGAATCCTGCATGAACAGGTCCATTCAGCAGCACATAAATGGGGCTCACCCCGACCAGAGTAACGGATAAACCTGGGGCGGGCTGGGCCGGGGGGCAGGAAGGCAATTGCCCCCCCAGGCCGCCCTGAATTCTTTTAAGACCGGTCGCTGCAGGGCCGGTCCTAATGCTGCAGCCGCCTGGGCACCGCGGACCGGAGAGGAGCTCAGCCACGCTACAGGGAAGGGGAGGTGAGAGGGGGAGGGGGAGGATTGGGGTAAGAAGGATGGGAGGATTGGGGTAAGAAGAAGAAGGAGGGGAGGGGGTAAGAAGAGAGGTAGTGGGGAGTAAGAAGAGGGGGAGTAAGAAGAAGGAGGGGGGAGTAAGAAGAAGGAGGGGGAGTAAGAAGAGGGGGAGGGCGGAGTAAGAAGAGGGGGAGGGGGACTAAGAAGAGGGGGGAGTAAAAAGAGGGGGAGGGGGGAGTAAGAAGGAGGTGAGATAAGAAAAAGAGGGGGATAAGAAGAAGAAGGGGGAGTAAGAAAAAGAGTGGTGAGTAATAAGAAGAAGAGTGGGGAGTAAGAAGAAGAAGGGGGGTAAGAAGAAGAAGGGGGAGTAAGAAGAAGAGGGGGGAGTAAGAAGAAGAAGGTGGGGCGTAAGAAGAAGAAGGGGAGGGGGAGTAAAAAGAGGGGGGAGTAAGATGATGGGGGAGTAAGATGAAGGGGGGAGTAAGAAAGAGGCGAGATAAGAAAAAGAGGAGGTAAGAAGAAGGAGGAGGAGTAAGAAAAAGAGGGGAGAGTAAGAAGAAGAAGAGTGGGCAGTAAGAAGAAGAAGGGGGAGTAAGAAGAAGAAGGGGGAGTAAGAAGAAGAGGGGGGTAAGAAGAAGAGGGGAGTAAGAAGAGGGGAGGAGTAAGAAGAAGGGGGAGTAAGAAGGAGGGGGACGTAAGAAGGAGGGGAGATAAGAAAAAGAGAGGGGTAAGAAGAAGAAGGGGAGTGAGAAAAAGAGGGGGGAGTAAGAAGACGAAGAGTGGGCAGTAAGAAGAAGAAGGGTGAGTAAGAAGAAGAGGGGGTAAGAAGAAGAGGGAGTAAGAAGAAGAAGGGGGGAGTAAGAAGAAGGGGGGAGTAAGAAGAAGAGGGGGAGTAAGAAGAAGAAGGGGTAAGAAGAAGAAGGGGGTAAGAAGAAGAAGAGGGGGGTAAGAAGAAGAAGAGGGGGTAAGAAGAAGAAGAGGGGTAAGAAGAAGAAGGGGGTGTAAGAAGAAGAAGGGGGAGTAAGAAGAAGTAGGAGGAAGTAAGAAGAAGGGGGAGTAAGAAGAAGAAGAGGGGTAAGAAGAAGGGGGGAGCAATAAGAATAAGGGGGGAGTAATAAGAAGAAGGGGGGAGTAAGAAGAAGGGGGGGAGAAAGAAGAAGGGGGAAGTAAGAAGAACAAGGGGGAGAGTAAGAAGAACACAGGGAGGAGGGGGTAAGAAGAACACGTGGGGTAAGGAGAACACATGGAGGGGGGAGTGAGAAGAACACAGGGAGGGTGGGTGGGGATGAGAAGAGCACAGGGAGGGTGGGTTAGTGTGAGAAGAGACCGCTAGGGGAGGTTGGGGGAGAGGAGAGACCACTAAGGGGCCGGGGAGAGTTCTAAGGGACAGAAGAGACAGCTCTATAAGACAGGGAGCTCTATCACACTACACGCACACACACACACACAATGCCTCCCTATACATACACAGAAACACACAATGCATCATTTGCACACATACACAGAAACACACAATGCAAACCCATACACAGACATGCAAATACACACGCTGCTTTTCTTACATACACACAGAAACACAATGCATCTCTTACACTCAATGCACACACATACAGACACACACCTTGCATCCCTTATGCATACAAACACAGATTCCCTCAATGCATCCCTTACACACAACCAGAAACACACAACACATCCCTTGTACACAAATACACACTGCTTCCACTACACACAAACACACTGCATCACCTACACAAACCGGTATCCCTGTACACATATATACATACCATAAGCACACATATTAGATCCTCTACAATAACACATAACACATCCCCTACACACTCCACTCCCTGTGAGCGAACTCATGGGTGGGTGGAACATATAAGTGGACTTATGGGCATACTCACCGTCAGGCCCTGGGGCCCAGACCTTGAGCTGTGTAAGGGGCCTCCCAAAAAATGGAGCTGCCTCCAATTCTCCCAGAACATTGAATTTTGTGACCACAGTTGCAAACAGCCTCCAGAGATCCTGTTCTACACCAGACCAGTGGAGCCAAACTGCAGCCCATCATCATCCTCATCTGGTTGTAAGTAGGCAATCTAGTATATTATTAGTGACACTAATCTATAATTTACCTCACATTAAAGGGACACTATAGCTTAATGAAGTGGTTCTGGTGTCTATAGCCGGTCCCTTCAGGCTTTTTAATGTAAACACACACTGTGTGCAGCACTGGCGTTGGTTCATATGGCAGATCATATGGGTGGGGCATTGTGATGTCACATGGGGGGGCGGCAAATTTTTATTTTGTCTAGGGCGGCAAAAATCCTTGCACCGGCTCTGATCCTGGGCAGGTGCACCAGTCTACTGGTGACCCACAAGAGGGGAGTGCACTGATTGCACTGCACTCTCCTCCTGCCCAGACCCGTCTTTACCGCAGTGCAAGTGCCCTCTGCCCCTAATTTACAGTGGCTCACACTCACAACAAGCAGTGCCTGGAGCCCTTTGCAGAGACGGGAACAAAGAGGTTCTGCGGCAGCTGGCTGTCCTGCAAGCATTACATTAAACAGCTGTTCCCCATGCAGCCACAGGTGGCGCTGTGCTGGGAGAATGTGATTACTCTTCACTTCCTCCCAGCCTACAGAGCAGCACATGGGAGAGAGAGAGGAGGAGGCATGATTTAATCTTACAACAAATCCACTAAGCAAATCTTTATAAATTTGGGGGGATCAGCTCTGTTTCCACAGTTTATTGTTGTTTACTCTGATGCAGGGCCGGACTGGCCCACCGGGATACCGGGAATTTTCCCGGTGGGCCGCGGCACCTGGGGGCTGCTCTGAACAAGTATGTGCCACCGGGTGGCCGGTCCGGTGGCACACACTCTGAAGGGGCCGGTCGGCGGCCGCAATCCGCGCTGGAGCCGCCGGACCGGGTGGCAGCCTCGCCGGTCCAGCGGCACTCCTTTCACTAATGCAGACACGCTGGGGGCTGATGGAGGAGGGAGGAGCATGTCTCTGTACCATGCTCCCTCGCGGTTCCTGTGCTGGGAATTGTGGGAACCGCGAGGGAGCATGGTACAGAGACATGCTCCTCCCTCCTCCATCAGCCTTCAGCGAGTCTGCATTAGTGAAAGGAGTGCCGCCGGACCGGCGAGGCTGCCACCCGGTCCGGCGGCTCCAGCACGGAATGCGGCCGGCACCAGCCCCAGCCCCACTCAATCAGGTAAATGGGAGGGGAGGGGAGTGGAAGGGAAGGGAGGGGAGGGGAGGGGGGAAATAAAGAGACACAAGGGGGGGAAATAAAGAGACACAAGGGGGGGGAATAAAGAGACACAAGGGGGGGAATAAAGAGACACAAGGGGGGGGAATAAAGAGACACAAGGGGGGAATAAAGAGACACAAGGGGGGGAATAAAGAGACACAAGGGGGGAAGAAAGAGACACAAGGGGGGGAAGAAAGAGACACAAGGGGGGGAATAAAGAGACACAAGGGGGGAATAAAGAGACACAAGGGGGGGGAATAAAGAGACACAAGGGGAGGGGGAAATAAAGAGACACAAGGGTGGGGGGGGAATAAAGAGACACAAGGGTGGGGGGAAATAAAGACACAAGGGGAGGGGGGGATAAAGAGACAAGGGGGGGAATAAAGAGACACAAGGGGAGGGGGGAAATAAAGAGACACAAGGGGGGGAATAAAGAGACACAATGGTAGGGGGGAAATAAAGAGACACAAGGGGAGGGGGGAAATAAAGAGACACAAGGGGAGGGAGGGAAATAAAGAGACACAAGGGGAGGGGGGAAATAAAGACACAAGGGGAGGGGGGAATAAAGAGACACAAGGGGGGGAATAAAGAGACACAAGGGGGGGAATAAAGAGACACAAGGGGGGATAAAGAGACACAAGGGGAGGGGGGGAAATAAAGAGACACAAGGGGAGGGGGGAAATAAAGAGACACAAGAGGAGGGGGCAAATAAAACAGAGGGGCACAGTGAAAGGATGGGGGAAAGAGACAGAGGGGGGATAGAGAGATGGTGGAGGGAGGAAAAAGAGACAGGGGGAGAGAGAGACAGAGAGGAAGAGAGATGTGGGGGAGAGAGAGACAAAGGGAAAGGGTGGAGCCGGCAGGGGAGGGAGAAAGGACCCGGAAGGTCAGCCTGCAGCTCCTCTGCGTCCTTCTCGCACAAGCACAAAGCGTTGCCGCGGTTACCTTGGCACTGCTCCGGCTCTCACGAGAGTGAACTCTAGCCCTGGAGCTATGGGCTAGAGTTCACTCTCACCACGAGTTCCTGGTGGTCGCAGTGTTGAGAGTGAACTCTAGCCCCATAGACACACTGCCCCCACACACACACCATACACATTCACACACTGCCCCCCATATACACACTGCCCCCACACACACACACACCATACACATTCCCTCATACACACACACAGTGCCTCCATACACACTGCCCCCATGCACACACACACATTCACAGCCCCCCCATACACACATTTCCCCACACACGCTACGCATTCACACACTACACCCCCCCACACACACATACACTGAACCTTTCACACACACTGCACCCCTCACACATTGTACCACTGCTCCTATACCCTACTACAGCCCCATATCCCAGCAAACCCCAGGTAAGTTGTCAAACTGTTCTTAAACGGTTTGACTACTTACTCTGTGAGGGGGTCCCGGTGTTCTATCATTCTGCTATACCTGTCAGATTTCTATACCCTCGTCACTTCCGGGGAGGGGAAGCAGCTGGATCCTGTGCTGCACATGCGTGCTAGCACTCCTGCTACTCCTCCACAGCCAGGTCCTGGAAGGTAAGTAAAACTAGTTTTACACTTTCATTATAGTTAGTGCATTCACTAAGCTTAGGACATGTGACATATAGGGTTAATGTTAGGGTTCAAATTAGAGTTAGGATTAGGGACTTGTTCACATTTAGTGATATTTCACAATAGGGGAATATCACTAAATAGGGATTTCTCACACTCTATTTTAACCCTTACCCCAAGGGTTAGGGTAAGAATAGAGAGTGAGAGAGGTTAGAAGCACTTACCGAACCCTAATTTGAACCCTCACTTAACCCTAAATGTCCCATGTCCTAAGCTTAGTGAATGCACTAACTATAATGAAAGTGTAACACTAGTTTTACTTACCTTCCAGGACCTGGCTGTGGAGGAGTAGCAGGAGTGCTAGCACGCATGTGCAGCACAGGATCCAGCTGCTTCCCCTCCCCGGAAGTGACGAGGGTATAGAAATCTGACGAGGTATAGCAGACTGATAGAACACCGGCACTCCTTGCACCATAACCACTACACAGAGCAGTAGTGGTTATTGTGCATGGATTTTTTCTTTAAATAATCTACAAGTGCCCCTCCCGGGATCAGGCTCTGGATCCTCCACTGGTATATGACATGTATATTAATGTGTGTATTAGATATATATATATATATATATATATATATATATATATATATATATAATTATGTCTATTATATTTACACATATATTAATGTACATTTATATATGCATAATACACAGAGAAATGTCATTAATATGTACCATATGTAATGAGCAGATATTGGCCCAGTCTTGTTGCTAGGTAGGTGCACACTCCAGCACAATAACATATTTAAAAGTGAAGAGCGCACCCACAGGACTTCAAAGTAAACAAGATAACGTTAATTTTTTACAGTTGTGCCCAACATACATTCACCATTTCAGTCCCATTACCAAGCTTTCCTTAATATGTCATGGTAGTTGGACTGATACATTGATTACATGCAAAGGCACATCTGCTTAAAATAAATCAGCACTTTTGTTTATTTTGAACCATATGAGTGCTTTTTTTTACGTTGGAGTAATAATTTTTAATTTTAAGTTCTCTTTTCTAACTCTGTATCTGCACACTATGCTGGCGCGACGCATTATGGGGCTGGTAAAAAAATTTTTTTCCAGGGCTGCTTTTAATGCCCAGTCCGGCCCTGCTCTGATGTCTGTATTAATATTGAGGGATTTCTAAGTAGTAACATCAGTGTGTGTCAGCAGGGCCAGCCGTTGGGGTGTGCAAGCTGTGCGGTCACGCAGGGTGCCATGACAACAGAGGCGCCGGCGGCCAACACAGCTCACAAGTTGGGGACACCAGCATAATAAATTTAAACGATTCGCTGGTGGTCCACTGGTGCGCACCAGCAGTAGGTGCAGTCCGATCATTCTCTCCCTCGTGGTTCCGGCGCTCAGTTAGTTAGTCAGAGCACAAGCTCAGAGATTCTCAGCCTGCGCTCTGACAACATTGAAAGTCAGAGCCGTGAAGGAGCGGGTATGGCAAAGAGCTACTGATTAGCATAACATCAATATCTGTTATAAAACCAGGAAAAGGTGGGCATGGATGGTGAACTGATTTGGTGGTGCAATGGGCCACTTGACTGGTTTTGCCACCCAGGCCTAAGGCTGCCAGCCCTCCCCTGGGATAAACCCGACTGGCTTGAACCAACCCCTAGTGCAGAGCACTGACCTGGAGCTGGTCCCTGAGATGGAGTGCAGAAATAAGCTCTGAGTAGTAATGCTTGACAGGGCACAGCTGAATGAAGCTCCTTAGGCACTTCAAGAGACTGTCCGAATCAAGATGGCCACCGGACTGCACGTCCGTGAAAACATGGGAAGCCAAGCAACTCCCCTAAATGCGACAGGGGAGGGAGTTCGTGCGTCGAGCGCACGCATGTGGATGCGCACAAACGCCCAGTAAAGCTTGGTGTTCGCACGTGAATAAAACAACCGGCTGTTAGCGCCAAGTCTTTCAGAGAAAGAGAGGATGAACTTTCCCTGGTTAGGTTCTTTCAAAAACTATCAGGGGGAGAAAAAACGTACCTGTGGCTTACCAAACGTGACTTCATCCCAATAGTGTGTAGGACTGAAAAAAGAGTTATGGTTTTTCTGTATATGGAGGTGAGCACTAGTGCTCAGTGCTTAGCCAGCAAATAATTATTAAATAAGAATTGTCAAGAAAATGCAAAAATTCCAAATATTCTTATTTCTCCAAGAATAGATTGCTGACTCCGTATTCCATCAGTATCTCACTGTCTCTAACATAAGCATCTGGGAGCACAAACAATCAGCTTATATGGCTTGGTAGCCAGACAATGTTTTGATATACATAATGGTCTAGGAGACAAGGAGACTTTTTGTAGACAATGCATCTGAATTGACACATCACATTCTGCTTATACTCTGTACAAAAGCATTATATTAGAAACACAGTGGGTCACCATGGGTCATCTTGTGAGCTGAATTAATGGTCTTTGTAAAATCTATTAAGTTCAACTACGACGAGAGTGTACCTATTTATAGATGTTTATGTTTATTTATTTATTTTCTGGCTGAACGACAATTTATACAATAAATACGTTTGAGTGTGTGGCGGGATGCTAGATCAGTTTTCACCAGGTGCTTTAATCTGACTTGCTAATGACCATCCTATCTTTGATCAGGCAAGGATATCTTACAATCATTAGAGTCCTTTTCATTTCTTCAAGTTGCTGAGAAAATTGAAATTGTAATATTAATAGCATTTTAACCAGCCAGACTTTGGCATACTCAGTGTAGCAAGAATATATTAGCAGTTTTAATTGGTTTTCTCTGTTAGTAATTTTGAAATTGATATGTTGCTTGGAAGGTCTCTACAGAAGAATAGGAGAAACCATATATTTTTGCAATTAAAGTATAAGATTTTATCATGCAATCAAGACAAGTCAACAATAAATGTAACCGCAGCAAGCAAAATGCTAAAACTCATATTACAACAGGTACTGAAAATTAAATAAGTAATAGGTAAAAGGATCAATGTAAATCTCTTAAACAAGAGAAGCAATTTGTCTTTACTTATAGAAGAAAAAAGAGCGAAGAAGTAAAAGAAAAGGAAAACAGAGAGGAGGGGGGAAAAAAGAAGAAAAGAAAAATGAAATAACCACATCGCAGCACCAAAGCAAAATCAACTACACAAGCATTAAAGGATCCATCATGGGCAGGTGCAAATGATCCATCCAAACAACAATTTTTCAGTGTCATGGAGAGCTGCCGTACAATTTTTCATCATTATTACATTTTAGCATGTATTTAGGCTCCAGAAGTGATGGAACATTTCCAGTTCTTTGTAAAACACATGGATAAGGCTGCACAAACCCTAAGAAACTGTTTATGAGCAAGCAGAAATATTCTTGCGGGTGCTCTTAGACCAGCAATGCCACCCATAGGTTAGGTTCAGTAGGAACCATATTAACCATGCTTAAGGAGTCTCAGTAACCTATTTGACTATCCTGAACCAATAAAGTGCAAAGCAGGGGATTATAATCACAACTCTTCCCCACACATTCCTCATCCATAAAAGACTATGGATATTTAGTTTTTGAAACAGTTCCACACATAAAGTGAACGGAGGATGCAAAGTTCCTCATTAGTCCATTAGGAGTACAGCAGGGGTGAGCTGCCGGCAACTCTTGTATAGCATTAAAACATTGAAAATCAATGGAGGGGGATCCATGGCAAAACTCCCATGGAAAATTACATAGTTGATGCAGAGTCTGGTTTTAATCCATAAAGGGCATAAATCACCTAACATTCCTAAATTGTTTGGAATAACGTGCTTTAAAACATCAGGTATGATGTTGTATCGATCAGGTAGTGTAAGGGTTACGCCCGCTTCACAGTCACAGTGTCCCTCAACAGGCACGACCGCATGAAAGACCCCAATTGCACAAGGTTGGATGCCGAGCTACTCATGTCCCGTTCCTCGTCCTCAGTGATCTCACTGAAGGTATGTTCTTCCACCCAGCCACGTACAACACCACGGGTACCAGATAGGTGACAACGAGTATCCTGGGATGCCTGTTGTGGTTGGTCTTCCTCCTCCTCCTCAAAGCCACATTCCTCCTCTGACTCCTCTTCCTCACAATCCTCTTCCAGCGTTGCCGCAGGTCCAGCAAGCGATGCTGATAAGGCTGTTTCTGGTGGTGATGGTGACCACAACTCTTCCTCTTCACGCTCATCTACGGCCTGATCCAGCACTCTTCGCAGGGCATGCACCAGGAAGAAAACAAATGGTATGATGTCACTGATGGTGCCTTCGGTGCGACTGACTAGGTTTGTCACCTCCTCAAAAGGACGCATGGGCCTACAGGCATTGCGCATGAGCGTCCAGTAACGTGGCAAAAAAATTCCCAGCTCCGCAGAGGCTGTCCTAGCACCCCGGTCATACAAATACTCGTTAACGGCTTTTTCTTGTTGGAGCAGGCGGTCGAACATTAGGAGTGTTGAATTCCAACGTGTCGGGCTGTCGCAATCAAGCGCCTCACTGGCATGTTCTTTCACCGCTGGATATCGGAAAAGTGCGCCATGGCCGTGTAGGAACGCCTGAAATGGCCACACACTTTCCTGGCCTGCTTAAGGACGTCCTGTAAGCCTGGGTACTTATGCACAAAGCGTTGTACGATCAGATTACACACATGTGCCATGCACGGCACATGTGTCAACTTGCCCAAATTCAATGCCGCCAACAAATTTCTTCCATTGTCACAAACCACTTTGCCGATCTCTAGTTGGTGCGGAGTCAGCCACTGATCCACCTGTGCGTTCAGGGCGGACAGGAGTGCTTGTCCGGTCTGCTTTCAGGCATGACGCTGCCGTATCCGGGATGTGGAATAGTACCTGGGGAGCTGGGGGGGTGCCGTTGATGTGGAGCAAGAAGAGGACTCAGCCGAGGAGGTTATGGAAGAGAATGGAGTAGGAGGAGTAGAGGAGGTGGCAGCAGGCCTGCCTGCAAGTCGTGGCGGTGTCACCAACTCCTCTGCAGAGCCACGCATTCCATGCTTGGCAGCCGTCACCAGGTTTACCCAATGCGCAGTGTAGGTGATATACCTGCCCTGACCATGCTTTGCAGACCAGGGGTCAGATGGACCCTTGCCCCAAAACTGTGTGCCAGACATGCCATTACTTCCTTTTGCACAATCGAGTACAGGTTGGGGATTGTCTTTTGTGCAAAGAAATTTTGGCAGGCTACCTTCCACTGTGGTGTCCCAATAGCTACAAATTTTTTGAACGCCTCAGACTCTACCAGCTTGTATGGTAAAAGCTGGCAGGCTAAGAGTTTAGTCAAGCCAGCTGTCAGACGCCGGGGAAGGGGGTTACTTTGGGACATTGGCTTCTTACGCTCAAACATGTCCTTGACAGACACCTGACTGTAGGCAGATGAGCAGGAACTGCTCAAGGTGAGAGACGGAGTGGCGGATGGTTGAGAGGGGGCAAGGAGGACAGCAGTGGTTGGCGTGGCTGAAGATGCTGGACCAGGAAGAGGATGGCGGATTTGAGTTTGTGTGCTGCTTGTACTCATGTGTTGATCCCATAGGCGTTTGTGATGTGCGATCATGTGCCTTCGCAAAGCAGTTGTACCTAGGTGGGTGTTGGACTTCCCACGACTCAGTTTCTTTTGGCACAGGTTGCAAATGGCATCGCTGTTGTCAGAGGCAGACACACAAAAAAAATGCCACACTGCTGAGCTCTGCAATGACGGCATTCTGGTGGTGGCAACAGCATGCGTTGATTGGCGTGCTGTCTGGTTGACCCCGGGTGCCGATGCATGCTGTCTGACTGTGCCACTAGCTCCTTGCAACAACCTCCCCCTGCTTCCAACTCGTCTCCTGCTCCTCTCTGTCTCCCCATCTGAACTTTCCCCCTGTTCTTCTTCTGTTCTAGCGGGCACCCACGTGACATCCACGGACGCATTGTCATCATCAACAGCTTCACTTGTATCTGACAACTCAGCAAAGGAAGCAGCAGTGGGTACAACAGCATCATCATCACACCGTACGCCCATGTGTGTAATGCTGCCTGACTGAGACATATCCATGTTATCTACATCCTCTGGCAATAATGGTTGCGCATCACTCATTTCTTCCAACTGATGTGTAAATAACTCCTCTGACATACCAAGTGAAGCGGCTGTGGTGCTAGTGTTGGTGGTGGCGGCAGACGGGCGAGTGGTAACTTGAGAGGTGCCCGAAGCTAAGCTGGAGGAGGATGGTGCGTCAAGGTTCCGAGCGGAAGCTGTAGAAGATTGGGTGTCCTGTGTTAGCCAGTCAACTATGTCCTCAGAACTTTTCCAGTTCAGGGTACGTGGCCTCTGAACACTGGGCATTATTCTAGGGCCAAAGGGAATCACAGCACCACGACCACGACGGCCCCTGCGGGGTGGCCTGCCTCTGCCTGTCATTTTTTTTTCGATTAGTGGTACTATGCGTGCAAGCTACTGTGACAACAGATATGAGTGTCACTGTGCACTGGCAGAAGTTGGCAGAGTAGACGCTGTAGGCCTGACACACACGCTTGCAGACAACTAACTGCTATTCAATCTATTACAGTCAAAATTGTATTTTATTTTTTTTAATGTACACTACTGTTACACCAGAAATGAGTTGCACTGGTGTGACACTGTTCCCTGGAAGGCCCTGAAACGCACACGCGTGAAGGAAACTGGCTGCTATTATATTACAATCCAAAAAGTTTTGTTTTTTTTAAATGCAAGCTATTGGGACACCAGATATGAGTGAGTGGTGGCACTGGGCAGGCCCTGAAACGCACACTCGTGAAGGAAACTGACTGCTATTATATTACAGTCAACAAAGTTTAGTTTTTTGTAAATGCAAGCTATTGGGACACCAGTGAGTGATTGTTGGCACTGGGCAGGCCCTGAAAAGCACACTCATGAAGGAAACTGACTGCTATTATATTTCAGTCCAAAAAGTTTTTTTGTTGTTAAATGCAAGCTATTGTGACACCAGATATGAGTGGTGGCACTGGGCAAGTGGGCACAGTATACGCTGTGAGCCTGACACACACGCTGGCAGACAACTAACTGCTATTCAATCTATTACAGTCAAAATTGTATTTTTTTAAAAAATGTACACTACTATTACACCAGATATGAGTTGCACTGGTGTGACACTGTGCCCTGGCAGGCCCTGAAACGCACACGTTTGAAGGAAACCGACTGCTATTATATTACAGTCAAAAAAGTTTTGTTTTTTTTAAATGCAAGCTATTGTGACACCAGTGAGTGAGTGGTGGCACTGGGCAAGTGGGCACAGTATACGCTGTGAGCCTGACACACACGCTGGCAGACAACTAACTGCTATTCAATCTATTACAGTCAAAAAAATATTTTTTTTTAAATGTACACTACTGTTACACCAGATATGAGTTGCACTGGTGTGACACTGTGCCCTGGCAGGCCCTGAAATGCACACGCGTGAAGGAAACTGACTGCTATTATATTACAGTCAAAAAAGTTTAGTTTTTTTTAAATGCAAGCTATTGTGACACCAGTGAGTGAGTGGTGGCCCTGGGCAGGCCCTGAAACGCACACTAGTGAAGGAAACTGACTGCTATTATATTACAGTCAAAAAAGTTTAGTTTTTTTTTAAATGCAAGCTATTGTGACACCAGTGAGTGAGTGGTGGCACTGGGCAACTGGGCACAGTATATGCTGTGAGCCTGACACACAGGCTGGCAGGCAGGCAACTGCAATTACATTACACAGAAAAAAAAAAGCAGACTGATGTTCTAGCCCTAAAAAGGGCTTTTTGGGGTGCTTTCCTTACAGCAGAGATCAGATGAGTCCTTCAGGACTGTAGTGGACACTGAATACACTAGCCTAGCTATCAATTTCCCTATCAAATCAGAAGCAGCTACACTGTCCCTCCTCTCACTAAGAATGCAGCTTCACAATTAATGTAAAATGGATGCTGTCCAGGAGGTGGGAGGGTCTGGTAGGGAGGGTCTGCTGCTGATTGACTGGAATGTGCCTGCTGACTGTGAGGTACAGGGTCAAAGTTTACTCAATGATGACGAATGGGGGGCGGACCGAACAGCGCATATGTTCACCGTCCGTGTCGAACGCGAACAAGCGATGTTTGCCAGGATCTATTCGCCAGCAAACAGTTCGGGACATCACTAGTGGTGAAATGTGTGTGGCATGACTGAGTGTGGGTAAGTAAGAGTCAAGTATTTTAACTGGGCACTAGTTCTAGGTGGGATAAAGTGGTATAGCGGATGGATGAGTAGTTTGGTTCGTTTTAGAGGTTTGTAGAGAAGGTATATAGTGATCATGATTTTTAGCGATATCCAATATTTTTAAGGTGGTCTCAAACAAACATAAAATGCTATATAAAATGTGTGGGAATATCGAATAGTCGTGTACAGTAAATCAGAGAGGGCTCAGAATATCGAACCATCGATCTGTAACCTGGATGAAGTAGGGGGTCTATCTGTTTTATTAAATACGCGGTAATATGCTTTTAATGGGATAGGACGTTAGGAAAGGTGTGTGATTGGGATAAGTGGTTGTGGCTGTATTTACCTTATCCTGGGACCGACCTGGCTCCTAAGCTTGAGCCGCGCGTGGCTAGGTCACTCCGGCCTTCACACGAGCCGCATGCGGCTTGATCTCCTCTTCTGACTTAGCCGTGTGCACTGACCGCAGTGATCGGTCACGTGGCCCGCCTGGCACTAGGAGCACGGCTCGAGTCACAAGCTCGCTCTTAAAGGGGTAGTGGGAGCCAAAAGTTGATTCAGGCTCCCATTGGCCCACATCATTCCAGCACCCCCACACACGAACGTTTTGGGGGCACAATAGCTTGCATTTAAAAAAAACAAAACTTTTTTGACTGTAATATAATAGCAGTCAGTTTCCTTCACACGTGTGCGTTTCAGGGCATGCCGGGGCACAGTGTCACACCAGTGCAACTCATATATGGTGTAACAGTAGTGTACATTAAAAAAAACCTAGAAATTTGACTGTGAAATAATAGCAGTCAGTTTCCTTCACACGTGTGCGTTTCAGGGCCTGCCAGGGCACAGTGTCACACCAGTGCAACTCATATCTGGTGTAAAAGTAGTGTACATTAAAAAAAAAAAATACAGGGGGCTTGTTGTCACCTTTCGGGGACCCTTGGTGTTGTACGTGGCTGGGTGGAGGAAGAGACCTTAAATTACATCAGTGAGGACAAGGAACGGGACATGGCTAGCTTGGTATCCAACCTTGTGCAAATGGGGAGTTTGCGGTTGTGCAAATGGACTGTTTGCGGTTGTTTGCGGTGCGTTAAACGGGGAGTTTGGTCTGTCACTGTGAAGCGGGCGTAACCCTTACACTACCTGATCGATACAACATCATACCTGATGTTTTAAAGCACGTTATTCCAAACAATTTAGGAATGTTAGGTGATTTATGCCCTTTATGGATTAAAACCAGACTCTGCATCAACTATGTAATTTTCCATGGGAGTTTTGCCATGGATCCCCCTCCGGCATGCCACAGTCCAGGTGTTAATCCCCTTGAAACAACTTTTCCATCACTATTGTGGCCAGAACCCTGTGGGTTTAAAAAATTCGCCTGCCTATTGAAGTCTATGACGGTTCGCCGGGTTCGCCCGTTCGCGAACATTTGCGGAAGTTCGCGTTCGCCGTTCGCGAACTGAAAATTTAATGTTCGCGACATCTCTAGTAATCACGCATACTTGGAGGGACACTGGGCATCCAAGTCATGTCTAAGACTTAACTGCAGGCCTGTTATCATAGGGTCAGCAGTAGGTTGTGATTATCTTTAAGGTTGGATACATTAGAGTGGTTTAGGTTTTACACCTGAAAGTGACCATCTATTGTGGCTCACTCTGGGGAACCTCTAGAGGTGTTGGGGGTGTGGGTTTGATTAGTTAACCACTGGAGCTGAGAGTAGGAGATTTACAGTAAGTACTATTAGAAATATTATGAACCTAAAATAAGGCAAATAAACATAGAATAAGAAGGCAGATAAACATATTAAGATAAACATGGAGTTTGGACAAACTACCCCACAAGTTAAGTCAGGTCGTGACTGTAGCATATAAGTCTGGTGTAGACTGTTAGGGAATAAAGGGTATTGTTGTCTCCGGATTCCATCTGTGGGGTGTCTCCAGAATCCATATGTGGGGTGAAATGCTGTGCTCCATTTAACCAATTCATTTGCAATTTAGTATTAGTTTATTGCTTAACTCATATGCTTCACATTGAAAATAAATTTAATTTATACAGATAAATGAGAATCTTCGGGGCGTTTAGTAAATACTCAAATTGAGGAGAAAAAAGCAAGAAGAGAATCAATTCCGTTTAGTAAATACTCAAGTTGATTCTCTTCTATTATATCTAAAATATGCAATTCTGATGCTCATTCAGAATTTAGTAGATAACCCTCAAGTTAAAGGAGAATTGTATTTTTTTTTTTTTTAATCCTATCAACAAATGCTTGATCAGTTTTTCTTATGGGTTAATAATGGGTAAAATGTTAAATTGGTTAGCTTTCACGTGTTTTGTATATACAAGAAATTGTTTTTTCTTGTTAACAGTAAGTCACATGATTTCCTTAAGAATTGACAGTTTCTTCATGTTAGCAGACATCTACACCAAAAATATGCTGTAACTTAATTCCTTAGAATTAACAATGAAAATGCTGGATGAAGTCCCACAGCACAGTATATTTTGTCATTAAATATCCATTAATGTCACTACTTTTCAAAGGATTTTCTCAGAATCTTAAAACTGCCCTGGTGACCTGCTTACTGAATCATTAATGCACATAGCTGGCTACTTCACACTTAAGCTATCTTAATTCTCATAAAATGTTATGTTGTCAGTTTCAATATGTTTAGAGACATTGAATATTTCTTACCGGAACCTGAAAGGAATGAAAAGAGAGTGTCGGATGTTGTATAGTCATTGGTCATTGCAGATTATGATGTATTATGTTTCTTTTCAAATTACTTAGATGTATAGCATGGTTTTGGGATATTACTTGTTTTTACCAATTCTTCTTTCAAACAATCTAAAATGAGAAACTTCAAGCCTGGTGGTTAGAATTTTTATATAAATAAAGGTTTAATGATGGCAATTATTGGAGATGTAGTAGTAATTGATGAACGGTAATGAACATTGGGCGCTGGAAATGTTGTAACTTGTGGACTTGTTATTTGTCCTCTATGTGGGATGAAACCAAAGAGGTTAATCTAAATTTAGGTCTGTGAAGTGCCCCGATAACAGTGCCCAGAAGATGCTCAGTCTCCTGTACGAATAAAAAGTATTATTTAATAGTGAGTATCCATTCAGGCCATAATATATCAAGTTTCCAAACTTACCCCGCTTTTAACCTCTGCTCTCTAGTAATGTCTAAAGCAGCAAACACTGATTACCAATTAGCATTTACCACGATGAAAATTAACTCTAAAGTGCCTCAAAAAATGGGCCCAGCTGAAAAAGACTGATTGACCATGCCCTGAATAGAAGAACACAAAACGTCTTAGGAGTATGAGTTAAAAAGAAAGGAGAGGGTAGAAAAGGGGAGATAACCCAAGGGACAGAAAGAGATGAAAAATAATAGGGATGCAAAAAAAGTGTGAGGATAAGTCATAATTTGCTGGATTTTGTAACAGTATGCTATGCTTATAAACCCCTTTACAAAACCATTTACCAAACCTGAGAAAATGTGAACGTATACACTGATCAGCCACAATATTAAAACCGACAGGTAAAGTGAATAACATTGATTATATCATTCCAATGGCACCTGTGAAGGGGTGGGATATATTAGGAGGCAAGTGAACAGTCAGTTCCTGAATTTCATGTTTTGGAAGCAGGAAAAATGGGCAAGTGAAAAAATCTGAGTGACTTGGACAAAGGCAAAATAGTAGTGTTCAGATCGCTGGGTCAGAGTATTCTCCAAAACACATTGGGTGTTCCCTGGATGCAGTGGTTAGTACCTACCAAAAGTGGTTCAAGGAAGGACAACCAGTGAGCTGGCATTAGGGTCATGGGCGCCCAAGGCTCATTGATACATGTGGGGAGCGAATGAGAGCCAGTCTGGTCCGATCACACAGAAGAGCTACTGTAGCTGAAATAGCTGAAAAACGTAATGCTGGCCATGATAGAATGGAGTCAGAAAACACAGTGCATCACAGTGTGCTGTGAATAGGGATGCATATCCACAGATGGGTCAGAGTGTCCATGATGACCCATGTCCACCACCAAAAGTACCTTCAATGGGGTCATGAGCATCAGAACTGGACCATGGAGCAATGGAAGAAAGTTGCTTGGTCTGATGAATCACATTTTCTTCTTCATGTCAATTGTGAGCCCTAATAGCAGTGGCCTTGTTCAGCAGGATATTGTACCCTGCCACACTGCAATAATTGTTCAAGAATGGTTTGAGAAACTTGACTTCAAGAGTTCAAGGTGTTGTCTTGGCCTACAAATTCCCCAGATATCAATCCAACTGAGCATCTTTGAGATGTGCTGGAACAACAAATCTGTTCCATTGAGTCCTCATCTCGAAACTTGCAGGAGTTAAAGGATCTGCTGCTAATGTTGTTGTACCAGATACAACAAGATACATTTAGAGATATAGTGGAGTCCTCGATTCATCATAGTGGTTTTGGCAGCACAAGGAGGACCTACACAATATTGGGCAGGTGGTTTTAATATTGTCGCTGATCAGTGTATAATGAAATATGATGAGGCTACTTTTTGTGTGCTGGTAAGAGTTAGATGATCAATCAAGTCAAAATATTTAGTACCCACTCAAAGATGGAATACTGCTGCAAAATGCTGTGACACTCTAATCTGTAATTGTACACACCAAGGGTAATTTCAATCAGCATAGTGTGCCCAAATAGATGGTAAGGGCTTGATAAAAAAACAAAAAAAAATAAAAAAAAATATTATTTGCAGGATTTCAGTACCTTAAGGGATGCTTGTGTAAGTGGAACCTAAATGAGTGCATTTTCTGACAAACACGTTGAGCTGTAGTTGCCCAATTTTGCTCTCTTGGAGACATTTTCTTTTGCATGAGCTCTGAAAACAGGAGAGGAGGCCCATCAACTGCTGCTGGAATGTAATGGAACCTAGGCCAATGGAATGTGCAGGATCACTATGGCTGGTGAACCACAGATTGTCCACTCTTGAGCGAAAACCAATTAAAGGGCATTATGGTTTTCAGGTCAAACGAAATGTCCAGAATGGCCACACAGCTGCTGACCATCCTGTCTACCCAACTAATAAATAAGAAATATGTGGTTTTCTGCCATAATTGACAGGCAGTGGCTGACTTGAAGTTTTGGCTCCTTTCTGGGGAATATAGCTATAGTTAGCTGAAGATGTATGCTCTTTTGTACCATTGCTTCTGCATCCAGATCTCTTGAATACTAATGTACTGCAACATTCCCTCATCCTCCACTGAAACATCCAACATATTAATTCTTAAAATGCATTACGATTTTTTTACATCCCATCCTAAGTATTTTGTGGCTTTTTTATGATGTTAAGAAGGAAGAGAACATAATAAATTAGCTAGCACTAAAATAAAAAAAAAAGGTTCGTGTTAACTGGCATGCTGCTGGTATTGGAGAAGAGGAGTTAATAGCATCCTTCCTCATGAGACAATAGTGAAATACAAAATAAACAGAATCAGAGATTTATAAATGCATAGGTTTACAAAGACCATAATAATGGTTTAATCTATGCCCTGTGTGTGTTTCTGGACATGGAAAAACAGAAACCTCAGAAATGTGCATGAAGTTATAGAGATACAAGTGACTGATTCTGACATATACATTAATCAAAACAATTGTAATTAAATAGTGTAGAACACTCAACTGATTCCCCCACATTTTCAGTGCTAGTGTCGCGCAAGTATGGTTCTTGTTCAAAGGACCACAGTATAAATAAAATAACAAAGACCTTAGAACTCAGCAGTCAGGTGTAATGGTATTCAGCCATCAATCTGTCAGGATATCTACCTCTAAACAGTGTTGTTCTGTTGTATTGAACAATACTGTGCGCCATTCCTATGGCATTATTAACGCAAGGTCCTCTATCTAGCGACCTTCTAATGACACCACACATCATTCTCTCATTATTTATTTTTCAATAAATTTTTATTACAATATTTTCCATATTTAAATAACAAACACATATGAGTTTCATATGATATTGATAGAGAATCATACAAAAGGCTTATTCATATTATAAACTCATATACACATATAGCATAACAAAAATTCAACCATACACCATTTATACCTGGATGGGCGCGAGATATTATCCATTCATAATATATAAGAAATAAATATTTATTAAAAACTAATTTTCTCAGGGGCGGGGCCTGACAGACGACCGAGGCAAACGTGTGTAGCTAGAGCTCCTCGACGAAAAACTTAAAACTAATAACAATTCAGGGGTGTTGTACCCAATTTTCAACAGCAATCCTGCCCTATCTACTTACTCATGCGATGTAAGCTGGGTGAATGTGTCTGAGAAGACCGGCTGCGAGATATCAGTACTGCCAGTGTTAGAGGCCTGCAGCATTGGGGTGGTGGAGACGGCCGCTCCTCCACCTCACACAGTTCCAGCGCCCTGTTTCCCCCCTCTTTGGGCTGGTGGGGGATATCCCGGTCCCCACTGGTGGATTGACCTGCAGCAGTGGAAAACAGCTGCTGAGAACAAATAACGGCTGCAAAATCTTTGAGATCTAATAGCCGTGAAAAGCCTTTCAAGAATGCCTCCCCAACAACCTGGGCCTTCCACGAGGAGCAGATCGAGCAGGCCTTCAAGCGACTTTGGACACAATTCCGGGCCACAATAAGCCAAAGAGCAGAGAGGGAAGTTACGGAAAGCTCCACACTGACAATCCCTGGAAGTGTCCTTAACTCACAGCCTGCCTTACATGGCCGTACTTTGGCACCGAAAGCAAGAAGGAGGAGAAAGAAGAAGCAGTGGGCACCTCAATCCCGGAGGTTCAGTACTGCTGGCAGCCTCAAATTACCTAGGCCTCGCACGCACAGCTCAACCCCTCAGCCAGTGCAAGTTCTCTCACAGGCCTGGGGTCAGAGGAGAACCATACCCAAGCATGGAGCTGCTGCCTTGTGCCCGAGTCTCCATTGTCGCACGACAGCTCTACACTCCATACAGCACGAGACTGTGAAGGGGAAAATTAGCCTTTACGAACTCTCGATGTGCACCCTAAGCTTGCTGATTAGTGGAGTAGGCTGAGCATGCCTTTTACACTGTGTGCTTGCATACGCTCTGAGTCCCCTCTGAGTTTAGATGCCATTTGCCATACTTAACATGTTTGCTTTCACCATAATATGCAATGTTTTGTTTCACCTAGCATGTCCACTGCCTCCCTAACCTAATCTGTCTCATGTTAACTTATGTTCATGAATATGTTTCCCTAAAGCCAATATCTACTACCCAGTGGTAAGATTACTAATAGAACTGTCAGTTAATACAGCATGACATATTTCCTGTTTTTCCATAACTCACTACTGAGCGACGTGTTCTCCGCTCATGTTATACTATGCTGTACTATACTATTAAAACTAACAAGAGGTCAATTACCTAGCCTGCTTCCATTAATGCTCATATTAGCATACCTACTGACATATTATGTATGACCATGTTTTATTATACAAATATTTTGCAGTTTTACCCAATGTCATGATGTTATGTGCTTGTCTGGAAAAGCAAAAAATTCAAGAAACCACTGTGGTACTCCGCAGATGTGGCCAAAATAGTAAAAAACAAAAAGTTAGCATTTAGTAATTATAAAAAAAAAACAGAGTGAGGAAGACAGAATGACCTATAAGATTAGGCAGAAAGAGGCTAAGCAAGTTATACGAGCTTCCAAATCACACACAGAAGAGAAAATAGCAGATACATAAATGAGAATAGGAAAGGAAAACAAGGATTAGTTTGATTAAAAACAAAAGAAGGAAGGTATGTAGAAGAGGATAAAGGTCTAGCTGACTGCCTCAATGAATATTTTTTGTTCAGTATTAACAGATAAAAATGAAGGAAAGGGACCTCAGTTAGGAAAAAGGACAAATGAGTAATTTCTTACCTGTGAGTTTACAGAGGAAGAGGTTCTATTTCAACTGTCAAAAGTAAAGACAAATAAGTCAATGGGACCTGATGGAATACACCCAAAGTTATTAAAAGAGCTTAGTGGTGTACTAGCAAAAACATTAACAGATGTAATTAACCAATCATTGTTAACAGGAGTAGTCCCAGAAGATTGGAAGTTAGTGAGTGTTGTGCCCATTCACAAGAAAGGTAGTAGGAAGGAGTTAGGCAACTATAGGCCAGTAAGCCTTACTTCAGTAGTGGGGAAAGTAATGGAAACCATGTTAAAGGATAGGATTGTTGAACATCTAAAAACACATGGATTTCAAGATCAGAGACAACATGGGTTTACTTCAGGGAGATTATGCCAAACTAATCTTATTGATTTTTTTGATTGGGTAACTAAAATTATAGATCAGGGTGGTGCAGTAGACATTGCTTACCTAGATTTCAAGGCTTTTGACACTGTTGCACATAGAAGGCTTATCAATAAATTGCAAACTTGAAGTTTGGATTCCAATATTGTTGAATGGGTAGGTCACTGGCAGAAGGTATTGATGGTAAGCTATGTCTTTTTGCTGATGATACAAAGATATGTAACAGGGTTGATGTTCCAGGAGGGATAGGCCAAATGGCAAATGATTTAGGTAAACTAGAAAAATGGTCAGAGTTGTGGCAACTTACATTTAATTTGGATAAGTGCAAGATAATGCATCTTGGACGTAAAAACCCAAGGGCAGAGTACAGAATATTTGATAGAGTCGTAACCTCAACATCTGAGGAAATGGATTTAGGGGTGATTATTTCTGAGAACTTAAAGGTAGGCAGACAATGTAATAGAGCAGCAGGAAATGCTAGCAGAATGCTTGGTTCTATAGGGAGAGGTATTAGCAGTAGAAAGAGGGAAGTGCTCATGCCATTGTATAGAACACTGGTGAGACCTCACTTGGAGTATTGTATGCAGTACTGGAGACCATATCTTCAGAAGGATATTGATACTTTAGAGAGAGTTCAAAGAAGGGCTACTAAACTGGTTCATGGATTGCAGGATAAAACTTACTAGGAAAGGTTAAAGGATCTTAACATGCATAGCCTGGAGGAAAGATGAGACAGGGGGGATATGATAGAAACATTTAAATACATAAAGGGAATCAACACAGTAAAGGAGGAGACCATATTTAAAAGAAGAAAAACTACCACAACAAGAGGACATAGTCTTAAATTAGAGGGACAAAGGTTTAAAAATAATATCAGGAAGTATTACTTTACTGAGAGGGTAGTGGATGTATGGAATTGTAATGATATTGATGTTACAAAGTTTTGGAGTCCAGTAGCCAGATCAGCAATGTTTTCTGCCAGAGGTAGCCACTCGTTACCCAGGTGGTTGAGCCCCTGAGCCTTGAGTGGCCTTCTGGTCTTAAGCAGAGATGGGAGACTGGAACAGAGAGATGATAATCGTAGTGAGGCAAGCCGAGGTCAGTGGGAAGGAGAAGCAGCAAAGTCAAAACGGTCCAAAATCAGCAACAGGTAGGAGAAACAGGAACAAGCTTGATTAGAGAGTACAGGAACCACAATAATCTGGCAAAGGTACAGAGACAGGAAGTGGCTTTTATAGGCCAAGAACCAGACACATGACCAGACACAGCTGACGAGACTTGTCACTGATACCAATGCTGTAGAGTCAAGGTTACCAGATCTCAGGTACATTTACAAAAGGCAGGCTGGTGTACTGGTAAGGAAGCGGTTTAGCAGCATGTAAACCAGGGTTCGAAACCCAGCAGAGTCAGTTCCTCACATTACTCCCACCTCTACAGGCGCAGCCTCTGGATGCCCTATTTCCTGGTTTAGCAGGGTACTGTGCATGGAAAGACTGAAGAAGATCAGGAGCATGAATATTGTCTACTGGTTCCCACGATCTATCTTCTTCACCATAGCCTTTCCAATGAACCAAATATTGAAGCTTGTTGCGGAATATCCTGGAGTCAAGAATTTTTTCCACCTCGTATTCATCTTCACCATCCACGAGGACTGGTGGTGGGGCAGGCAGGGCTCGACCAGGGAAAGTATTTTCATGAAAAGGTTTAAGCAGTGCAATGTGAAACACTGGATGTATTTTCATGGAATCTGGAAGTTGCAGACGGAAGGTGACAGCATTGATCTGAGCGATGATCTCAAAAGGTCCCATGAACTTTTGACCCAATTTATGAGAAGGAATCCTAAGCTTAAGATTCTTTGTTGACAGCCAAACCTTGTCACCAACATGATAAACTGGGGCCTCCTTTCTATGCCTATCAGCAGCTCTTTTGTAACATTCCTGAGCCCCCGAAAGAGTCTTCAACAGTTCTTGGGAATCTCGTAAGGCGGTTAGCCGGTCAGTGACTGCAGGAATGGAAGTAGTAATTGGGAGACTCACTAGAAAGGTTGGATGGTAACCATAATTAGCAAAAAATGGGCTCAGAGAAGTGGAGCAGTGTTGGGCATTGTTATAGGCAAATTCCGCCGTGGGTAGAAAATCCAGCCAGTCATCCTGCAGGTAACTAATATAGCACCGCAAATATTGTTCTAAAGTCTGGTTGGTTCGCTCAGTCTGTCCATTACTTTGTGGATGAAAAGCTGACGACAGATTTACATTAATACCTAGAATAGAACAAAAATATTTCCAAAAATGAGATGTAAACTGCACTCCCCTGTCAGAAATTACTTCATCAGGCACTCCATGCAAGCGAAATATTTCCCGAATAACTAGGTCAGCAGTCTGTTTAGCTGAAGGGAGACCACGAGCTGGTATGAAATGACTCATCTTAGTTAACCGGTCCACAACAACAAGAATGGTAGTGTGTTCCTTAGAGGGAGGTAGTTCCACAATAAAGTCCATGGATATAGATCCCTAGGGACGATGAGGAATAGGAAGAGGCTGAAGCATGCCAACAGGGGATGAGCGAGGAGTCTTATGTCTGGCACATACATCACAAGAGGACACATACTTCTTAACATCCTCATAATATTTAGGCCACCAAAAGGATCGGGTAAGTAGTTCTTGTGTCTTTCGGATTCCTGGATGACCTGCTGGTTTTGAGTCATGGTAGAGACGTAAAACGTCCAGTCGCACTGATTCTGGAACAAACAGACGTTGTTGAAAAATCCAAAACCCATTAAGCATGGTCATATGAAGATCACGAGGAGGATCACGAAAAACTGGATCTTCAGCGTAGCCCTTTTTAATGCGAGACATTAGATCAGAAGGAAAGGTAACTCCTAAAAATCTACTCTCAGGCAAGATGGTGGCTTTGTTTACTGTAGTATGGAGGGGGTCAGCTATCCTAGACAAGGCATCTGCCTTGCCATTTCTGGAACCAGGGCGGTATGAAATCAAAAAATTAAACCTTGAGAAAAATAGGGACCAGCGTGCTTGTCTGGCTGACAGTCTCTTAGCTGATTGAATACATTCCAGATTTTTGTGATCTGTGAGGACAGTAATTGGATGGGTGGCTCCCTCCAAGAGATGTCTCCATTCGGCAAAGGCAGCTTTTATAGCCAAAAGTTCTTTATTCCCTATGTCATAATTTCTTTCTGCTGGTAACATCTGGCGGGAATAGAAGGCACATGGATGTAACAACATCTTAGGTCCAGTCCTTTGAGACAGTATAGCCCCAACAGCTGAATTAGAAGCATCTACCTCTACAGTAAATGGCAATTCTGGCTGAGGGTGTACCAGGATAGGGGCAGATGTAAACAGAGTCTTTAATCTGGAAAATGCAGTGTCAGCCTTATTGGACCACTGAAAAGGAGTCCCTTTACGTGTAAGTTCAGTGATCGGTGTAATAACGGCAGAGAAATTCTTAATGAAACGCCTGTAAAAATTGGCAAACCCCACAAATCTCTGAATATCTTTTTCATTCTTGGGGATGGGCCAGTCCAGCACAGCTTTAATTTTACTTGCGTCCATACTTAAACCTTTAGGAGTTATTACATATCCCAGGAATTGAATTTCTGTTTGTTCAAACTCACATTTTTCCAGTTTAATGTATAGGTGGTGGGTACGAAGGCGCTCAAGAACAATGCAGACCTGTTTTCTGTGATTTTCAAGATTATCAGAAAATATCAGGATATCATCCAAATATGCCACAACAAACTGATCCAGGAGATCCCGTAGTACATCATTGATTAGATGCTGAAAAGTTGCAGGGGCATTACAAAGCCCAAATGGCATTACTAGATATTCGTAATGTCCGTACCTGGTTCTGAAAGCTGTTTTCCATTCATATATAGTATGAATGTATATACGGCCAAACGGGATAGCAGCTCCAGGTAGCAGCTCTATGGGGCAATCATAAGGCCTGTGAGGTGGAAGCTGATCAGCATTCTTCTTATCACAGACATCTGCAAAATCCCGATATTGTAGAGGAAGCTTAGTTAAGTTTGTATCAACCATTTCATTAATTGTTGTGGCAACAGGTGTTGCCTTAGAGGGTTGACAATTCATTAAGCAGTGTTCTGAAGGAAAGGACAAAGTTCTAGTCTTCCAATCAATCTGTGGGTTATGCAGAGCAAGCCAGGGTATACCCAAAATCACTGGAAACTGTGTTGAGGAAATTAGGTGGAAAGATATAGACTCATGGTGATTCACTTCCAGAATCAATTTTAAGGGCACAGTCTCATGTGTAACCGGGCCTGACGTAAGTGGAGAACCGTCTACTGTTTCCATTAACACAGGTGAAGATTTAGGGCTAGACTGGATTTTATTTCCTGCTGCAAATTTAATATCCATAAAGTTTCCGCCTGCTCCAGAATCTATCATAGCTGTAGTTGAAATTTTATTATCACCATATTGCAAAGTGATAGGCACCACCAAATGAGGATGTTGAGTCATCATACCCTCTTCACCCTGAGCCAGAGAAAACAAGGGTTGTGTGACAGAATCCAGTTGGTCTGAAATCTGGGATTGGTGTTGAATCTGTGCACCCTCAGCAGTCTTTGCTATTGTTCTTTTAGACTTGCTAGGGCAATTGATGGCATAATGCCCTGCACTACCACAATACAGGCATAAATTGTGAGTGCGTCACCACTGTTTTTCTTCATTGGATAATGACCCTCTTATTAGATCTACCTGCATAGCCTCAGGTTCAGAGTCTGTAGGTGTTTGTGGGGTCGGAGTAGAAATTCTTGAATAGAAAGTAGGAGTAGCACTTGGTTTAAAAGAGCCCTGTTTTCCAATCTTCTTTCTGAAAGTCTCCGATCAATACGGATAGCCAACCGCACAAATGCATCAAACTCAAGAGGAAGATCAACACGAGCTAGCTCATCTTTTATAGCTTCTGAGAGACCCCTTCTGAAGTGGAACCTCTGGGCTGATTGGTTCCAAGTAGTATCAGCAACCCACTGTCTGAATTCAGCAGCATATTCAGCCACAGAGCGCCTCCCTTGATGTAAATGAAGGAGAGTGGCTTCTGCTGTAGCACAGCGATTGGGGTCATCAAAAACTAGGCACATGGCCTCAAGAAAGTCTTTTAAATTTCCCAAGACTGGACTGTCCTGTTCCAGAAAAGGGGAGCCCCAAGCCAGGGCTTCATCTTTGAATAGGGAGAAAATAAATCCCACCTTCTCTCTTTCAGATGGAAAACGGTTAGGGAACATCATGAAATGCAAAAGGCATTGATTTAGGAAACCCCTAAATTTTTTGCGGTCTCCTCCAAATTTTTCTGGTAGAGGCAAGCGGGCATCTTGTGCAGGTGTAACAGTAGTAGCAGCAGCAGCCGCAACATCATGTGCCCTGTAGCTGGTAAGCTCACTATGCATTGATCGAACTTCATTTTGCAGTTCAGCTACCTGATCTTGCAGCACTTGAATGGTCTGTGCCTGGGTCTGCATAGTTCTTGCATTATAAGCAACCTGCTGGGCCAATGCAGAATCTGATCCGACGGTCTCCATGAATGGGCCAGATTATTCTGTAATGATATTGATGTTACAAAGTTTTGGAGTCCAGTAGCCAGATCAGCAATGTTTTCTGCCACCCAGGTGGTTGAGCCCCTGAGCCTTGAGTGGCCTTCTGGTCTTAAGCAGAGATGGGAGACTGGAACAGAGAGATGATAATCGTAGTGAGGCAAGCCGAGGTCAGTGGGAAGGAGAAGCAGCAAAGTCAAAACGGTCCAAAATCAGCAACAGGTAGGAGAAACAGGAACAAGCTTGATTAGAGAGCACAGGAACCACAATAATCTGGCAAAGGTACAGAGACAGGAAGTGGCTTTTATAGGCCAAGAACCAGACACATGACCAGACACAGCTGACGAGACTTGTCACTGATACCAATGCTGTAGAGTCAAGGTTACCAGATCTCAGGTACATTTACAAAAGGCAGGCTGGTGTACTGGTAAGGAAGCGGTTTAGCAGCATGTAAACCAGGGTTCAAAACCCAGCAGAGTCAGTTCCTCACAGGAATAGCCTTCCAGCTGCAGTGGTAGAGGTTAACACAGTAAAGGAGTTTAAGCATGCGTGGGATAGGCATAAGGCTATCCTAACTATAAGATAAGGCCAGGGACTAATGAAAGTATTTAGAAAATTGGGCAGACTAGATGGGCCGAATGGTTCTTATCTGCTGTCACATTCTATGTTTCCATGTTTCTAGGCACCAAAACAACTTCATCTAAATTGAGTTGTTATGGTGTCAAGAGACCTCGCGAGGCACTCTTATCAAATGGTTTATCCCCCAAGTTGACTCCAGTGGCGAAGTGCACTCC
Organism: Pelobates fuscus; assembly: GCF_036172605.1. NCBI lineage: Eukaryota > Metazoa > Chordata > Amphibia > Anura > Pelobatidae > Pelobates > Pelobates fuscus. The sequence continues at coordinate 252,680,131 of NC_086317.1, read as the reverse complement.
CTGCTGGCAAAATCCAGCTTCTGAATTTTCAGATGCTGCCGGGCAGGGGCGCTGAGTGGACTTGGGAGCTGGACGCAACTTTGGGGTTAAACAATTCGAGAACTGTTGTGGATCAGAATGTTGATCTTTGTTATATTCAGAGGAAGCCCAAATTGTTGTTACAAGTGCACTTGGAGAAGCGAGAAGTAGACACCAGACACGTGTTGGTATTCAAAATAAGCCTCTGATGTTTTATTAATCAGCTGGGTTTTATACATTAAAAAGTAAGTGCTCACGTGCAAATGCTCATAGTACAGTAATAGGAAGGGAGTACAGATAAGACATAGGGATGAGCGTCATGTACACATAGCAAATAAGTTTCAAGGTAAGAGAGAACAAAAATATTAGAGTAGAGACATCTTAGACATATATGGTCTTAAGTGTTGTTTAAGCATCAAGCATTTCCTGAGTCCAAGTAAGTAATTTTAATATAGGATATCATTATATGACACCTATAAGCTTGAGCCTTGGAATCAAGATAAATTCTATCACAATCCCCTCTTTTGATCCAAGGGTCACCCAAATGTCCAAGGTATTTCCAGGCCCGCTAGCCAAAGCCTGTGGGACTTTCATTTATTGCTTCACCACAGTTCCCTTGGACTGAGAGACCACCAGAATCAGCGAAGGAGAGTTCCTTCATTTGTAAGGCGAAGTAACATCATAAAACCTTTCCGAAGTCGGAGCTGGAATGTAAGTTAAGGTACGACCAACAGTAGGTTTGCTTTTACATAGAGGTTAGTAGACATGAAAAAAAATCTAAAGGTTAGAAAAATGGCCATAATGACGAATACAGCTAATAGCAAAAAGTACAAAATTTTCTTAAAGGGACACTCTAGGCACCCGGACCACTTCATCTCATTTGAGTGGTCTGGGTGCCTTGGCCCTCTACCCTTAACCAAGTTTGTCAAAACACTGTGGTTTTTGCTAAACCGCAGTGTTTTGATTAAATTGAAAATCCCACCTCCAGCTGCCTTCTCTTACCTAGCCGCTAGATGGTGCTTCCGCATCCATAGGAGAGGAAAGGTGAGTTACGACGTGCGACGCCCCCACGCACTGTATGAGGACGTCGCACATCACGTGGGTCTAATGCAGCTTCACAAGGGGATTCAATTAATCTCTGCGTGAAGCGTGCGAGGGGCGGGGCGCTGCGTTAGATGCGCATGCGCTCTTGCTTCCCAATGATTCCCAATGAGTATGAGCTCATTGGCGGAGGGAAGGAGAGTGGGTCAGCTGATCGGATGACGCGGAAGGGGGTGTAGACGACGGAGGATGGATGTGTGACGCGGCGCTGGAAATAAGGTAAGAATTATAATATTTATTGAAGTTTATATGTCTTGCAAGGGGGGTTACAGAGGTGCAGGGGATGGGTAGAATTTAGTTTGGGAGGAATATAAGCTGTATTTTCGGTGAGTAGAGTTTCCCTTTAATTAGTAAAGTCAACCATGTTCCTAGCCCAAATGTCCAATCCCAATCCCAAAGAAGCCAGTATCCTGTTTGATATCCTGTACTAAGTCATGTAAATCTTTTATATGTTTATGGATCATAGTGCCATGGTCAGATAGGTTAAAACAGCACATACCTTCAATAGCTTCACAGCCTAAGTCATGTTTCATTAGTAAGTGTCACGATTCGGGAACCTAACACGCTAACAGGTCACAGAAAGTAAAGGGTGCAATACCGGTCATTAGAATGGCCGGGTTAAGCACACTAAGAATAGTCAGGAGACAAGCCAAGTAAGGGGAGCCAGAAAACAGGAGAACGAGAAACAAGCCGAGGTCAAAGGAATGGAGAATACGTGAAAATCGGAATAACAAGCCAAATAATAGGTAACCATAGTGAAACACACGAACAGACTGCAATACAGGTATCACAAGACCACAACAGGACACTGAGAGACAGGAAAGGTAAGTATTTAAATCCTGTGCTTAATTCTGATTGGATAACTTCCAATCAGAATTAACAATCACACGTGGGGGATATCTATACCTCCCACTGTGATTATTGTGCTGTTGCTTTAACGCCGGGTCATGTGAGTGACCCCGGCATTCGGATAAATGTGCCGGCTCCCAGCGTGCAGCGTTATACATGCTGCCACTGGGAGGAGAGGAGGAGGACGCGAGTGGCGCATCAAGCAGAGAGGACGCCTAGGGGTAGGGGGGACCGCGGGCGGCGACAGAAGTAGTCAACAGTAAGTAGTCAATGGCTGCTCTATTCTCAAGGATTGCCTTCTTAATTACCTGGTTGTCCATAAGTAGCTCTTCTAGGGCCTGTGAAGTGGCATTTAAACCTTTTGCAAGGGAACAGGCTACAGCAGTAACTACTCGGGTATTATACAGTGCTAAGCCTGGGACTCCTACCAAGGTGTACGCTAGGGCAGAGTATTGGGCTTTGGATAAGAGAGTGATTTCAGGGTTACAATCTGCAGTAAGGGTGTTTTTAACATCTCTCCTGTCTCTGAGCAGTTTGTGTAGCTGGGTGGTTTTAGTGATCAGGTCAGATTTGGAAAACATGGTCTGGGTCAGGCGAGAGATTGCACAGGGACCTCCTGTAATGTTACCTGGGACATAAGTATAAGTAATATTTCCACAGGAGAAAGTCCATCCTTTAGGAAGATAGACATTGTAATGGTAACTCATAACTTGGTGAGTTTTGGTACCATTCATAGTGGTGCTCAGGGCTACAGAGAACATGCCAAATGTGTATAGGGAGTGATACATACAGTTTATTTGCGGACCAAAAAGAAACAAACGTCCCTGGATTTCCCATTGTCAATACTAAAATGAGTGGGTTTGGGGAGGCTATATTTCGTGGATTAGTACAACACTTGCACTTGTTTGCCTAAAATGACACAGAAACACAGCACAGCACACACGGGAAACACAATTTAGATTTTTATTGTGTTGGTTAAAGTGTCTGTAATTTTGGACTAGGAGTAGGAATAGATTTTTGGCTGTATTAACCTAAAAAGCTGAAGGTAGAGAGAGGCTTTTATTTTTATTTTATTTTAAATCCCTGTAAAAGTGGATGTTCTCTGGCTGCTTCAGTCGTGTGGCAACACAAGTTACCTTCCAGCAGATAGCCGGTAATTCAATAAGGCACTACTTTTGCATTTTGGATATCCACTTCACATAAGGACTGAAGATGTGCAAAAGCTTTGTCCTCAGGTGACACAAGAGAAAGGGTTGTCAATTGCTTACTCCCTCTGCTACTTTGTTTCTCCCTGTTGGAGGTGTGTGAATGCCTGCTACATTAGAAGGGCACTGTTCACTTCTCTGTATGTGTAGTAGTAGAAGTATACTGCACAGTAGAAGAAGTAAGTAGGCTAAGAATTACTGCATGGAGCTTTTTTTTTTTTTTTTTTAAATTCTTTATTTTTGCAGTGCGTATAGTGGTCACAGGCATACATATGGTACCCCAACGGCATTCCATATGCAGATTTCAAGACATTAGTTACAGTGGGGGGTGGATAGACAGTGCACTTTTTTTTTTTTAGATATTACGTAAAGATAACGAGCTAAAGGTGTCGCTTTATGGTATAACATTGCGTTTAACTGAACTAGTTGCACATCGGATTGTAGGTATATTGCATTAACAGGTTAGACAAGAAATATTAAAGACATAGTAGTGTTCCATGCTTGAGGAGGGACCGATTATGGTGTCATATACTGCCTGCTATCTATGAGTACAGGAGTCAAACTGACTATTGCCACAATGAATGAATTAATCTAAGACATGGGGGTTGCTTGTACGTGGCACAGACTGGTAATCAGACTATCAGTTTAAGAAAAGACCTGCATAAGTGAGGAGCCACTGATCTGGTTTGCTTTTTATATTTCTACATTACAAAGGAGGTTAACTGAATGCAAAACACTTAAATGAAAGTTAAATAAAATCATTGCTTATATTGTGGAGAAGATGCTTAACGTGAACAGAGTCCCCTCTCCGCTCAGTCCCAGCTTCCCGTTCAGCCTATTCCCTCCAAGGGTAGTGCACAGTCCTGTAGCCCAGAGGCAAGCTGTATGCCATGTAGCCAGGGTGTTTGGTGCCTGGCCCATGCTCCTGTCCAGCTTGGGGTTCCCCTCTGGATCATCGACTTGCGCGGTCTGCCTCTGTTCCGCTTGGGTGTGTGAGTCTGTGCTGTCTTGTGCTTGAGGTGCGCGTGTTGTTTGATTCTCCGCCAGGGTGAGGTTATAGCCGCTAGTACAGCCGAGGACCGTGGTGTGTATTTGCTCTTTGTCGTTGGAGCAGCCGTGCGTCCCAGCGAGGTACGTTTCCCGCCCCGCCGCCATATTAGGGCTCGATGCTTTGTCGCGGCTGTGGACTTCAGCTGGATGTTTGGGGACGGCTTGTGCGGTGAGTGGTCGCCTGGGTAGTTCAGAGCTGGTTGGCACATTCTGATTTCCAGTTTGCACCAGAAGTCATTGAAAATGCGGTCAAGTCTGGACAGGATGTCATATTTGACTTCAGGGTTGCTGGGGGCAGCCACAGCAGCCGCCATTTTGGGCTTGTCGCCGTAGTTTGCATCTTCCACCATCTCAGGGCTTCCTCCAAGGGGTGGACTGGGATCACCCCCACCAGTCCAAGGGGGGGGGTAACGGGGCTTCGGTTCAGAGCTAGTCGCCATCGAGCGGTCCCGGCTCAGGAGATCGGCCGCCTCCCCTGGCCGGTGCACGACAGGCCGCATTGATAGAGCTGTGCCGCTGGTTCGCCTCCTACACCCTTTATCGCCCTGCAGTGGGTCTCCGGTGAGTCAGGGATTGTGTAAGTCACTTATTCTGCTCCCACTGAGGTTGGATGAGGGTTAAAAACCGCAGTTTTGGCTCGTGGAGGAGAGGAGCTCGAGCAAAGCACGTCTCCCCTCCATGACAGTCAGGCCCCGCCCCACTGCATGGAGCTTTTATTAGCGCTGTAGAGCTAGAGCAGGTTGTAGTGGCTGTGGTGCTTGGATTAGTGTATTTTCTTCATTCAATCACAAAAAAATCACATCACAAAAAAACAGAAAAGTGCAAAAAATATTGCAATGTTATGTTACATAATATGTAACATGGCCTTTTGGAACACTCCAAGCACCATAACTACTACAGCCTGGCTGAGCCTGCTATAGTAGTATGGCGCTAGGAGAGTCCCATGGTTGTACTGGCTCTCAGTCTAAATAGTAAAATCATTGAGAAAATGGTTTGACAACTTACCTTGTGGCCCCTCAGTCTGAGTCAAATTTTTCATTGGTTTGACGTCTTGTTCTAACCATGGCTCCACCAGGGTCTGCTCGCTGTCTTCACTATAAAGAGTTGGCAGCTCTCAGAATTTACGTGGCACTTCAGAATATGGCTCATTAGCTGAGCATTGCTGAACTGACACTATCAGCTAATGAACTAGCCCTTTACTGTACTGAGAAGGAACATCCAGCTGTCTGGTTGAGGAAGCGGAGAGTGGCACCCTGTGCAAGAAGCAGGTCAAACTAATAATCCTTGTGGTTTGACTGCTTCCTTACAATGGCAAGGCAGTAGGGTCATTATTAGTACTACTGCAAGTAGTAGGAGTTATGGAGCTGCTTTGTATGCTCAACCTGTTGGAAAAGTGGAAAAAAATCAAGCTTGAGTACATGTCATTTGATTTGTCCAAATCAAAAAACATACTGAATTTACTGAAATTTAGAAAATCCATGGCTGGAATACGGGTCAGACATTCAAACAATTTTTATTTTTTTAATCGAATGAATTGATTTAGACAAAACCAATATTTTTTCCTGTGCACAAGTCTAATAAACAAATTCACATAGCTGGGCACAAATGTCTTCCCCATTGTTGTTCAACTGCTCTGCAAATCATTTACTCCAAACTCAAAAAATAATAATTATTAATCAGGACCCAAAATTCCTTTTATTGAAAAATATTTTTTTTTATCATACTACCTTATTCTAAAAGATGCTGTACCACATTAAACTCTCAAACTCATTGCTAATATTAGTATAGAGAGTATCCTGGGATACTAAAAAGCATTCTTCTTCTGTTTGTTGGGTATAAGTAGGTCATGTGATTAGTGGAGACACATGGAGACAAAGTGCAGCATTTATAAAGGTTAGTAGTAATAGCGCCGAGTGTAACATATTCCGTATGGTTTAATTTGTATTTTCTAAATAGAACAGATTCCTATATGAAACGTAGGTATGGATATTTACAAGATAAAAACTGACTTGACTATGCACATGCATAAGATGGGACACACAGAATAAATGTAATCTAACCCTAGATGTGGGTTTAATTTGGATAGGTCTCTGACCCACAGATCTATATTATGCAAACACAGCCTATAAAAGATTTGACAAAAGATGCACAATGTGGTATTTGTCTAAACCATAGAGCTCATTTACTGCACAATAAATCCACATAATGAATGACCAATTCACCAGCTATCTATTTATTCATTAATGTATTTTTCTTTCTATGGCTTGAGCTATTGTTGTGGATGAAGCCAGCTTCTAAATTGTGGCTTTTGCGTAGACCATTTAAAATTCGTTATATACATTGAAGAAAGTATATACTTATATACATGAAAATACCATAGTTAGAGATTTACGCTTTCTTATACATTATCAGGAGAGAAATGTATTGAAAAGTCATCTTCATTTTCATCCAGAAAATGAGATGGTCCTTGGTTGTTCTGATGTATATGTTAGGATGTGTTAGGATATGTTAGGATTCACAGGTGTGTTCAGGTAGTAATTATGATCAATGCCTTTTAAGGCTTTTTGAAACACTCCAAGCACCATAAATGCTACAGCTCACTGTAGTGATTATGGTGCTTGGGAATGCCTAATCAATGTTGGTAGTCAACCCATTCACAGCAGTTAGACTTCTTATCTGGGGTCGTCAGGTTATGATCCCTGCCTCTACAAAGGTCTAAAGGAGTGCTGGAAGCTGTCTGTCCGAGCTAAGCCTAGTGGTGCATGGCTTAGCTCATTGGTTGAAAGTAATCAGCAAGTGCCTGGTGGGCTGCAGTGGCCAAAGGCCAAGGCTGAATAGGGAGATCAAAGGATCTCTCCGTCAGGCCCATACAGGGCAAATGCTCAGTGAGCATGGACCATGCAAGAAACTAATTCCCTTTATCTACATGGGCCAGTGGGGAGATCAGAGATATTCCTCACGAGCCCACTACTCAGACATACAGAGCAGCACAGAGAGCGTCAGCACTTACCCCTGGCTGGGGGCCACTGGGATGCGTGCTTGATCATTGCGGACACACTAATAAACTAGATAGTATACTTACCTCATGCCAGGTCTCCCTCTGCTCTCCATGCTACACGGCCAAGGATCACGTTGGTGTTCCAACAGACGGCGGCCGCCTCCAAAGGCCGCAATTTGAGGGCGCCGCCTCAATGGATGTTGCTGGTGGTGCAGATGTCATCATGTCATCAACGTGCATGCATGTTTTGGCTCCACCAGTTTCAATTAACCAATTTGAGCCCTCACCAAATCTTTTGTTTGATGCCCTGTCGTGGTTTCTATTTGTTAGGTTTTATCTGAGAGCGCATTTCTTTTTCTTCTATTTCTAGCTTATTGACCTTGATATTTGTTTGACTACTCTACCTTCTGATTGTCCTTGACCTTTGGCTATCCCTAACGTTTATTATGTTTTCTGTGTCCCTGACCTCTGCTTGTCTTGTACAATTCTAAGGTCCGGTAATAGGTAATACACCTTCTCTTCTTATTAGTATTTGCTTTCCTTATCTTTGCTAGTTGGATCCTATCTGTCCGTGACATAATACAGGGAAAAAAATATTTATTAAAAATATTTATTTCATCTTTTTTCAGTTCAATTATAAAAATACAAAAAATAAGTATTATTGGGATTACTAAATCAGGGCTCATTTCAATTCTAGTGAAATCATTTAACAAGTACGTAACTGCTAAAAAAGCTTACCACTATCATTAGTAATTACTAGCTGTTTCCATGCCACAACATTTACCAATAAACAGCTGGTAACTAACGGATGCCATAGGATTGCTAAATGCTAAATTGCTAAAGTATCACCTGGTTTCAATCAAAGCTGGTAAAAAATAATTCTTGCCAATAACTGACTAAAAGTTGCATCTAATTCTAGTAGCAAGGTTATAGAAAATGGCAACATTCTGACCCCAGGGGTATTATGACCAGGTAACTGAGAATCCTGTAACTGACTAATTATTGGATTAGGGAGCTTTACTATGCCATACCGCCAGCATTATATCTCCCTCCAGCCCACAAACTGGGGATGGATAAGGAATAAACCATTCACTGTCCCCTAATAAGCCTACTGATTCCTCCACCACCTCACATGCATAAAAGAAGAGGAGGGGGCACTTGCTGTAGACACTTCTTGTTTTGGGGTTCTGAAAACTAACATCAACTTAAGTGCATTTGACAAGTTTTGGCCTCATAGTGATGCTGCATTTTTCTTCAAATTCAAATCTCTTCAGTTTTCCTAAAAAAATATTCTTGTATTTTTCTGCAGTGTAACAATAACCCTTCTTTTTTCACAGAGCAGCTACCTTACAGACCTAAAATGAGTACATACTCTTCTTAGCAAATTATACACTATTTACCTACTGTAACGGATCGACGGGCACCTCCGTTGATGGATGCTCATGGCGCTTCCTGAGGACTGCAGCAGACACCACAACCACGAACCGGAGAAGCATACAAATGCTCTCAAGCATATGAATGTTGTAAACAGCTGAACAGGAAAAGCATACAATCAGCTTACACTCCTGGCAATCAGCATACAATCCAATTCCCCCAATAACGAGATGACACTTCGTTTTGAGGTCAAGCAGAACTGACTGCACTGGCACATACAGCCTCTTTTATTCACAATCCACAAACATTATACTGCCCATAGGGTTTTGAAACACAACCAATCCGTACAGTACACACAGACACTCCCACACAAAATCCTCCCCTCTGCCTGTGATATGATTACTGAACACAATGGGTAATATAATTATCACAGGCAGAGAAATACAGTTTTATAAAACACATCACAGGGACCCCAAAACATGCAATAACCCCATAAAATATGTAAGTATATCTTCGGAACCGGGGGATCTGGGTGAACCACATATCCAAATTCCACCCAGATCCATTCAGTAGTCTGGAAGATACAGTTTAATGCAGATTCCGCATATACAGGCTATATAAAAAACAATTACTGTATAATGTGTCCCCTGTTGTATAGTTCAAAACTACTGCACGATGTCTTTGTGCACCAAATACCGGCGAGATGGCAGCGTGTAGAAAAGTCCAAACAGTGTCAGTGAGTTAAAATGGCCGCCATCCATTGTTCTCACCATGTGCTTCATCCATTGTTCTCACCATGTGCCTCTGATACATGAAATGGTGGCCACCTAGTAACTCCACAGTATGTCCCCCAGATGGTTCTTAAAGGGCCAGCAGCAGCATAATAAAATACAATATACCCAAATACTGTATTTAAAGGGCCAAATCTCCCAGGGGCCATAGTCAGCAGGCAGGAGGCGGGCAAACAGGCTTCTCCAATGCCCAGTGGCGATGTTGGTTTCGCCACACCTACCAATCAGGAAGAGCTTTTGTGTTAATGGGTAGCATAGAAAAAAGGAGGCACCAAAGGTGCTGGGTTCCCAACAAGGGGAATGGAGTGTGTTCTACAGAACTCAAAAAGGGGGTAACCCTTGTATTTATACAAAGATAGAGAAAAAGCGGGCGTAATCCTTGGCTGAAGAGCTTCAGGAGCGCCAAATGGGATAGTTCTGCAGACGTTTGTTCTGCTTTGAATAATAGTCTAAAATACTTTAATTGTGGGTGTCATTAACAACATGACCCCAAAATAAGAAAATAAATCAACAAATAAAACTAAGGTGTACCATAACCACTGTATGCACTGGGGTGGGTCTAGACCACAGTATTTGTTTAGTAGTATAAAGTGAAACTGATGCCTCTAAGGAACAACACTGCTAACTGGGAAGGTGTTAGGTGTTAGTGTACCTAAAGGACATAGTCAGGAAGCAGCTGGATATGTCCCAGGTATCAGACAGTAGAATAACACAAAAGACACAGCTATGTTGCAACAAAATATCTAATGACTAAGTAAGAGATACTACATAACCCTTAGGTTGGAATATGTATCAGCCAGAGTACAAGGATACAGACTTGTGAAGGCCACTACTATGTATGAAGCCCCTAATGAATAGGGGGCTATAGATATACTATTGGTGAAGAGAGAGGACTGCGTGCTAGATACTAGCGGACTGGTGGTATATCTGGTATAGGAGGCGCTACTGGTTGTGTGCTGAAAAGTAAAACCAGATTCTATACTGAACGCTGTCTGGAGATAGTCTGCTGAAATCTAGTAAATAACTCTCTTTCTTGGAAGAAGCTGCTGCTTGTATGCTGAAAAGTAAAACGAGATTCTATACTGTACACTTATAACTAAGGTGGCTAGCACTAATAAGGATAGGCTAGCTACTGGACCCACTCCCCTACCCCAGTGATCATATCAGTTCGTGATGGTATAAAATAAAAAAGCGAAATGACGACCTAACGTCCGTTTCGGCGCTAGTGGAGCGCCTTTGTCAAAGGTGAACTGGGTAGGGATCGTCCCTTGATTTAAATATCCAGACCTGCTGGTCCGGCAGCCAATCCTGGCGCTGGGCGTGTTCTCCTTTTCGCGCCGAGAATCAAAGTCGATTCTGGCCAATCCCGCGTCTATGCGTCCGCCCACGTGGGGATGAGTGGGGCGGGCACCGAGGACGTTATGGGGATGTCAGTCATCGGCCAGCACAAGTGTAGTGGAAGAAAACTCCTCCCCCGTGTGCCTAATTACCATATGCCTCGATATTCTCATCACAGGAATTCTGTGTGAAATTGCAGTGTACGCAGAGACGGGAGAACCCATCTCTGAGAGTATATATGTCTGTGAGAGCAAGAGAATGGTGCTCATAGATGTGAAATGTTTCACTATGAACACCGAGTGATCTGAAAAGCTGGACACCGTGTCCAGATGGTTATGCGATCATAATTGTTGGGTCTCCACAGAGTGAAAAGTTTTTTCTTTTCACTTTTCACTCTGTGGAGACCCAACAATTATGATCGCATAACCATCTGGACACGGTGTCCAGCTTTTCAGATCACTCGGTGTTCATAGTGAAACATTTCACATCTATGAGCACCATTCTCTTGCTCTCACAGACATATATACTCTCAGAGATGGGTTCTCCCGTCTCTGCGTACACTGCAATTTCACACAGAATTCCTGTGATGAGAATATCGAGGCATATGGTAATTAGGCACACGGGGGAGGAGTTTTCTTCCACTACACTTGTGCTGGCCGATGACTGACATCCCCATAACGTCCTCGGTGCCCGCCCCACTCATCCCCACGTGGGCGGACGCATAGACGCGGGATTGGCCAGAATCGACTTTGATTCTCGGCGCGAAAAGGAGAACACGCCCAGCGCCAGGATTGGCTGCCGGACCAGCAGGTCTGGATATTTAAATCAAGGGACGATCCCTACCCAGTTCACCTTTGACAAAGGCGCTCCACTAGCGCCGAAACGGACGTTAGGTCGTCATTTCGCTTTTTTATTTTATACCATCACGAACTGATATGATCACTGGGGTAGGGGAGTGGGTCCAGTAGCTAGCCTATCCTTATTAGTGCTAGCCACCTTAGTTATAAGTGTACAGTATAGAATCTCGTTTTACTTTTCAGCATACAAGCAGCAGCTTCTTCCAAGAAAGAGAGTTATTTACTAGATTTCAGCAGACTATCTCCAGACAGCGTTCAGTATAGAATCTGGTTTTACTTTTCAGCACACAACCAGTAGCGCCTCCTATACCAGATATACCACCAGTCCGCTAGTATCTAGCACGCAGTCCTCTCTCTTCACCAATAGTATATCTATAGCCCCCTATTCATTAGGGGCTTCATACATAGTAGTGGCCTTCACAAGTCTGTATCCTTGTACTCTGGCTGATACATATTCCAACCTAAGGGTTATGTAGTATCTCTTACTTAGTCATTAGATATTTTGTTGCAACATAGCTGTGTCTTTTGCGTTATTCTACTGTCTGATACCTGGGACATATCCAGCTGCTTCCTGACTATGTCCTTTAGGTACACTAACACCTAACACCTTCCCAGTTAGCAGTGTTGTTCCTTAGAGGCATCAGTTTCACTTTATACTACTAAACAAATACTGTGGTCTAGACCCACCCCAGTGCATACAGTGGTTATGGTACACCTTAGTTTTATTTGTTGATTTATTTTCTTATTTTGGGGTCATGTTGTTAATGACACCCACAATTAAAGTATTTTAGACTATTATTCAAAGCAGAACAAACGTCTGCAGAACTATCCCATTTGGCGCTCCTGAAGCTCTTCAGCCAAGGATTCCGCCCGCCTTTTCTCTTTTTTTTTTTTTTTTCTTTAATGGGTAGCATGACTAATGGGGAGGAGTAATGCTGCAAAACATTTTATTTCAAAACTTAAGATATTTGAACAGGTAGAAAAATGCATCATAAATATGAGGTCAATTGTCAGTATCCAAAGTGTTCCATTAAACATATCCGTCATGTTTACCTCAATTCTCAGAAAATGATAGTGATTGTGTGTGTCTGCGTGTTCGTGCATACGTGGGTATATCCAGTCCTTAAATAAATCAATCATTTATTTTCTTCAGAATATAATTAGCCATTCTTTAAATAGGGCAAATTTACTTTGTATTTCACACTTACACATACTTTTAAGCCAGGAGATATCTATCAACAGAAAGGTTTAAGTCATCGATAGAACGCGGTTGAGGTGTATTTCCTTAATTACATGATCATCTTACTCATTCCATCAGTGAACACAAAATACCAAATGATCCCAGCTATCCCATCAAGGGCCTTTTTTTTTAAAGAAATTATCTTAGGGACTGACCATTTATATGAAATTCAAATCCAGTCCTGGAGTAATTTGGCTGTAAGGAGATTGATTTTACCGAATTTTACTTTCTCATTTTCAACAGAGTGAGGACGTAACCAGGTTAATTTCTGTTAAATACATTATGCAGGTACAGTCTCAGTGCATCTCAAATGATTTTATGTCTATGCTGAAAGATTATAATTGGAAGGTAATAGGACAATAACTGTCCTGCCCACTGAAAGAAGATATTAGCCATAGAGCAAAACCACTTATTATATAGGATTTTATTTTCCCTTCCATTACTTTCTGATGGTAACAATCAGTGGTAAAGATTCTGTCCCACTTAAAAAGTCAGAGGTTTCTTTTATCATCATTTTTGTCAGATAATACAGCTCAGTCATTTGCAGGTCTACCATTTATATTGAAATGTTTCCTATAAAATCAGGTAATAATCACTTTTCACTTTCAGTTTACTATTTTATGTTACATTGTAACATGCTAGGACATGATACGCTTTGTACAGAAGATTGCTTAAAGGACCACTCTAGTGCCAGGAAAACATACTAGTTTTCCTGGCACTAGAGTGCCCTGAGGGTGCCCCCACCCTCAGGGTCCCCCTCCCGCCCGGCTCTGGAAAGGGGAAAAGGGGTAAAATTTACCTTTTTCCAGCGCTGGGCGGGGAGTTCTCCTCCTCCTCTCCGCCTCCTCTCCGCCCCGTCGGCTGAATGCGCACGCACGGCAAGAGCTGCGCGCGCATTCAGCCGGTCGCATAGGAAAGCATTTACAATGCTTTCCTATGGACGCTTGCGTGCTCTCACTGTGATATTCACAGTGAGAATCACGCAAGCGCCTCTAGCGGCTGTCAATGAGACAGCCACTAGAGGATTAGGGGGAAGGCTTAACCAATTTATAAACATAGCAGTTTCTCTGAAACTGCTATGTTTATAAAAAATTGGGTTAACCCTAGCTGGACCTGGCACCCAGACCACTTCATTAAGCTGAAGTGGTCTGGGTGCCTAGAGTGGTCCTTTAAAGGAACACTATAGCACTAGCAATGCAAAACTGTACTCTTACACTATAGTATTATTTTAGGTCACACCCCCCCTCCTCCTGCGACATCAGACCAATGGGGGAACCAAATGCACATGTGTAACAAGGACTGCATGCGCATTAGAGCTTTCTATCGGGATTATGAAGACGTTAGGTGTCCTCATGGCTGTCTTCAGGGCCAGCCTTAGGTGTTCAGGCGCCCTGTGCGAGCCAATCTTGTGGCGTACCCCCCCCCCCCCCCCCGCCATCTTTGTTTGACCCCCTCTAGACAATTTCAGGCACATTCACAATCTGTCGTCTGCACCCCCTTCAACAAAACCCTGCCCCCCTTCATCAGAAACCTGCTCCCCTTTATCACCAGTCCCCTGCCCCCATTCATCAGCCCCCTGCCCCCCTTTATCACTATCCCCCCTTCACCAGCCCCCTGCCCCCCTTATCACTAGCCCCCCTTCACTAGCCCCCTGCCCCCTTTATCACTAGCCCCCCTTCACCAGCCCCCTGAACCCCTTATCAGTAGCCTCCCTTCACCAGCCCTCTGCCCCCTTTATCACTAGCTCCCTGTCCGCTTCAATAAAATCGTTATATTAAATCGTTAAATCGTTATATTAAAAAAAAAAAAAGCAATAAGGACAAACACTTACATTAAAGGTTGCTGCTCCCTTTATCCAGCCGTCAGTTTTTCCCACTCTGCCTGACACGCCGACTGAAGAGCACCTGCCGCCCTGACACCCACTGAGCGGATCCTTCCCACGTTGCACCCCCACGCTCCTCCTCCACACTCCTCCTGCATTCCAATTCGGGATGGTTTGTGAGCTGTGTCGGCCACCTGGCACCCCTTTTGCCATGGCACCCTGTGCGGAAGCACAGCTCGCACACCCCAAAGACCGGCCCTGGTTACAGTCACACAAAAAGGCATACAGTCAGGCACAGTTACACAGGCAGACGGTCACACACAGAGTACAGTCTCACACACACATACACACAGGCAGACAGTTAGACACTGTTACAGACTGTCACACACAGAGTACAGTCTCACAGACAGGCAGACAGTCACACACACAGTACAGTCTCAGACACACACACACGAAGACACTGTTACAGACTGTCGCATACAAAGTACAGTCTCTCTCACACACACATAGGCAGACAGTCACACACACAGTACAGTCTCTCACTCACACGTGCACACACACAGACAGTCAGACACTGTTACAGTCACACACACAGGCAGACAGTCAGACACTGTTACAGTCACACACAGAGTACAGTCTCACACACACACACACAGGCAGACAATCTCTCTCACACTCACACACACACAGTACAGTACAGTCACAATTACCTATTTCCCTTATGGCTGAAAGGGAGGAGTGGAAGCAGGGATTCTTTTCTGTGCAGTACAGCTTCAGTGCCTATTAGCCCCGCCTCCTCCATGCGGTCAGCTCTGCCCCTACCGTTCGGTAAGCCCCGTCCCCATTTCATAGTCCCCAGTGGAAAATAATGAATATTCCACCTGGGGACTTTCTTTTAGCTCCCCCTGCACTCACCCGGCCATGTGCGAGCTGTGTCGGCCACATGGCGCCCCCTGCTGAATGGCGCCCTATGCGGCCGCACAGCTCGCACACCCCTAAGGCCGGCCCTGGCTGTCTTCATTAGAGACCAAGAACACAGTCACTAGCGGATGTCTGAACCCTACAATGTAAGCAGTGCAGTTTCTTTAAAACTGAAATCATTTTCATTGCAGAGTTATGGAGATAGGGGCTCAATGAGATGAAGTTACCTGGTTGTCTATAGTGTCATTTTAAGCATTGTGTTTTTGTGTTTTACCTGGAAATAAATCTTCAACCCCGAATAATAAAGGGAGCTGCACACTGGACCACCATGGAGTCCACCAGCAGCTCACCAAACCACCAATAGACCACATGGGATGAATTATTGCCTGCTTGCACAGGAGATAAGCAGGAGGGGGCCAAGGCAATATAATAATATAATATATGCATTAAATGCATTTTTAGTCAGTGTGGGGAGGCTGTGTTTAACACAGCCTTCCTACATACTGTCATTCTCCCCTTGTCACACTTACCACCCTGCCACAGTCACTCACCACCCCTCTCCCTGCTACACACCCTATCACATTCCCCTCACTTTGTCACACTAACCTCCCTAACCCTGTAAAACTCACAACCCTCCCTCAATCACTTAGCATTGCTCACTGTGTCACACTCACTCAACCCCAACACTCACACTCAGCCCCCCAATCCTGTCAAGCTCACTCCCTAACTGTGGCAAGCTCACCTACCCTCACATATACTCCCCAAACCCTTTCACACTTACCAAACTCACCCTACCACAGTCACCCCCTGAAGATAGTGATCATTATACACATTCACCTCCCACGTATGAAACACAACCTCACCAAAAACACAACACACAAAGCCTACAAGTAGCCACCTTTACACGCAACACAATCTATTTAGAAGCCTTGGTGGCTGCAGGGGAAGCCAGGGGGCAGGTGCATGATGGGATTTCACTGATCCCAGCATGCACCAGCTGTCTGCACTTGAAAGGAAATTAGGGGGCACTCAAATGAGTCTCTGCCCTGGGTGAAAACATTTCTAACATGTCCAGCATTTGCTGTCATTGATATCTTATGCCATTGACATCTTATCACCACAAGCGAATTCATGCTCTATATAAGAGTATTGCTAGCAAGATTAGGCCTTAATCCATCCCACTGCTCAGGGCACTCCTTACACATTGGGGCAACCACCACTGCTTCTAGTAGGAACATATCGGTACATATTATCCAAACATTAGGACGGTGGAAATCATCCTCATATACCAGATACATACCCCAACCAATAAAGAAAATACGCAAAGTTTTTTGTAACATGAATATGTGATATATGCTATATTACTGTCATTGTTGGCTGAATAAATCTTGCATGGTATACTCATTTTTGCCCTCTTTTATTACAGGCCTAACGCATCATTAGTTTCGGCACACCACAACCGACAGTTCATATTTTCTATCTGTCTCATATTGTATAATTTTCACACTGTCATTACGGCTTCGATGCCCTGAACACAAATGGAAAGCTGGGCCTGTAGTTGTGGGAGGGGCTTGACTTCCTTACTTAAGGATCGCCAGACCTCTCCTCATTACTTATTGGTCTGGAGATTTGCCCCTCCCACCACTCCCTTTTCTAACAATAATATTCAGGGTGCACCCTCTTTTACTACAGGCCTACCGCATCATTGGTTTCGGCACACCACAACTGTTCATATTTTATAGATCTAGCTCTTAGAAATTGAGTCCCTGGTGCAACTGTGCTTCCTCATGGTTCCAGCATTCAGTAATGAACGAGTCAGAGCTCAGAACACAGATGCCAGGTTTCCCAGCCTGCACTCTGATGTCATCACAGAGCGTTGGACCCATGAGGAAAAAGGACTGCCCCAGCAGCACACAGCTGGTGAAGCCACTTCCCTGAAATTAGTTTTTGCATGTTGGGATGTCTGTGTGTATGTGCCAGTCTGTGTATCTGTATGTCAGTGTGTGTGTGTGTGTATCTCTGTTTGTGTCAGTGAGTGTATCTGTGGGTCTATGCATGTATGTTGGTGTGTGTGTCTGTTTATGTGTATCAGTTTGTGTGTGCGAGTGTGTGTTTGTGTGTGTCAAAAGCCAACATTCACACACATATATACCATACAAAAACATGCTTACATTCAAATACACAAACACTGCTCAGTGCTAAATACAACCCTGCAAGAATGCGCAAATTGTAGATACGCAGCTAGCAAAGCATGGTGGGACTTGTATGGCAGATAGGGATCTAATCCATGTATACTCACACACTCTGCATCCACTACACAAACACACACTGCATCTACTACCCACATGTACTCCATCCACTACACACACACACCACATTCACTTTACACACTGCATCCTCTACACAAACACATCTACTTTACACACTGCAACCACTATACAAACACACTGCATTCACTACACACACACCCTGCATCCACTCTACACATACAGAAGGTATCTTTGTGGGCAGAATGGGGGATAGGCACTGTGAGCATATTCAGGGATGCGTCCTGTGCAGGGCCGGATTAAGAGCACACTGGGCCTGGTGCTGACAATTATGATGGGCCTAATTACGGAATCTTATCGACCAAAAACATTAAAACAATCATACCTCCCAAGCGTCATGTATCTGATGGAGATGGTGCTGGAGGGTAACTCATAGGATGCAGCTATAAGAAAACACATACTCTATGCTAATCTCTCTCTAATTTATATCTTTCATCTTTCAATTAAATCCATAACCCTTAACAGCAGTGTCCAGTGAAGCAGGCAGTCAATGGGCAGGGTAAAAGGGTGGCCACTGGTGCGAATCACGTGACCAGACCTGCCAAAAGGGGAGAACATGCCCGCCAATCATGCAGGCTGTCCAACTAAGGGTATACTATGCAGGCAACACCCTGAGCTTGACATAAATGCGTCTAATGATGCGCTCACTCAATGCTTTCTAAGGACTGTCCCCTAGCACTCGCTGGTCCACTTGTCTCCTTACCTTCTTACTAGCAGGCAGAAGTTCCTGGTATATAGTCTGAGACAGATAAAAGGTGTATGTAGTGAGTGTAGATGAATGGGGACATGCCACAGTGTTAGAGGACCAACGTCTGCATTACCTAAACTAATTTTATTGTCAGCCAGTCCACACAAGTTTTGTTCCCATACATCCCTCTTAAGCTTCCAAACTTAAAGGGACACTATAGTCACCAGAACAACTACAGCTTATTGTATTTGTTCTGGTTAGTAGAATCATTCCATTCAGGCCTTTTGCAGTAAACAGAGAAAATAACTCCACTGGTCACTCCTTAGATGGCTGCTAGAGGTGCTTCCTGGGGCAGTACTGCCTAGTGTGCAGCACTGCCATTCAGTGTCTCCACCCTCGGCATGCAGACACTGAACTTTCCTCATAGAGATGCATTGATTCAATTTATCTTTATGTGGAGATGCTGATTGGCCAGGGCTATGACTTGTGCTGGCTCTGCCCCTGATCTGCCTAGTTGACAGTCTCAGACAATCCTATGGGGAAGTATTGTAATTTGCTCAGACCACCACTTCTGATGATGTCAGGAGACAGTCAGTTCAGAGGCAGAGCCAGCAGCTCAGACTTGAATACAAGTTATATTTTACTATACTTAGGGAGGCAAGAAGGGGGCAGGGTGGTGGCTTTAACATAATAGGGTCAGAAATACATGATTGTGTTCCTGACCCTATAGTGCTACTTTAAGCAAGAGTATGTGAAGAGTAGTTAAGGTTGCCACCTTTCTTGGAACAAAATATCAGCCTTAATCCTTTGTATAATCACAAGGAGTGACATCAGAGAAAATTCTGTAAAATCATCAACAAACTACTCACAGTTTTAATCTGCTGTATAGATGGATTGCTCCCAGTGTCTCAGTCTCGCAAGTCACCCAGTCTCTCAGTGTCCCTATGTATCACAGTGTCAGTGTCCCCATGTCGCCCAGTCCCCTAGTCTCCCAGTGTCTCAGTGTCCCCATTTCTCCCAGTGTCTCAGTGTGTCCCCATGTCACTAGGACACTGAGAGACATGGGGACACTGAGAGACCCGGGGACACTGGTAGACATGGGGACACAGACATTTAGGGAAACTGGAAGAAATGGGGACACAGACACTAGGGACACAGACACTGGGAGACATGGGGACATTGAAACATTTGGGGACACTAAGACACTAGGGACACAGAGACATGGGAACACAGACACTGGGAGACTATGGGACACTGGGAGACTAGGGGACACTGGCTGGGAGACAGACACTTGGGGACACTGGGAGACATGGGGACAGTTGTGGACATAGACATGGTGACACTAGACACACAGAGAAATGGGGACACTGAGACACTAGCGACACTGGATGGGGGACACTGGGAGAAACAGCGTCCCCATGTGTCTCAGCATCCCCATGTGTCTCAGTGTCCCCAAGTGTCTCAGTGTTCCCAGGTCTCCCAGTGTCTGTGTCTCCTAGTGCCTCAGTGTCCCCATATGTTCCCTAGTGTCTCAGTGTCCCCTAGTGTCTCAGTGTCCACATGTGTCCCCTAGTGTCTCAGTGTCCCCATGTGTCCCTGCTGCCTTTTCCCCCCATCCCTCACTTATCTGAGCTGTAGAGCTGCTGTCTGGACTCTGTGCTGTGTTGCTGGTCCCCACGGATCAGTGAGTAGTACAGAGAGGCAGGGATATGCATAGACATAAAATACTAGACGCCGCATTGACTGCTACTTCCTATTGGCGCTGATGAGCCATGGGGCCGCCATCTTGGATCGGTCACAGTGTGATCTGCAGCATAGACATATATAGAATATATATGTCTATGATCTGCAGAGCAAGGTCCTCAAAGTAAACATGGTTAGTCTTAAAATCCACCTGGAGGGTGTATAGATCCAGTAGCATGATGTTTAATCCTGGGATATTAAATAAAATTAACTGACATTTGCTGCTTTAAGACCTCTGTGGTTATTTATGTTATCGACTAAGTTTACTCAATACATTGAAATTATTTGAATTTCCAGACTGAAACTATGCGTTGCATTTGGATTTAGGTTTGCTAAAATTATAAGTTTAGTGAACTAACCCCACAATCTATCATCTTAATATACATGTTTTAAAGTGAGACTGGATCTTTGCCTGATTTGTAATGTATTTACTTTTCACCTATTTTTAACTAATATGGATTTTGGAACTGTGCAAAATAAAATGTAGATATTTACAACTCTTTATTATTGTGAGCTCTGTCTTTTGCACTTTGAAGTCCGCATGGAGATAGCATAAAGAGAATAGGAGAACAAACAATCACATCACTATTTACTAAAGTGAGATTTGTCACTAAGGCAAAGTAAATTAAAAAAAAATTAGGAACAGAAGTCCTAATATATAGACATATAATACTACACCTGGTGACCGGCCCAAAATGGCGCCCGCATTTCATGGCCCCCTGAGGTCAATGCGGCATCTAGATATTATATGTCTATGGGGATATGCTGTAACTTCCTATCCCTGCCTCTCTCCACACACAGTGACCCCTACTGGCCGGTGCTGGTATTGCAGAGTAATCTCCACTTATTCTGAGAAAAATACCTGCATTTGTATTGCCAGTATTACTGCAATACTGGCACGGCCAGGCAGTCTCAAATACCGGCTGTGCCAGTAAAATACCAGTCAGGTGGCAAACATAAGAGTAGTGTGTGTGTGTAAAAAAAAAAAAAAAAATGTAAAAAAAAAAAAAAAAATTTTTTTTTTTCCAATGGGCCTATTCCATGGGCCTGGGCCTGGAGCTGCAGCTCCATCAGCCCCTATGTTAATCCGGCCCTGGTCCTGTGGGCAGAGTTGGGGCAGGCCCTGGGGGCCA
This sequence comes from Pelobates fuscus, assembly GCF_036172605.1. Classification (NCBI taxonomy): domain Eukaryota; kingdom Metazoa; phylum Chordata; class Amphibia; order Anura; family Pelobatidae; genus Pelobates; species Pelobates fuscus. The sequence continues at coordinate 252,658,676 of NC_086317.1, read as the reverse complement.
TAAGCTGTGTTAGGGGCCCCAACATTTCTGATGGTAGTCGTGCATTGTTTTGTTTTGTTGTATCTATTTTTGAGGTAGGTTCTTCTACTAATACAGCAAATACTAAAGAAAACATGCAATTCTATTATATATACTCAACTTAACTGAGACAGCCAAACCCACAAAAGGAAAATATGTTTAACATAAATGGGGACCTAATTGATTAAATATGTTGTTTACATTACTTGTTAAAAGGTATTCTGCCAGATAATTGATATTAAACAGAATTTTTTTTTAAACCTTTGGTAAAGCAATATCCGAAAAATATACAGTGTCTTGTCATGTAATATTCACCAAGAATCACCATGGGCTTCCTTCCAATGACCTTATTAAAATTTGCCAACAAGCCTCTAATCTCTGCAATGCTTGTCATTAACATTAGGAAGTGTCAGCTATTCCAATACTAGTGAATCTTTTTTTATTATTATTATTATTTCTATTGAGTATCCACAAATACAATATTAAATACAAAAAATTCACATATAATAAAAAAAAGTCAGCATGATATTTGCAAGAAAGTCAAATATTTGTCATCTAGATTGTTCCAGAAAACATATGTCAAAAGACAGTGTGACTTAGAAATGATTAGGGGAAAAAAACACAAAAGTAAGTGCGTATGCTATGTGAAATGTGGTGGAGTAGAATACATGGTACAAAAGTCAGAACTAAAATTTGTAAAATTATTCTATTATTCAAAATTGCAGACCAAAACAGTTGATTCTTTTGGACCGCCAGATATAGAGGACCATTCCCTCTCGAAACAAATATCTATATCGTGTTAAAGAGCAGGATTAAATATATTTTTGGAGCTATGTAACAACATATCATTATTTTTTTGAACAGAAGTGTGAATGGAAATGCTAAGGGCTTTACGTTCTGCAAAAGTTGCTAATGCGTCTAAGATTACTGCGATTCACGCTCATGTGCCATAAGGTCACAATGCTTCTACATGAGATGTTTTAGATTGGCCTGAGATTACCAATAATTTAGATTTCGGAAGAGGATGAATGGCCACCATGCCAGGATAAAAGTTGAGTTTAACGTCTTTTACCAATTTCTGCTTTCTCAACATGTTTAAAATCCACCTCCTAAATGTTAAGAAAGAAATTCAAGGTAACAATTGTAAAATATGAATATATCCTACAGTAAAAAAAAATGCATTTATTAACAACTATTAATGCTTTAAAAACAAACTATTAACTATAACTCAAATGTGTCTTTCCTTTTCAATGATTCCACCATTTGCCAATGTACATTACAAACACCATATCCAATAGTATAACTGTAAGAGAAGTATGGGAGATGTAGTCCACATCTGGAGTGTCGAAGTTTGCCTACCCTTGGTATAGGTATAGGACGAGGAGGTCTTGGAAGGTAATAATTTTTCAGGGCACACAGGTGGGACTGCTCCTCCAGAGCCTCTGGCTTCTACAAAAGTTGTGTGAGACTTTTCCAACTTTTCATTGGAGTCTTCTTTCGCTCTCTCTATACCAGTTTCACCTTGCACTATGCCACCTTTTGCCACCTATGCAACGTGTTTGTATTCAATACCTAACTTTATAACTGTAGACATCACATGAGACTATATACACAGGGGCTATAAATGCCCTTGAATAATGTGTTGGCAAAAAAATAAATATTTTAAATATCTATAAAACGACTTCACATGTAACACAACTAATACATCTATTTTATGTGTTATATGCTTGGGTTTTTTTGTGGGTTTTTTGGGAGGGGGGGGTTTTGTTGTTTTTTGTTTTTTTTTGTTATTTGAGTGACAGGTCCATTTCTAGCCAGTACTTCTTTAAAGTCTGTTAAAAGGATTGTGATATAATGAGAATATTGTTACAGCAGCCACATCACCGCAGCTGTCTCTCAATACACAGATCGTGTGAATGGTGGTAGGTACAAATGGGAACTGTAGAGACAAAGTGACTTCAATTTTGTTGTTAGTTATTGATGTTGTCAATTGCATCCTGCAGTCATGCTTATATTTTATTCATCTTGGGAATTCAAAATACAAGAGCAAAAGTTATTCAATAGTAATCTGATATATAGGATTCAATTAGCTTTGATTTGTCTGACGAAGGCAGACAACAGCAGAGTTATGTAATAAAGTGGAGTTTTACTCCATTTCTGGCTACTGGGAATCCAGCTCTGCACAGTAACACTGAATCGGTCCCTAAATACATTAAGGAAAAATTAAGATTATTACAAAGTCTGTTCTTTATAGTCTATTGCATATATTTTAGTGTAATATATCAAGGAAGTTGCAAGTGGAAACTTGAGAGAAGAGGAGAATTCACAGAAATCAAAGGAGATACGTTATATTTAAGATACTAGATGAAGGGCACTTTGATGGCACAATTTAGAAGTTAATTCTTGCACAGATGAGATCTAGGATATTACTAGCACTGAGAGCAGGAGGGTTAATCCACTAAGTGTGGCTAAAGGAGGAGGTAATTGAGAGAATCTTCAAGTTATTTGGCTGTTAAGTTGGTTAATAGGGATGTTGAAGTCACCAAGGATGTTGAGTGGAATGTCAGAAGATTTGAAATGAAGAGTAGACAGTAGAAAAAAATGGAGAATAGAGCATGGGTGGTACATGGCAGCAATGTAAGTAGATGGGGGATTGAAAAGGTGGATGGAGTAAAGCCAAAAGATGAAATAGAGAGGGAAGGATTAACTGGAAAGATATAAAAGGATGAATAAATAGTAAGCAAAAATCCAACACCACTATAGTTATAGTCCCACAGCCTGAGAGAGTGGGTTAGCAGAAGGCCCCATAGGATAGAGAGGCGGAGGTAGTAATGTCAAAGGGAGAGAACAAGGTTTCGGAGTGATGATGCATGAGAAACTGGCATGTGTTAGAAGAAGCAAGGCTGGACTGGTCTACCGGGAAATTTCCTGGTAGGCCGCCTGCCCTGGGGCCTCTGTGAGCTGTGGCTACGATCAGCCGCGGCCCGTGACTGATCGCGTGCTTCTATGACCAGCCGCAGCCGCAAGAGCTCAAAGCCTTTGTCTACGCCAGCCACCAGATACAGCGTGTGATGCCATATCTGCAGGGCCGTCTTTAATATTGATTGGATCCTGGGCAAGAATTTACTTGGACCCCCAGGATCCCACCTTCCCACACCCTAGCATGCAATCACGCCCTCCACCACAACACACACACAAAAATGTGGAGTGTCTGAGTATGTATCAGCCAACCAACTGCTTTGCCATAGAGAAGCATTGGGAGGCTGTTGCGCATGCGTGGCAAAACACTGCGCTGCACCAATCAGCATCTCCTCATAGAGATGCATTGAATCAATGCATTTCTATGAGGTGTGTTCAGCGTGAATGCCAGTGCAGCGATGCTGCTCGCATAGTGAAGGACTCAGAAGGCAATTTTTTTTCCCGCATATTATTGTGGGCAGCGGGGCTCAAGAGGCAGCTGCCTTGGGCCCCCCAGGAGCAAGTGGGCCCGGGGCAGCTGCCACTTTTGCCCCGCGTTAAAGACGGCCCTGCATATCCGCCAGCTGCGCGGTGGCGGCCCTACAGTGTGCAGAGTGGCTGGCTGATTTGAGAGCAGGCCAGCCACTACCCCTTCCTCTTGCTCGCATTATAGCCTACGTGAGCACAGAAGATCGTGGAACTGGAGCATCGTGAGGTAGGGTAAAAGGGGACTGGGGGACCTTCTGGTTTTGCATTAAACTGGGGGTAGGGAGAGAGGGGAGGGGGTGATGTATTAAATTAGGGGAGGGGGTTTGGAAGGTCAGTGTATTGAATTGGGGAGCAGGAGAGGGAGGGCAGTGTATTGAATTGGGGAGCAGGGGAGGGAGGGCATTATATTGAATTGGGGCAGCAGGGGAGGGAGGGCAGTGTATTAAATTAAGGGAGCAGGGGAGGGAGGGCAGTGTATTGAATTAAGGGAGCAGGGGAGGGAGGGCAGTGTATTGAATTAAGGGAGAAGGGAAAGGAGGGCAGTGTATTGAATTGGGGAGAAGGGGAGGGAGGGCAGTGTATTGAACTGGGGGAGCAGGGGAGGGAGGGCAATGTATTGAATTAAGGGAGCAGGGGAGGGAGGGCAGTGTATTGAAATGGGGGAGCAGGGGAGGGAGGGCAGTATATTAAATTGGGGGAGCAGGGGAGGGAGGGCAATGTATTGAATTAAGGGAGCAGGGGAGGGAGGGCAGTGTATTGAAATGGGGGAGCAGGGGAGGGAGGGCAGTATATTAAATTGGGGGAGCAGGGGAGGGAGGGCAGTGATACATGAAAATCAATGATTAAACGTTAAGGCAAGTAGATGTATGTGGAGTGTTCTCAGGTAATGGCTAACATCTGATGATCGAGGGGAGTTCTGGGGAACTTATATAAACGAGTATAAAACAAGCGTAGGTGGCCATGGGTAAGGTGGGGTAAAATAAGATTGTGTTGCAAAGATTCTTATTTTGAGATTTGAGATTTTGCAAGGTATTTTGGCAGGTAAAATAATGTGGGGTTTTGGAATTAGTTATATGATATGATGATATATTACATAAGCCTGCGTTATCTATCAGTGTTCCCCAGTTTTAGCCGATCTTATTCTGTACTACCTTTAACAGGAAGAGGTAGAACACCAGCAGTGGGTTAAGTAGTTGGTGTGGAGCTGGCACTGATGTAATCTGTGTCTGGGATAAGTATATGGACAAAAGAAAAGAAGGATGAATTTCATGAAAGAAGAGGAAGTTCTCAATTGGTCATTTAAGGAACATTCCACTGTTTAAATACATTTTAAAAATCACTATTTAGTAGATATACTCAAATAAAAACACACATGCATTTCATTAAGGATTTTATTTTTTTATTGGGGGTTTATCTAACCACACAGCTCCAATCATAGACTTCATAATGCAGCTCAGTGAGAAGTCTTTGAACGGCTGCCTTTCTGGGTAATTGCTGCCTCTTGAATTTAGCTCCACTGAGGAAGTAACAGGACAGGTTTTCTTCTTGGGAGCCAGGGGTATATAACAACCTTAATTTATAAAAGTGAAAATTTCTATTGAAATCTGTACTTTTTGTAAAATGAATAGAATTACCCTGACTATTCTATTGTCTTTTTGTGCATCCAAAATATATCTCTAAGGACTGGCAAAACACTCCCTACCCTATTTGTTCTGTAGGTTTGGTATAGCTTTAGCTTGTCTGTGTTGGGTTACTACTAGTGATGTCCCGAACTCTTCGCTGGCGAATAGTTCCTGGCGAACATCGCTTGTTCGGGTTCGCCACGGATGGCGAACACATGCGCTGTTCGGTCCGTCCCCTATTCGTCTTCATTGAGTAAACTTTGACCCTGGCCTGTACCTCACAGTCAGCAGACACATTCAAGCCATTCAGCAGCAGACCCTCCCTCCCAGACCCTCCCACCTCCTGGACAGCATCCATTTTACATTCATTGTGAAGCTGCATTCTTAGTGAGAGTAGGGACAGTGTAGCTGCTGCTGATTTGATAGGGAAATTGATAGCTAGGCTAGTGTATTCAGTGTCCACTACAGTCCTGAATGACTCATCTGATCTCTGCTGTAAGGACAGCACCCCAAAAAGCCCTTTTTAGGGCTAGAACATCAGTCTGCTTTTTTTTCTTTTTTTCTGTGTAATGTAATTGCAGTTGCCTGCCTGCCAGCCAGCCTGTGTGTCAGGCTCACAGCATATACTGTGCCCACTTGCCCAGTACCACCACTCACTCACTGGTGCCAATAGCTTGCATTTAAACAAAAGAAAACTTTTTAATGTAGTATAATAGCAGTCAGTTTCCTTCACTAGTGTGCGTTTCAGGGCCTGCCCAGTGCCACCACTCACTCACAGGTGTCCCAATAGCTTGCATTTAACAAAAAAAAAACTTTTTGGACTGTAATATAATAGCACTCAGTTTCCTTCACTAGTGTGCGTTTCAGGGTCTGCCAGGGCACAGTGTCACACCAGTGCAACTCATATCTGGTGTAACAGTAGTGTACATTTAAAAAAAAAAAAAAAAAACTTTGACTGTAATAGATTGAATAGCAGTTAGTTGTCTGCCAGCGTGTGTGTCAGGCTCACAGCGTATACTGTGCCCACTTGCCCAGTGCCACCACTCACTCACTGGTGTCCCAATAGCTTGCATTTAAAAACAACTAAACTTTTTTGACTGTAATAGAATAGCAGTCAGTTTCCTTCATTAGTGTGCGTTTCAGGGCCTGCCCAGTGCCACCACTCACTCACTAGTGTCACAATAGCTTGCATTTAAAAAAAAAAAAAAACTTTTTGGACTGTAATAGAATAGCAGTCAGTTTCCTTCACGAGTGTGCATTTCAGGGCCTGCCAGGGCACAGTGTCACACCAGTGCAACTCATATCTGGTGTAACAGTAGTGTACATTTTTTAAAGAAAATACAATTTTGACTGTAATAGATTAAATAGCAGTTAATTGTCTGCCAGCGTGTGTGTCAGGCTCGCAGCGTATACTGTGCCCACTTGCCCAGTGCCACCACTCATGCCTGGTGTCACAATAGCTTGCATTTAACAAAAACTAAACTTTTTTGACTGTAATATAATAGCAGTCAGTTTCCTTCACTAGTGTGCGTTTCAGGGCCTGCCCAGTGCCACCACTTACTCACTGGTGTCCCAATAGCTTGCATTTAAAAAAAACTAAACTTTTTTGACTGTAATATAATAGCAGTCAGTTTCCTTCACTAGTGTGCGTTTCAGGGCCTGCCAGGGCACAGTGTCACACCAGTGCCACTCATATTTGTTGTCACAGTAGCTTGCACGCATAGTACCACTAATCGAAAAAAAAAATGACAGGCAGAGGCAGGCCACCCCGCAGGGGCCGTCGTGGTCGTGGTGCTGTGATTCCCTTTGGCCCTAGAATAATGCCCAGTGCTCAGAGGCCACGTACCCTGAACTTGAAAAGTTCTGAGTACATAGTTGACTGGCTAACACAGGACACCCAATCTTCTACAGCTTCCGCTCGGAACCTTGACGCACCATCCTCCTCCAGCTTAGCTTCAGGCACCTCTCAAGTTACCACTCGCCCGTCTGCCGCCACCACCAACACTAGCACCACAGCCGCTTCACTTGATCTGTCAGAGGAGTTATTTACACATCAGTTGGAAGAAATGAGTGATGCGCAACCATTATTGCCAGAGGATGTAGATAACAGGGATATGTCTCAGTCAGGCAGCATTACACACGTACAGTGTGATGATGATGATGTTGTACCCGCTGCTGCTTCCTTTGCTGAGTTGTCAGATACAAGTGAAGCGGTTGATGATGATGATGATGCGTCCGTGGATGTCACGTGGGTGCCCGCTAGAAGAGAAGAAGAACAGGGGGAAAGTTCAGATGGGGAGACAGAGAGGAGGAGGAGAAGACAAGTTGGAAGCAGGGGGAGGTCATCGCAAGGAGCTAGTGGCACAGTCAGACCGCATGCATCGTCACCCGGGGTCAGCCAGACAGCACGCCAATCAACGCATGCTGTTGCCACCACCAGAATGCCGTCAAGCAGAGCTCAGCAGTGTGGCATTTTTTTTGTGTGTCTGCCTCTGACAACAGCGATGCCATTTGCAACCTGTGCCAAAAGAAACTGAGTCTTGGGAAGTCCAACACCCACCTAGGTACAACTGCTTTGCGAAGGCACATGATCGCACATCACAAACGCCTATGGGATCAACACATGAGTACAAGCAGCACACAAACTCAAAGCCGCCATCCTCCTCCTGGTCCAGCATCTTCAGCCACGTTAACCACTGCTGTCCTCCTTGCCCCCTCTCAACCATCCGCCCCTCCGTCTCTCGCCTTGAGCAGTTCCTGCTCATCTGCCCACAGTCAGGTGTCTGTCAAGGAAATGTTTGAGCGTAAGAAGCCAATGTCAGAAAGTCACCCCCTTGCCCGGTGTCTGACAGCTGGCTTGACTGAACTCTTAGCCCGCCAGCTTTTACCATACAAGCTGGTGGAGTCTGAGGCGTTCACAAAATTTGTAGCTATTGGGACACCGCAGTGGAAGGTACCCGGCCGAAATGTCTTTGCACAAAAGGCAATCCCCAACCTGTACTCGATTGTGCAAAAGGAAGTAATGGCATGTCTGGCACACAGTGTTGGGGCAAAGGTCCATCTGACCACTGATACCTGGTCTGCAAAGCACAGGTGGATCAGTGGCTGACTCTGCACCAACTGGAGATCGGCAAAGTGGTTTGTGACAACGGAAGAAATTTGTTGGCGGCATTGCATTTGGGCAAGTTGACACATGTGCCGTGCATGGCACATGTGTGTAATCTGATCGTACAACGCTTTGTGCATAAGTACCCAGGCTTACAGGACGTCCTTAAGTAGGCCAGGAAGGTGTGTGGCCATTTCAGGCGTTCCTACACGGCCATGGCGCACTTTTCCGATATCCAGCGGCGAAACAACATGCCAGTGAGGCGCTTGATTGCGACAGCCCGACACGTTGGAATTCAACACTCCTAATGTTCGACCGCCTGCTCCAACAAGAAAAAGCCGTTAACGAGTATTTGTATGACCGGGGTGCTAGGACAGCCTCTGCGGAGCTGGGAATTGTTTTGCCACGTTACTGGACGCTCATGCGCAATGCCTGTAGGCTCATGCGTCCTTTTGAGGAGGTGACAAACCTAGTCAGTCGCACCGAAGGCACCATCAGTGACATCATACCATTTGTTTTCTTCGTGGTGCGTGCCCTGCGAAGAGTGCTGGATCAGGCCGTAGATGAGCGTGAAGAGGAAGAGTTGTGGTCACCATCACCACCAGAAACAGCCTTATCAGCATCGCTTGCTTGACCTGTGGCAACGCTGGAAGAGGATTGTGAGGAAGAGGAGTCAGAGGAGGAATGTGGCTTTGAGGAGGAGGAGGAAGACCAACCACAACAGCCATCCCAGGGTGCTCGTTGTCACCTATCTGGTACCCGTGGTGTTATACGTGGCTGGGGGGAAGAACATACATTCAGAGAGATCACTGAGGACGAGGAACAGGACATAAGTAGCTCAGCATCCAACCTTGTGCAAATGGGGTCTTTCATGTTGTCGTGCCTGTTGAGGGACCCTCGTATAAAAAGGCTGAAGGAGAACGACCTGTACTGGGTGTCCACGCTACTAGACCCCCGGTATAAGCAGAAAGTGCCTGAAATGTTACTGAATTACGGCAAGTCGGAAAGGATGCAGCAGTTCCAAAATCAATTAAAAAGTATGCTTTACACAGCGTATAAGGGTGATGTCACAGCACAACGGGAATCTAACAGGGGAAGAGGTGAAAGTAATCCTCCTCCTCCCACGACCACGCCGGCAAGGACAGGACGCTTTACAGACGTGTTGTTGATGGAGGACATGCAGAGCTTTTTAAGTCCTACGCATCGCCACAGCCCTTCAGGGTCCACCCTCAGAGAATGACTCGACCGACAGGTAGCAGACTACCTCGCCTTAACTGCGGATATCGACACTCTGAGGAGCGATGAACCCCTTGACTACTGGGTGTGCAAGCTTGACCTGTGGCCTGAGCTATCCCAATTTGCGATAGAACTTCTGGCCTGCCCCGCATCAAGTGTCCTGTCAGAAAGGACCTTCAGTGCAGCAGGAGGTATTGTTACTGAGAAGAGAAGTCGCCTAGGTCAAAAAAGTCTAGATTACCTCACCTTTATTAAGATGAATGAGGGATGGATCCCGAAGGGATTGACAGTGGGCGATACATTTGACTAAAAAAGGCCTGATGAGGAGGACTACTTAACACACCACTCCTATCTGGTGGAACATTAGATTGCACTGCAGTGCCCCAAATTTGAAGTAGGAGGACCAACCAAGCATGTTTTTCCATCTCCCGCTTCCTAAAATCGATGCCTTATATACACGTCCCCCTGATAGGGGACGTAACAGGGATTAAACTGATAGGAATAATACTACTTAACACACCACTCCGCAGCACATTAGATTGCACGCGCAGTGCCCCAAATTTGAAGTAGGAGGACCGACCAAGCATGTTTTTCCATCTCCCGCTTCCTAAAATCGATGCCTTATATACACGTCCCCTGATAGGGGACGTAACAGGGATTAAACTGATAGGAATAGTACTACTTAACACACCACTCCTATCTGGTGGCACATTAGATTGCACGCGCAGTGCCCCAAATTTGAAGTAGGAGGACCGACCAAGCATGTTTTTCCATCTCCCGCTTCCTAAAATTGATGCCTTATATACACGTCCCCTGATAGGGGACGTAACAGGGATTAAACTGATAAGAATAGTACTACTTAACACACCTTATAATAACGCAGAGAGAGGCAACGCAGAGAGAGGAGTCTGAAGAAGAGGAGTCAGAGGAGGAAGGTGGCTTTGAGGAGGTGGAAGACCAAACACAGCAGGCGTCCCAGGGGGGTTGTTGTCACCTTTCGGGGATCCTTGTTGTTGTCCGTGGCTGGGTGGAGGAAGAGGCCTTCAATGACATCAGTGAGGACAAGGAACGGGACATGGCTAGCTTGGTATCCAACCTTGTGCAAATGGGGAGTTTGCGGTTGTGCAAATGGACTGTTTGCGGTTGTTTGTGGTGCGTTAAACGGGGAGTTTGGTCTGTCACTGTGAAGCGGGCGTAACCCTTACACTACCTGATCGATACAACATCATACCTGATGTTTTAAAGCAGGTTATTCCAAACAATTTAGGAATGTTAGGTGATTTATGCCCTTTATGGATTAAAACCAGACTCTGCATCAACTATGTAATTTTCCATGGGAGTTTTGCCATGGATCCCCCTCCGGCATGCCACAGTCCAGGTGTTAGTCCCCTTGAAACAACTTTTCCATCACTATTGTGGCCAGAAAGAGTCCCTGTGGGTTTTAAAATTCGCCTGCCCATTGAAGTCTATGTTGGTTCGCCTGGTTCGCCCGTTCGCGAACATTTGCGGAAGTTCGCGTTCGCCGTTCGCGAACTGAAAATTTTATGTTCGCGACATCACTAGTTACTACCCCATACCAGGACACTTACAAAGGCAACACAAGGCTTGACAAACAGTGTTATAGGAAAAGACAAGGGAATTAGTCAAAGTAGAGAAATAGATGGAAAAAGAGAATGAGAGATGGGAAAAAGTAGAGAGAGAATGAGAGATGGGAAAAAGAAACTAGGAACAAAAATAAATAAAAAAAAGAGAGAGTGATATATAAACTATGGGGAGAGCGAATCGAAAGACGCGCAAGGGGAGATGTTTGGGAGTATAGGAGAAAAAGGAGTATCAATCAGATTTTACCTACAGATTTTCAGTTAATGTCACAGTGTGACAGTTATTTGACAATTAATTATAGCTGGTTTTGTCACACACACGCATATTTTTTGTTATTTGCTACAGTTGTTAGTTTTTTGTTAGTTGCTACAGTTGCAACCTACCTGTTAACCTACACCTGGACAAATCAATCCTCTTGATATTTACTTGTAAGACTCCACAGGTAAATCTCGGACAGATCGCTTAATTCGGGTATAGATTAGCAGGAGTTTGACTCCCTCGATGCAGTTCAGTGAGCAACACTGTAGCTGATACATGCAGATAACTTTCCAAAACTTTCAAAATTGTCAATCCAATAACAATCCATTAATTGCCTACTTTTTTCTGGGGTAGAAAGGTCCTTCCATGACTCCCAGACAGTCAAGATAATCTATTGGCATTTTGCGTGACATCATTGATTTAAAAGATTACAATTTAAATAGATAAAATATTTCTTCCAGATAGATAATTCTCTGTCTGGAAGATCATGGTATGAACAAACCCAATCAGCCAAATAGCAAGTGATCCCGCAGCTAATTGGAATCTAGGATTTCACAACTTGGAAACTGAATTGTTTCATTATTTTAAGCTATTCAGCATCTCAGCATATTTTCTTACATTGCTGAATGTTTGTCATTGAGGCACAAATTCATCCATCTTCAAATGGCTTCCATTGTTTTCCTTCTCTGATATAAAATATTGTTTTTCCTGATATTAGGAGGCATCAAATAAAAGGGAAGGCCTGGTCTATTTTTTTTTAAAAACCATGGTATATCAATACTTTTACTAGACTTTAGTGTAGTGTAGACGTGTGGTGATAGCCTTCTTGTATCATCAGACAACAGAATTATTTAAAACCATGATTCAACTAATGTCTCATTAGTAAAAATATATGGGATCAGAATCTCATACTACAAAATAAAGAATAATGGTAACCATTTTTTTAGGCAACAGAGTGCTTATTGAAGGATTCCACTCCAGTTTTAAAAAAGAAGCATGCCAAGCACCATAACCATTACAGCCTGTCCTGGTGCTATTCCACAGTAAGTAATCTAGGTGTTTGACAACTTAGCCCAGTGCCCCATTTGTCTTGATCATATCTGGCCAGAAAAAAAGCATGTCCAATGCAGGACCACTCTCATTGGCTGAGAGCACTCACCCAATCAGCATAGTTCTGCATGGCCCTGCATTGCTCTACAGAGCAACTGAAATTCTCCAATAAGAGAAGACTGGTTGCATGGCATGCAGCTGCGTGCTCCCAGGTAAGTAGTCAAACAATACTAAAACGGTTTTATTATTTAATGTGGGACAATGCCAGGACAATCTTGGAACCTTAACTGCTAAAGTGGGGTGTAGTGGCTGAGATAATAGATAAGGAGAGTAGCACCTTGTATCTTGACATAATACATTGGAACACAACAGTCAAATTCCAGGTTCATAAGCTTCATAGATGAAGAGTGACCTCTAGAGGATACTTGTTGATACTACACACTCAATAATGTAGCTGCATTTTTCTGGTACGTGGTTCCACAATCGAGTTTAATGTCACCCCAATCTTTTTGGGACCTAACTTTATGTTCTCAGAGAGACATCAACTTCCAGACTATAGGAGGCATCATGCTGATGAGACCTACAAGGTCAAAACTGCAGTCCATTGCTGGTTTTTGGCCACTGATCCTCTTGGATCATAGCCCTTGCTTTTATTTTTTTTTTATTTTTTATTTTATCTGTGTTTAAAACGGTGTTCCTTGCTAAGGAATGCAGTATTAAGGCTGACACGCGATGTCTGTCTGTTCTCATTTGCATGTCAAGCTAGTAACTCTGGGACAGATGAGTAAACAAGAAATCTCAAGTGTCTGTGCCCAAGAACGACTTCACAAAGTCTAACTTGAGATATGTAGGTGATGCATAACAGTATTTTTGTATTAGCACTGTGGGGAGTTTTATTGTGTTTAATCTCACTATAATCATTTTGGCACAATTGTACTAATTGCAGAATATTGTAGAAGATCATTAAACTTGGTTTTACCACTCCAAATGTTTTAATTACTCCATACCTATACCTAGAATAAAAGGAAGCCATAGAAGAAGATGGTACTGAGGATCAGGCCAAGGTCGAGGATACCACAAAATACCTGGATAATTGAAATGTAATTAAGTGGGAGCTGGATAAGGATTACAGAGGGTAAGAAAAACAAGAAAACAAGTAGTGCAATATAAGATTGGTAAGATAGACTTTTATTCATGAGGCCACGCTGACGGACCAGGAGGGTCAATACGTGTTTGTGAGATGTATATACTGCTAGGTCAGGTGTACACTTTTGCACACATGTACATTCCTAATAGGTGGCAGGGCCTTTTACTTCAGTCTTCTCTAATCATACTCTCTTCTTTTGCAGGGGATTACTTAACAAGGGAGGGGGATTTTAACATAACTCTAAAGCAATGCTTTAGTTTAGTTTATGTTATTACTTATTTAGTTTATGTTATTACCTCGCACACCCCTAAGGGCTGGCCTTAGGGGTGTGCGAGGTGTGCGGCCGCACAGGGCGCCATGGAGCAGGGGTCGCTGTGAAGATTTTTTGCACAGGGCGCCCAAAGGCCTAAGGCCGGCCCTGTTGATAAGCCATGCACCCCTATAAGCCTCCTGTTGCTGTGGGCATTTTGGGTCCCCCGGATGGGTTATACTTATTTAAGCATGTCTGTAAACATGGGCAAAATGCTTGCTTAATTCTATTTACAATGAATAGGCATTCAGAGCTTTAGCCTACCATTATATGCTTGTCTTCCCTCTATTTAATTGCACTATATTCTCTTGGCATGTTACACTATAAAGACGTGCAGTCTAACGTATGTTTAACTTGGGAGACAAGTCTAAGCCATTTGACCAATCTTACAGCTTGGAAAGTTTTGTTAGCCTTGAGGAGTTAATCCACTACCACAGTACACTCTTGCATATGTTATTACCTTGTTATATAGCTATCTAAGCTAAATCATGTCTTGTATGTTTTGCTTTTCTTTTACTCTTGTGAACTACAATTAGACATGGATGCATAGCTTGTCTATATCTAAGCATGCATGGGATAAGCATAAGGCTATCCTAGCTATAAGATAAGGCCAGGGACTAATGAAAGTATTTAGAAAATTGGGCAGACTAGATGGGCCGAATGATTCTTATCTGTCGTCACATTCTATGTTTCTATATGCAAACTATTGCATTCCTATAGATTGCAAGACGGTTGGCAAGCAATGCACTTGGAGAAACATAACTACATGTTCGTCTCCAACCCAGACCACACCTCTAGGATTGATTAGTTTTTTCTCCCCTACTATTACATGCCACAACTGTAACACTTCGATATTGGCGTGGTGACATGGTCAGATCAAGCCGCAATTTCTATCTCGCTCTCCTCCCCTTGCACTGACCTCCGACTACACATTGGCATCTCATCAAGTCACTACTCTCAGATGAGTTGTTCCTGCAGGAGACGGAGAAAGCTCTGAATCAGTAGTCTCAGGAAAATACCTCGTATGAGGTGTCAACACTCGTGGTTTGGGAAGTCCACAAGTGAGTACTCAGAGGTCATTTCATCTCCAAAAGCAATGCACTTAGGAAGGACCATTAAGACCAAATTCAGTCCCTCATTTATAGAATAAATGAGATGGAGATTATCCACAAGCAGGGGGAGAGAGAGGAACAGCGCTGGTAAGAAGTGGAGCAAGTCCATCCACCAGCATTGTGATGGTTGAAAGATACACTGGGGCCTAACCCCTAGAGATATAGAAAGAGAAAAGGACTAATGGGTCCTTTTCAGCTACTTTTTTGGTTTATAATACTATTCTATGGTTTAGTCAATATTGTTTCCCATTAGGTCCTAATTTTATCGTTTGTTTGTTCAGTATGTTTGATCTTCTCCCCAAGAGGGACTATTAAAAGAGTTTTGTTTTTGGCTCTCTGTTTATGCAGAGTAGCCTTTTATATAAGGATACAGGGTCTTTTTGGGAGGCAGTTTGTTTTACATCTGCCACCCATTAGTCCTTTTCTCTTTCTTTATCCACAAGCAGTCTCATGATCCCAGACACTAACAGACATTACCTGCTCTGAGTCGTGATCTATCTAAACTACTGAATGCTGCTTATCTTGCCTCTAAATCCTTCTTTCATGAGAAAAGTAACAAATGTGGTGCCATTTGGTGCAAATGATTAACAAGAATAGATCCCTCATCTAGATCGCAAAGATGCTTGACAGCTTTTACAAACTCCATTACCTCCCTAACGAAATTGCAGAAGTGGTCCCATAATACTATTCCGACCTTTACAACGTACAGCAGGCAGTCTTATTGCCCAGGAGCAGAGTGGATGGTTTAGGGATCCAGGGCTACTTATCAAAGTACCATACATCTCCAGCTGACAGTGGAGGACTCCAACAGCCTAGACACACCCATCACAGAGAATGAGCTAGTCCTACCAGTCAAAACGCACTGATGGACATGAGTCCTGGCCCAGCCGATCCAATATGTCCAAATTCTATATCCACACTTCTTGAAGGTCTTTAACTTTATCCAGGAGGGGGCAGCAACTCTGCTCAAACTCTCTCTGCCAACATTACCATGTTACCAAAAGAGGGTACGGATGCGGAGCAGTGTGCCAATTACCGACCTATTTCACTTCTCAATTGTGACCTTAAATTATATGCAAAAATCATAGCAATAACGCTGCACACATTTTTTACCAACTTGGTCCATAAAGATCAGGTGGGCTTCATCCCAGACAGAGATACCAAGGACAACACAATACAGACTTTATCTCTCATAAATATCAACATCGCAATAGCTCCTCCTTCTATCTACTGATGCAGAGAGGACATTTGATGTGGTGAATTGGGACATTCCCTTTGCCATTTTACAGAATATGGGTCTGAGCTTTAAGCTTGGTGCTTGTTTAACCCCTTAAGGACCAAACTTCTGGAATAAAAGGGAATCACGACATGTCACACATGTCATGTGTCCTTAAGGGGTTAAAGGGCTCACGGCTCGTGTGTTCATGAATGTAACTTAAACTGACCCCTTTTCCCATCCAAAATGACACAAAACAGTGTTGCCCCCTGTCCCCGCTGTCCTTTGTCTTTGCTAGATAGGGGGACTTCAGGTTGGGTAAACTCATAACAAAGTCGCTGCTAATGAGGATATGGCTTGTTGTTTTACGTTACGACCCCAGAAGTGTCTCTGTATAATATTTTTTGCAAAAAAGTAATGATGGTTCAGGCACTCAAGTTCAATCCAGTGGGCAGATTTATTGGAACAAAATCGAAACAACTTTTCAGAACACAACAGGGCCTTTGTAAAAGCTCTGTATAATATGTTGTTAGAGTTCAATGGATATGGAATTCGCTTCAATTTAAAGAACAATTACGCTAAGTCAGTAGTGATGAATATCTCTCTATCAGAGGCAGGGCGGAACCAGTCCGTCAGAGTTTCCCTTTTGAGTGGTCTGAGATAGCTGTTAAATATCTATGGGTATGGATTAAGACTAACCCTGATCTCATTTATTGTCTGAACTTCCCACCCATGATGGCAGTATTTTGAAAGAATGTGGTGAACTGTTCCCTGTCTCACCTCTCCTGGCTAGGTAAAGTTGTGGTAGTCAAGATGAACCTTTTTCTATGCCTCCTCTGTCTCTTCTGGGCATTACCTATCAAGGTTCCTAGTGTATTTTTCTTGTCCTTGTAATCATTGCTCATAAGTTACATCAGAAGGAGATAGATGTCAGGACAAAAATTCCTCCAGCTGACTGCCAAAGTCCTAGGGGTCAGGCTGTCCCAAACTTCAAACTGTACTATCAGGCTTGTGATCTCCTGAGAGTAGTCAAGTGGGTGAAGGAAGTGCATGAAGGAGGGGACAGAGGCACACTGGAAGGTATCCTGGTGGGTAGGCCTATGCAGACATTTTTGGGGTTGGACAAGTTGATGAGTAGATGCCTGACATTGACTAGTCCCTTTATAATGGCAACTTTTTCTATTTGACATTCTCTGGTGCAACCCATAGACCAATCTTCCCTACCCTCATTATTGACTCCAATGGTTTTTAAACCAGTTGTATGCACATATATGTCTATCTGGACACACTTGATCATGACCACAGTAACTATTGAATTTATGAAACTCCTTCGGGGATCATACACACTATTTGGGACAGAGGTAGGACATTGAGCAGCCTACTGGTAGAGTTGAATGATTACGGGATACTTTTCATCTTTCTGATCTTTTTTTTCCTACTGTTTTTCTCTTACCTGTACACTGAATCTATTTTCTTTTTCTCAGTACACACTTAAACACATATTCCCCAACATGGATACATTCATATAGAGTGTTTTCTAAAGTATTAGGTTTCTGAGGTCTATTGATGAACCCTTATGTGTCTACTGCCTTGAGTTGGTTTATGCTATTGTTATCTGTCTTGAAATTACCGTGACATGTCAGTCTCAATAAGTTTATGTCTATACAGAAATATCTACTCCCCTTTGGGAGCTTCTGTGTTCTGTTATTTCTTTGTAAATTGCCTTCAATTAATACATATTTACAAAAATAAAAATTCTTAGACGTATATGAAGTAAATTTTCATGGAAGATTTTGAATTATTGCAAAAAGAAAGTGATATAATGTATTGATTAAAATTTCAGGTTAATGTTTAGATTGCTTAGATACATGGTCTATGACTTGTGTGGATTTTACAAATCTTCTGATTAAAAGGGTGATCTGCTATGTTGCAGATTGATACAGATGTGATGGCTCCTATCTGGACTTTGACAGAACTTGGGGAAAAGTAACTGCATCATTCTCTAATCCATTAGCGGTTAGCATATCTAATTCATATGTCATACAGATAAAAATATCTTCAGTTCTTGTAAAGAAGCATCTCCAATGATTATTTGCATGGAGAAAGGAAATTCACAGTAGCAACCTTTCAGCATCTGAAGGAAGCTGAAGAACCTCCATGGCTAACGGGGGAATCATTGCAAGACTGGAAGCATGCTCCTGTTCTATTTTCTTGACAATCTTTGAAATCATGGCCACAGGAGGGAAGATGTAGGCTAATTTGTAATTACATAAGATTGCTATTGAACCCAGGACTTCTGGATCATCTTTTCCATTGAGTGATCCGAATCTTTCAATTTTTGCATTTTCCTTTGCTAACAAATTATTTGGAAAATAATATACTGTTCTGTGGAGTTGTGATATTTTTTTTTCGAGCTGTCTAGGCTGGCCTACACAACAGATTATGCCTGGTTTTAGGAGCTGCATTGCATCTCTCATTCATCAAAACGTACGCCTGTATGATCTATAGACCTTTTTCATTGTTATGAACAAAGCAGAAACTTGGTCAAGAATTAAAACTCTGCCTAGTGTGAGTAATATGTGGACACATAGGATCACCTGTACTACACACTTTGTGGTCTACAAAAATATAGTGGATTAGCCTATGGAGGATAAACAGATCTGCCCTTTAAGGAATGCATCTGCAACCACCGTTCTTCCATTAGAATGATATATAGAAATAGGAAAGCTAAACATCTTTCCACAAACATTTATAAATAAGCCAACAGTTACCAAGTCTGAAGCTCACAGCCACATACCTTGACCAAGTTTCTGCTTTGTTTATAACAATGGAAGGGGTCTACAGATCATACAGGCATAGTTTTTGATGAATGATAGATGCAATTGAGAGACCCATTCTGAGTTCAAGTTTTTGATCTCTCATAAATTTACATATAACAATTTGCATACTGGTGCTATGGCTGGTCCAATGGCAATCCTAGTCTGCAGTAAATAGAAGTTCATTTCAGAACTAAAATACCTGTTAAAAAAACAAACTCCAAACATCCAATTAAAATCCAGTAGGTAAACCAATTTAAGTAAATTTTAATTCAATATGGGCCTCAATTGTTTTCATTCCTCAGGGTTGTGGATGATATTTTAATTTGGTCCTGATCTCTAGTTGAACTTACCAAGATGATTGATGAATTGAATCAAGGGAGTCTTCCATTCAACAAAGTTTAAATTACCATGATGAAAGAATACAGTTCCTTGATGTGGAGGTGTACAAAACTGACAAGAAAATTGGTTTCACTTTGTACAAGAATTCATCAAATCTTAACACGTTGTTCACACCTGCTCACTCCACTCCCGGAAGGTAATTACGCTTCAACATTATCACACTCAGTTCCCAGCCTAGGAACTTAGAAGCCAACACAACCACCCTATCACACCTAGGCAGACTGATACCACACAACACTGTACAATAGTACACCTGATACCGCATGCTTCAATGTAAAAAATTGTGCTTTTGTTGATATGCCACATCCATGTGTATCCAATATTCTTGCTGTGGCTATTGTGGCTAAGCAAGCTGTTTATTAAGATTTGCACACAAAAATAAAGAATTAAAAAAAAAAAATCTCAACACGTTGTTGCATGCACAAAACCTCCACCCTCCAGCGCTAAAAAACTCTTTACCAATTTCTCAATTTCTTCGGGTATTAAGAAATAATTCCGACAAGGCCAATTAATAAAACCAGTTTGAGCTTATGAAATTGTCCTTCCTTGAACGTGGTTACCATAAACAGGTCCTGCAAAAATCATTGAAATGAGCTTGCAAAATATTCCATGGAGCCAACACTCCTATACCTAAGGAGAATCGTCAGATTAAAATTCCCATGAAATTTCATTCTGAAAGTGACAGTATCACTAAAAGTATCAAGTAACGGTGGGATCCGTTATCCACAGATCAACCTCTCAGCTCAATTTATTTCTTCACCACTTTTGTGAACAGCCCAAAAAAGTCCACACTATCCATTTTGAGAACGTCCTTGCATTCTTAAATGCATACATTTAATTTGAAGCTGTAGCGTCCAAGACTGTTACATGGTCTTCTAGACCATGGTCTTCAAATTTTCAAGCCGCGTGGACAGGCATAACTGTGTGTATTGGGCAGATGAAAATCCTCATTCGAATATCACACCTCAACTAAACCAGCCAGTCCTCACAGTGTGGTGTACACTGCCCAGCGAAGGTGTTGTAGAACGTTTTTTCTTCGGCAAAACTGTAGATAGTAACAATTACCTAAACTTGTTGAACAATGAGATAGTGCCACAACTCAGAACCAGGGTAAACTTTGCCAAACTGCTCTTCCAACAAGATGAGGCACCAACTTATTATGTTTTTGCAGTAAGGGACTACCTTTCTTCAGCATTGGATCGGACGAAAAGGCAGAACTGAATGGCTGCCACGTACACCCAACTTAACACCAATGGACTTCTTTTTTTGAAGTGTAGTAAAGAAACAAACTAAAAGGTCAAATTAAGCCCAACAATGTTACTTCTGGAATACAATCTATTTTGTGTGAATTCCATATGGCAGAAGTATAGGGAAAGCGTATGGAACACTGGTTCCTATCAGGTCTAAAGTTCCTGGCCAAAAAATACAAACATCCAAGACTCTCCTCATATACCACTCCAAGTCACATCCGAAAATCGCAGCAACCACCACTGCCCCAGATGAAAGCTGTGCACCTCTCCATACGACTCTCAGCCAGGAACTTGGACCAAAAAAAAGGAGAAAAAAGTATGATTTTTGGGGGTCATTGGAGATTCTTAGGGGCTGTATGGCCTTTTGATTTCAAGTAACTGGGAGGAGCACATATTGAAAGGCTGGATATAGGGAAAATAAGTCTAAACAAGACTATTAAATATAACTATTCTTCCAGATGTATACAATGGTATGGGGATTGTCATGCCTGATTGTCTACACATGAGGGAGCTCAAGCATCACTAAGATAACAATGCACTTTTATAATAAAAAAGAAAGTAACAACTAAAATATGCATTTATGCTAAGAAAGTCCACCCAGAAAACAATGTTTCAAAGAACTGATTCAAACTAACCAGGATTGTATTCTAACAGCACATATAAATTATGCTGTTAGCACACCTCTTACTATCTTACTATAAAAAAATTAAATTAAAAAATGTAAACTTTATATTTTTTTTTTCTGTTGGGTCTTTTTTGTGTAAACCAACACCTTTAATATTTGTCTGTTTAATAAAATTCAGTTCTGCAACTTTTATAGGCTGTTTTTTCATAAACCCCAAAATAAAACATGCAGAATAAAAATGTATGCATGTTTCCTTCCATAGTATATCTGATAAATTGTTACAAAATATCAATCCAGTGTTACTCAAAGAGAAACTTCTCTCACATTAAAAAGTCTGTTTCCTGGCCATATCCATGACAGCACTTACTGATTAGTATTACCCTCCCACATCTCCCACTGAAAAGGTTAAACCCCATAATAAAAGACTGTCCTCTTTCCTTGCTGTCTTTTTCCTGTTTAAACTTGTAGAGCATTAGCTTGGCTTAAATTTGGGACTAAGGAAACGGTTTGTTTAGGTTTTGGGAGGGGTTAAATTGAGGGTTACGGGGGAAAGGTTGTTTACAGCTCGGACCTGTGGAGTTTGACAGGTTACTTATCCTCCTATGATTAAGAGTAGGAGCGGTTATACAATGTGCATCATTCAGTTCTGTCCCAGCTCCTCTTACAAGGTACTTACTGTTAGTGGGCTGATGGAATGTGGTCCTTTGCTCTTCCACTAGAGGAGCTGAGATAGTACTGAGTTTTACACCCTCTATAACTGTACCTGTAGCTCTGCTATCAAGCATAGTAGGCTGACTGGACTGCATAGGACACTGACCAAGGATCCTGGTTCTTATCCCCCCTCACCAGCTCACTGAAGCTTGTACATTACAAGTGTTGTAAATAGTTGCTCCCTATAGGACAGGCACCTTTAAGCAGGTGCTTACACTGCCTAATGGGAAATTCAGCCAATATACTCTCCAGATATAGTCTTTTATTAAACAAGCAGTGACTGAAGGTCTCAAGGAGGTTACCCAAACCCAAATGACAGATCCTGATTGGCTTAAGATTTAATGTAAAGAAGGTTCTTTGGTTTATATATCAACAGGAAAGGAAGAAGGTACTGCTCCAGATGATCCAAACAGCAGGAAAATAGATTATTCATTACTGCCGTGGGTACCTTCAATAAACACTTTGTGAGCTTGCGCAAAATGTATTCCGCTTTTTCTGTTCATGAGACTATATAAAATACCTTATATCAGAAGGCACACTGTGTAGAAAGGAGATATTAATCAGGGATGTACCTCCCACTTATACTACTTCAAGAAGGATGATTCCTCTTCATTGAAGTGGACATAGACATTTTACCTGTAGATGACACAGGAAATCTAAAAGATCACATGGAGAGATGAATAGATTCCAACCTCACTAAGGCATACTTGGCATGTGGAACACCACTACAACCAGTGGCTGCATGGATCTTGGTATCTAGATCCTATAAACAATGGCTTATTGATATGGAACATGACATGCAGGGATGTATTTACCACAAGGCAAACAAGGCATTTGCCTAGGGTGGCACTTTCAGGAGAGTGACAAAAAATGCCACCCCAAGCTCCCAGACAAATGCCTTGTTTGCCTCGTGTTCTGGGGCTGTCCACCTTACTGTGAGTGAGTGAGTGTAGCTGACAGTGTGTCTGTGAGTGAGAATGGGTGTGCCTGTGAGTGTGTGTCAGTGTGTGTATGTCATTTTATGTGTATCTGAGAGTGTGTGCCTGTCAGTGAGTGGGTGTGTCAGCGTGTGTCTGTCAGTGAAAATGTGTGTTGGTTAAACAGTGTGTGCCAATGACTATGTATCTGTCAGTGAGTGTACATCAGAGCATGTATCAATGAGGGCATGTGTCTGTCAGTCAAAAAATGGCTCTGACACGAATTGGAGGGGCAAATTTAGATTTTGGAGGTGCCCGACTTTAGTCGTGCCTAGGGCAGCACAAATCCAAAATACACCACTGATGACATGCACAATCTCTTTTTAGTTTGGAAAGCAGACACTGCATCGAAGAACAGTCTGTGTCTGTGTCTGTCATACCCTTTCAAGGTTGTTGTTTCATTAACATGTGGATACCTGCATCAAAAAGTGGCTGAGAGGAAGTTGGCTCAGTTTCCTTAATACATACATCTGCGAATAAACACAGAGCTCAGGTCAGATATTTCTTCTGAGAGGCAAGATAATGTAAAAAGAACCACACATATCAATCCTGAAGAGGGAACCAGTCTTCCAGCAAAGGTGGATGCTCGTGCAACAATTACTTAAAGCAATACAAGAAATGATGATGTGTGGGCCCATCTGCAAGAAGAGGCAAGACTTTTCCTATTCCCAGTAGTTTGGGGCCAGACAATCAAGTGTTCATTGGCACTTTCAGAGGGATATAGGATTGATGTCAAAGAATTTCCGTTCTTCAAAACTTTAATCAGAAAGAGTGAAATCCAGAGCTCTTTAAGAATCTGGAACATCTCTTCTTAGAATAAAGGTGATTATTTCAATTCTAGAGAGTGACAAGTGCAGAGGCTTTTATGCCACGCTCCCCCTTGCTTGAAAATTACTGGGTAAATAGATACCTGTATAAGATGTTCACAATCTCAACAAACTCATATTAACAAAGAAATTCAAAATGGAATTCTTAAGATCTATTGAATGAGCAGTTTCACTGTGCAACTGAGTGATTTTGTGGTCCTCAAGACTGCGTACTTCCACATTCCCATGTCCCAAAACATCATTATTTTTTTTAGATTCTACGTAGGGAAGGATCACTATTAGTTGAGCGCAATGTTGTTTGGACTGAGCACCACTTCAAGAGTCTTTACAAAGATTGGTGTTATTCATTAGACTCCAGGGCATCAACATATATATAATTTATTGGACAATACCCTGATATTGCAAAGAAAAGATGTATGCTAGAATCTCATTAGCAGGGCCGATCTTAGGGGTGCGCCCTGGGTTACATGTGCGAGATGGTGAACAGAGCATCCCAATAAGTAGGTTGGGCTATGTAGCGTGGCCACACAGCAGCCTTTACCTAACAGAGAACCTGATACAGCAGTGGGGGCGGAGCTAAATAATCATCAGGGGATGGCTAAATGGACATCTGGGGTGTAGATAAATGACAGAACACATTAATATGATGCCTTGTAACTTCTGCACACTGAAGGGGAGCAGGAAAGAGTCCTTGCTTCCCCAACAACTAGATTCCAGGTATCAGATTTATGCTACCCCATAATGGAAAGTAGAAACTGCCTGTAACCATGTGTGTGTCTATCTGTAACTGTGTTTGTGTGTGTGTCTGTCTGTCTGCCTGCAACTGTGTATGTTTTTCTGCCTGTAAGTGTGTGTGTGTGTCTGTCTGTCTGTCTGCCTGTAACTGTGTGTGTGTGCCTGTAACTGTATGTGACTGTCTGCCTGTAACTGTGTGCGTGACTGCCTGCCTGTAATTGTGTGTGACTGCTTGTAACTATGTGTGTGATTGCCTGTGACTGTTTGTGACTGTCTGCCTGTAACTTTGTGTGTCTGTGTGCGTGATTGTCTGTCTGTAACTGTGTGTGTGTGACTGAAAGTTACTGTGTGTGTGTGTGTGTGTGACTGTCTGCCTGCAACTGTATGTGTGTAACTGTATGTAACTGTGTGTGTAACTGTGTACCTTTAAATATGTGTGTGACTGTCTGAATGTGACTGTTTGTGGCTGCCTGTAACTGTCTGTGTGTGTCTGTCTGCTTGTAACTGTCTGTGTGACTGTGTGTGAGTGACTATGTGCCTGGGACTGTGTGCATGTGGCTGTGTTTGACAGTATATGTGTATAACTGTGTGCATATAACACTGCAAAAATACACACCTGCATGGGCCTCTATGCATTTTTTTATATGAATTAAATACCCCTCACATATATCACACACAATCAATACACATAGGCGTGCGCACGGGGTGTGCCGGGTGTGCCTGGGCCCAACCTTAATTCCCGCGGCACGCGCTATGTATTGAGACCGGCAGGGGAGATCTCAGGATCTCCCCTGCCGGCTCATGCAGAGCCGGCGCTATCCGAGCGCCGGCTCTGCTCTCAGCCTCCCCTCACCGGCTCACAGGCAGGGAGGGAGGCAGGAGAGGACCAGCGGAGCTCTTGCCAGCAGCTCCGCCGGGTTCCTCTCGCGAGATCTGAGCGTTGCCGCGGCAACGCTCAGATCTCGCGTGAGTGAACTCTAGCCCTGCGGGGCTAGAGTTTACTCTCCACTGGACCACCAGGGATGGATGGCGGCAGCAGCAGCAGGATCCCCCCTCCCAGGCATAAGGTAAGAAGGGAGGGGGGATAACTGATCTGCCTCCACCTCCACTGGACCACCAGGGACAAGGAACAAGAATCCCCCCTCCCCACATAAAGTAAGAAGGGAGGGGGGATATTAAGTAATGTACCCCCACCTCCACCCCCCACGATCACCCACACACACACATATACACAGCACCAACACACATACAGCACCCATAGACATACA
Source organism: Pelobates fuscus (assembly GCF_036172605.1). NCBI lineage: Eukaryota > Metazoa > Chordata > Amphibia > Anura > Pelobatidae > Pelobates > Pelobates fuscus. The sequence continues at coordinate 252,632,941 of NC_086317.1, read as the reverse complement.
CAGCACCCACACACATACAGCACCCACACACACATACAGCACCCACACACACAGCACCCTCACAAACACACAGCACTCTCACACACATTACACAAACAGCACTCTCACACTCACACAGCACACTAACAGTACCCTCACAAACACAAACAGGACCCTAACAAACACACACAGCACACTACCAGTACCCTCACACACAAACATCACCCTCACACACAGTACATTTACAGCACCCTCACAAGTGCACACACACAAACAGCACCCTGACACACAGTACATTCACAGCACCCTCACAAGCACGCACACACAAACACCCTCACCCACATAGTACACTACCAGCACCCTCACACACACACACATCACACTAACAGCACACACACAGCTTTGTGTCTGTGTGTGTATATATGTGTATATATATATATACATATATATATATATATATATATATACATATATATATATATATATATATATATATATATGTATATATATATAAAAAATCTAAATGTGTGGCTGCACTCACGGTTTAAAAGTCCAAAGTTTAATGGAAAAACGATTTAAAACATCAGTAGATCAACGTTTCAGTCATGTAAGACTTTCATCAGGATCATGATCCTGATGAAAGTCTTACATGACTGAAACGTTGATCTACTGATGTTTTAAATCGTTTTTCCATTAAACTTTGGACTTTTAAACCGTGAGTGCAGCCACACATTTTGATTTTTTGGATATTACAGCTATTGATGGTTGGCACCCGGCCATTAAGGGACACTAAAGCGTGTGTGCAGGAACCACTTGTGTTTTTTGGTGTATATATATATATATATAATAAACAATACACAAGATCCCCCATGTTTCCTATATATATATATATATATATATATATATATATATATATATATATATTCACATGCCGCGGTGTGCTTGTGCTTTAGGGTGCACACCCTAATGCAATAGGCTGCGCACGCCTATGTCAATACACCCATAACAAATATCACACATGGTCAATACACACATATATCTCACACATAGTCAATACACCCATAACAAATATCACACAAGGAGGCACAGACCAAATTCCCAGCACACTGGACCACCAGAGATCAGCATGGCTCCTTACCTGCAAAGTAACAACAATTAATGAATATTAATAAATATTAATTTAATACATGGAGGAGCAGGTGTGACCAGGGAGGGGCGCTGTGAAGATTTTTTGCACAGGGTGCCTAAAGGCCCAAGAAAAGCCCTACTCATTAGGACAAAGTTTTGAACATTCTCCAATATAATGGTTAGATTATCAACCTAAGGAAGAGTCAACTCATCCCTTTTTCAGAGAATGATTTTCCTTAGGACAATGCTCGACACATAGAAAGGGATGGTCCAACTATGTCAAGACAAGGAGTATCATCAATAGATGGTGAAAACATGTTACAAGAAAGACAATAAAAAAGCCAGACAATTTATGAGCTTGTTAACAACAATTTGATCTACGATAAGCCTGACTGCGTCAGCCACAGGGGCATCTTCAATTCCTGAGTCTTGAGTTCTGTCGAAATGCAAATGGAGGAATCTAAATCAGAAAATTCCTCTTCCAATACATGTAAAGGAAGCAATGAGATGGTGGATATTGGACTACAATCTCTTCAGATGTTTTCTTCTGAGATTAATCTTTTGGAAGACCATAATTAGGAGGGCAATCCTCACAGATTAGGAAAAAATGGCCTTGCTCTCAGATGTAAACATTCTTGCGGTAAAAGTAATTTACAAAGCCCTTCTCCAATCCATCCATTTATCAAGATCTGAGACATCAGTGTACACAGATCATGCAGATAATGTCACTATAATCTCTTAAATTAACAACCAGGCGGCAAAGAAAGTAAAAAAAACTAACGGAGACCATCCTTTCCTTTATTATACAAGCTCAACATCATCTGGAGGTATTTATCTTTCAGGGACCCATTATTCAACAGTGGATGTCCTCCGCAGAAGAAAGGTTGATTCAGTAAATGGACTCGGAGTCAAAAAGCATTCAGGAACGTTATCAAGAAATAGGGACAGCCAGACGTATTTGTCATGGCCATAGCAACTAACTGACAATTAATCTGATGCTTCTCTCACACATTTCAACATAAGTCCTAGCTGTAACCCATCACTGACCCCAGAGACATTGGTTTTTCCTTTTTCTACATATTTTTCTGGAAGATCCTCTGTCTCTTCAGGAATTTCCTAAATATTCAGTGTTTCTTCCTATATCACCTCAGAATCTAAACCTGAGGGCTTGGAGATTGAAAAGACAAGGCTGACCAACAAAAGGTTTTCTGACTCTGACATGTCATCTCTGCTAAGGACTAAGGAGAGATCTACATCTTTAGCATGTTATTGTATATGGGATATCTTCTCAAAATAGACTACAAGAAAATCTGTCAACCATGTAACGCCTCCAAAGAAACTCTACTATCTTCTATAGGATCTTCCAATTGAATTAAAGGCTCTTCATGAATCCTTTTAAACCACTGGACAAGACTCATACTTTCCAATAGACATGTGCAATTCGTTTCGGTCCGAATATGAATTCGGACGAATTTCGTGAAATTCAGACATTCGGGTACTTCCGAATGTCAGAATTGCCGAAGTGCCGAATTGCCGAAGTACTGAATTGCCGAGGTCCTGAAGTTCCGAAATTACAGAATTTCCGAAGTGTCGAAGTGCCGAAGTTCCGAAGTGCCAAAGTTGCCAAAATGTCAAAGTGCCGAAGTTCCGAAGCACAGTATTGCCTAAGTACTAATATACTTACCCAGTGAAAGAAGAAGAATGTTACATTGTATACAATTTTAAATAAAAAGTATACAAACATAGCCAGGATTCAGTTGTAAGCATTTGCAACACTTACAACAATCAAGTAACATACATTCATATAAAATTGGTCTTTCAGCCAAATTTACTAATACTAAGTAAAGATTACTAAGTATTAGCAAATTATGCCCCTACTCGCTATACTGGGAGTAGGGGCATGTCTATTAAACAGTGAGCAGCGGGTGAGGGGCCTAATGTAAAATAATGGGGGGGACCTGAGCGGTGGGTGGGGGCCCTAAATCAGAATAAGGGGGGTACCTAATGTCCTCCACCCTGGCCCCCACCCCTGAGCGGTAGGTGGGGGCCCTAAATTATAAAAAGGGGGGACCTAATGTCCTCCCCCCTGGCCCACACCCCTGAGCAGTGGGTGGGGGCCCTACAGTAAAATAAGGGGGGGACCTAATGTCCTCCCCCCTGGCCCCCACCCCTGAGCGGTGGGTGGGGGCCCTAAATACTAATAAGGGGGGGACCTAATGTCCTCCCCCCCTGGCCCCCACCCCTGAGCGGCAGGTGGGGGCCCTAAATACTAATAAGGGGGGACCTAATGTCCTCCCCCCTGGCCCCCACCCCTGAGCGGTGGGTGGGGGCCCTACAGTAAAATTAGGGGGGGGACCTAATGTCCTTCCCACTGGCCCCCACCCCTGAGCGGTGGGTGGGGGCCCTAAAAACTAATAAGGGGGGGACCTAATGTCCTCCCCCCTGGCCACCACCCCTGAGCGGCGGGTGGGGGCCTGAATACTAATAAGAGGGGGGACCTAATGTCCTCCCCCCTGGACCCCACCCCTGAGCGGCGGATGGGGGCCCTAAATACCAATAGGGGGGACCTATTGTCCTCCCTCCGCCCCCCCAAAAAAATGTTAACCCCCTCCCAGGTGACTTGGGGTCCCCAAACCCCTAGTCACCCCCTCCCCCTCAAAAAAAAATTAACCCCCTACCTACCTCCCTTACCCTAAAAATAATGAGGGGGGGACCTTTAACTAAGTACCTGTAAAAAAAAAAACTAAAACTTACCATTGAATGTTTTCTTTCTTCTAAAATCTTCTTTTTTCAGCCCCAAAAAAGGCCAAATAAAAATCCAAAATAACCGACACACTTAAAAAAAAAAAACAAGCACAAAAAAAAATCCATCTTCACCCAGCGAGGGCTCCGCGCAGACTGAGCTCTGCAGGGCGGGGCAAGGTGTTATAAGCCTTCCCCCACCCTGCAGAGCTCAGTCTGCGCGGAGCCCTCGCCGGGTGAAGATGGATTTTTTTTTTTATAATTGCGTCGGTTATTATCTTTTTTTATTTGGCCTTTTTTGGTGTTGAAAAAAGAAGATTTTAGAAGAAAGAAAACATCGAATGATAAGTTTTATTTTATTTTACAGGTACTTAGTTAAAGGTGTCCCCCTCATTATTTTTAGGGTGAGGGGGGTAGGTAGGGGGATAATTTTTTTGGGGGGGGAGGGGGTGACTAGGGGTTTGGGGACTCCTAGTCACCTGGGGTGGGGGGGGACATTTTTTAGGGCCCCCACCCGCCGCTCAGGGGCGGGAGCCAGGGGGGAGGACCTTAGGTCCCCCCCCTTATTAGAATTTAGGGCCCCCACCCGTCGCTGAGGGGTGGGGGCCAGGGGGGAAGACATTAGGTCCCCCCCCTTATTCCAATTTAGGGCCCCCACCCGCTGCTCAGGGGGGAGGGCCAGGGGGGAGGACATTAGGTACCCCCCTTATTAGTATTTAGGGGCCCCCAATCGCCGCTCAGGGGTGGGGGCCAGGGGGGAGGACATTAGGTCCCCCCCTTATTTTAGTTTAGGGCTCCCACCCTCCGCTCAGGGGTGGGGGCCAGGGGGGAGGACATTAAGTTCCCCCCCTTATTCTTGTTTAGGGCCCCCACCCACCGCTCAGGGGTGGGGGCCAGGGGGAGTACATTAGGTTCCCCCCCTTATTTAAATTTAGGGCCCCCACCCGCCGCTCAGGGGTGAGGGCCAGGGGGGAGGACATTAGGTCCCCCCCTTATTAGTATTTAGGGCCCCCACCCGCCGCTCAGGGGTGGGGGCCGGGGGGAGTACATTAGGTTCCCCCCCTTATTTAAATTTAGGGCCCCCACCCGCCGCTCAGGGGTGAGGGCCAGGGGGGAGGACATTAGGTCCCCTCCTTATTAGTATTTAGGGCTCCCACCCGCCGCTCAGGGGTGGGGGCCGGGGGGCAATAGGTCCCCCCATTAGTTTAAAAGTCCCACTCGCGTGTCGTGGGTGGGGGCTCAGGAGGGGGGACCCTATATTTATTTATTTTTTTTAAACAGTGAGCAGCCACAGGCTGCTCACTGTTTAATAGGCATGCCCCTACTTGCGGTATAGCGAGTAGGGGCAAATTTTACTAATACTAAGTAATTTTTACTTAGTATTAGTAAATTTGGCTGAAAGACCAATTTAGGTCTTTCAGCCTTTTGGTAGATAACTCCCTAATACCGTGGGAATTAGAGAGTTATCTACTCAGCGGCTGCAACAGAAGTCCCGAAATTCCAAAATGCCGAAGTTCCGAAGTTGCCGAATTTCCAAAGTGTCGAAGTGCCAAAGTTCCGAAAGTGCTTAGGTGCCGAAGTTGCCGAAGTTCTGAAGTCTTGAAGTGCCGAATTGCCGAAGTCCCGAATTGCGAAAATCCTGAAATTCGGAATGCCGAAACAAAAATTTTCCCCATGCACATGCCTACTATCCAACTTTATGTTTTACACTTAATGATTCCACAGACCTGAGCAATGTGGATCTTTTCAAATGCTTGTCCAATTTCCTGCAACAAACTTGTCCTTGGCAACAATCTTCCAGCCTGTGTACTATTACATCAGGCCATTAACAAGGGCAAAAATGCCTTATTCACAACTATTGGGACATGGATTGTCTCAGCTATTGCTACTGCATCGAAATCCAGATATTTGCCAGTTCCACAAAGTCTTAGAGTATGTTTTATGTGGGTGTTTTCTTCATCTTGAGCAGCTGTACCCAATGTTACTCCTGACTAGACATGTGCATTCCTTTTCGTACGAATACGATTTCGTCTGAAAATTTTGTTTTTTCCGTAGTCGTTTACAAAAAAAATAAACGAAAGCACCACATACAAAATATAAACAAATCGAAAGGGCAAATGCCGAATGCATTACCTCTTCTTTTCGTTACTTTAATAGACTCCTTGCTGCAGGTGAATTAACCCCCACAGCACAGAGAAAATACTGCTACCAGCTCCCTCCTTGTAATAATATTAATTCCTATCCCCCCTCCCCCATTAAAACATATATATTAATAAAAGGGAGGTTAAATCCTCCTTCATGCCCCTACTCGCACATCCAGTGGCTGTTTGCTGTCAATTAAAACTAAATATAAATCAGTATGGGGGTCACTATGACCCCTTTATGGATTAAAGGGAGGTTAAATCCTCCCGCATGCCCCTACTCGTGGCATGCTGCGAGTAGGGGCATGTCACCTAAACAAATTTAAAAGTACTAGTGACAGGGCAGCTATTTCTGCCCAGTTGCTAGTACAATAAGGGGAGAACCTGGCACAGGCCCCTCCGTTCCCCCATGGTGGGGAACCCAAATAACTAAAATGGGGGGGGACAGTGCCACCCCCCGCACCCCCACCAGTGACCCGTGGATGGGGGCTATTAATATAAACGGGGGGGACCTAGTGTCCCCCCCAGGCTCCCACCCATGAGCGGTGGATGGGGACCCTGATTAATTAAAGGGGGGACCTAAGGTCCCCTCTGGTCCCCACCCATGAGCGGCGGGTGGGGATCCTAAAAATAAATAAATAATGGGGGGACCGAATGTCCTCCTCCAGGTCCCCCACCCAGGAGCGGCGGGTGGGGACCCATAATAAATAAATAATGGGGCGGACCTAATGTCCCCCCAGGTCCCCTCCCATGAACGGCGGGTAAGGACCTGGGGGGACATTAGGTTCCCTTCATTATTTATTTATTTGTGGTTCCCACCCACCGCTCATGGGTGCCAGGTCCCCCCTTATTGCACTGGTGACTGGGAAGCAATAGCTGCTCTGTCACTAGTATTTTTAAATTTGTTTAGGCGACATGCCCCCACTTGTGGCATGCCGTGAGTTGGGGCATGCGGGAGGATTTAAAATCCTCTAAAAACCTTTTATTAATATGGGGGTCATAGTAACACCCATACTGATTTATATTTAGTTATAAATGACAGCGAGCAGCCACTGGCTACTCGCTGTTTAAGTGAAATGCCCCTACTTGCGGCATGCCGCGAATTGGGGCAATGCGGGAGGATTTAACCTCCCTTTTATTAATATGGGGGTCATAGTGACCCACATAGGTTTTTATGCAGGTGGGGGGGGTGTAGGAATGGTTTATTACAAGAAGGAAGCTGGTAGCGCTGCCGGGTCCCTCCTTGTGTTTTTTTATTGCGCATGTGCAGTGATATTTTCGTCATAATGGACGAAAAAACAAATTCGTTTTTACAAAATTTCATTTGAAAAAGAATGGTTTATGGACTAAAATTTGGGATTGACGAATTACATTTATATTTAGTACGAAATCATTTATACGAAATGAAAATTTCACTGGTGCACAAATAAATGTATTTATATTTATTTTAAAAGAAAATTCTAAAAAAGTCCCCTTACCCTCCTCACCACACTGCCCCCACACACACATACACTGCCCCACACACACACACATTGCCCCCCCTATACACATTGGCCCCATAGACACATTGCCCCCAATACACACACTGCCCCCACACACACACACATACACTGCCCTCCCATACACACACTGCCCCAGACAGACACACTGCCCCCACACACACATACACTGCCCCCCTATACACACACTGCCCCCATACACACACACACTGCCCCCACACACACCATACACATACCCACCGCTCAGGGGTGGGGGTCAGGGGGGAGGACATTGGTTCCCCCCTTATTTTACTGTAGGGCCCCCACCCACCGCTCAGGTCCCCCCCCCCATTATTAGTATTTAGGGCCCCCACCCACCGCTCAGGGGGGGGCAGGGGGGAGGACATTAGGTCCCCCCCCGCTCAGGGATGGGGGCCAGTGGGGAGGACATTAGGCCCCCCCCTATTCTGATTTAGGGCCCCCACCCGCCGCTCAGGGGTGGGGGCCCGGGGGGAGGACAATAGCCCCCCCCCCCCCCATTATTTTACATTACATCTTTTCTTATATATACACGATTGTGGAGAATCAGATTCCATACTGTACCATCACCATAATATCATATTGTATCCTCCAGGCGCTGTACGGAAGAGCTCTTAGTACCTCTGCAAAGTGTGAGTTAGTCTTTTAAATAGTTTATTTATGTTCTTTTACTATTGACGTATTGCACTATCATCGTTTTTTTTTTTCTTTTGAGGGTTATATACACCATCATACAATTGGAATTCCTTTATGTATGTATATACTATAACCACTTTTTATTCACCTTTTATATTTCTTTGGCGTGGTTTACCCCGTTTTTATATTGTTGGTCACTATTAGCTGGTATTGGGAATTCCTGCTGGTTCCCTGCTGCCTCATATTCAGTTATCTTAGTGAGCGCCTATATCCCTTTTTTGATGCATATTCACCACCATTGACTGTTGCTTGATCCAATGCCAGTCCTCCTTTTGGGAAGAGAGGGATTTTATCTTACATACATGAGTAACCATGCTGGCTTGAGCATACCTCGCCATACATGGCATGCCTACGCCCCCTTGATCTTTGTGTCTATATAGTGCCTATGCCTTAAAGGATCACTATAGGGTCAGGAACACAAACATGTATTCCTGACCCTTTAGTGTTAAAACCAACATCTAGCCCCCTTGGGTCCCTCATGCCTCCATAAATATAGCAAAATCTTACTATATTCAAGCCTGAAGCTCTGTAACTCTGCATGCTGTTAGACTCAGAAAAACAAGCAGTCTGCTGACATCATTAGGTGGCCTGATCCAATCACAGTGCTTCCCCATTGGATTGGCTGAGACTGATAAAGAGGCAGATCGGGGGCAGAGCCAGCATGATTCAAAAACAGCCCTGGCCAATAAGCATCTCCTCATAGAGATGAATTGAATCAATGAATCTCTATGAGGAAAGTTCAGTGTCTGCATGATGCAGAGCGAGGAGACACTGAATGTTTGGATGCATTTCAGGCAGCCATGATCCAGGAAGGATCTCTAACATCCATCTGAAGGAGTGGCCAGTGAAGTTATCACTAGGCTGTAATGTAAACACCGCATTTTCTCTGAAAAGACAGTGTTTACAGCAAAAAGCCTGAAGGTAATGATTCTATTCACCAGAACAAATTCAATAAGCTGTAGTTGTTCTGGTGACTATAATGTCCCTTTAATTCAAGTTTTTTTAATTTCCCCAAATAAATTTACTCACTACTCCTCGAAATTTTTTGCACCATACCATGGGTATTGGAATAGGTATCATTCTAAGGCAGTAAAGCCATATCGGTATTATATAGGCTTTAACCAAGTTCATTCTGCCAAACAGAGACAAGTTTAGTTTGTTCCATTCACTAGTCTGTTTTATAAGATCCCTGAACAAGGGTGTATAATTTAAGTTGAGTATTTGCTCCAATTTTTTAGGTATGTGTATGCCCAAATATCTTAAGGAGCCATTTGTCCACAAGAATGAGTATTTATTAGTTAATCTCTGAATTGTTGCTTTATCCAAGCCAAATGGCAATGCCTGGGTTTTATGTATATTAATCTTATAATTTGAAATCTTTCCATATTTATCAGCCTCCCTTAAAACTGCCTCTATAGATGTTTCAAGTTCTGTCAAAGTCATTAGCACGTCATCCGCAAACAGGTTTAATTTACATATACGTTTGCCGACTTTTACTCCTTTAATAGTTTCCAAAGCCCTGATTCTTGCTGCCAAGGTTTCCAACGATAGAATATTGGTGCCAGTGGGCAGCCCTGGCGGGTTCCATTATGGATCTGGAACCAATAAGAAATAAAATCCTGTCGCACTATCACATATCTGCTATTTTTATGCGAGTCCGCGTGTTGTCCCCGGTGTTTATAGCAATAAAGTTGGCTTGTGTTCCACGGTGGAACGCACATGCACGGCTGACACTGACGGATGGTATGTCATCACATCGGCGCACGGCTGTGCATGCGCAGACACATAGACGGGACGCCACCCGGCATATTAAAATGCTGAACTAAGAAGATACAAGCAAGCTCCTGACGAAGTCTGAACATTGGAAAAGACGAAACGCGTTGAGCAGATCCCTACCCCGAAAGGTGATTGAAGAATCAGGTGGTGAATACTTTGGTCCACTTCCATCTACCTGCACCTCTGCGCAGACCTACACACAGACTGATTAACCTGGGGATACAGCCTATTTGAGGCATCAGCTTTTAAGCACATATTGCACGATTGCAATTGTGCTACACCGTTGTGAGTGTTATTATTTTATATGTTTAACCATTTCTTAATTAAAGTTTACACTATGATGTTCTCTATTTTATCTTTTTCTATGTGAATGTTACATTTTCATCTGCTGGAGGGTAATTATACTCACCATTAAGTCTTGTGATAAGTAGTGCCCTATTTCTGTATTTTATATACAGTTTTGTTTGCAATTTGTTTTATTAAGGGACACAGGGAGCGCTTCCTCATATATACTGGCTTGCCTGCATCACTCTAAAATCCAGTTTTCTCACTATCCATATCTGACTTTCCACGATAAAAAAAAACAAAAAACCTAGTTCTCCCCTCCCCTCCCCCCGGCGCGGCGGATGGGGGCCCTAAATAACAATAAGTAGGGGGGACTTATTGTCCTCACCCCCGGCCTCCATCCCGGGGCCCTAAAGGATAATGGGGGGGTGGGACCTATTGTCCTCCCCCACTGGGGGCCACCACTGAGCGGTGGGTGGGGGCCATAAATAACAATAAGGGGGGGACATTTCTGGATCCCTGGTGGTCCGTGGGGAATCTTTGGTGGCCCCAGTGGTGAGAGGTAACTCTAGCCCGTAGCTTCAGTAGGTCCCCCCCTCCTTATTGTTATTTAGGGCCCCCACCCACCGCTCAGTGGTGGCCCCCAGTGGGAGAGGACAATAGGTCCCACCCCCCATTATCCTTTAGGGCCCCCACAAGCCGCTCAGGATTAGGGGCCGGGGGGGAGGACAATAGGTTCCCCCCCTTTTTGTTATTTAGGGCCCCCACCCACCGTTCAGGGGTGGGGGCCGGGGGCGGAGGACAATTGGTCCCCCCACCCCTTATTGGTATTTAGGGCTCCCACCCACCGCTCAGGGGTGGGAGCCGAGGTGGGGGTACTAGGGTTTTGTTTTGTTTTTTTTAACAGTGAGCAGCCACAGGCTGATCACTGTTTAGTAGACAGGCCCCTACTTGCGGAATAGCGAGTAGGTGCATTCAGGGGATTTTAATCTCCCTTATGCTATGGGGGGGGGGGGGGGAAATAAGCACCGCTCCCTGCCACTTCTATCTTTACATTTTACAAGGAGGGAGCTGCGAGCCGGTAGCTCCCTCCTTGTAATAAACTGAACGAACGAACACTGATATTCAGTGTTTGTTTGTTCATCTGACATTTCTATTCATTCATTCATCTTTCTGACGAATGAATGAATAGATGAAATTCCCGTTCGCATGCCCAAGTGTTTAACTGGGCTTGTGCGGGAATCTCACAGCGCTATCTAGTGTGGGCAGATGGCGTATCCCACAGGGACTTCATCTACCCACACAAAGATGGTGGCGCCCAGAACATAGGTCCGGGTACAAAATAAAGATTAAAAAATAGGTAATATGGGGGGTGGGGGGCTTAGGGGCATTTGGGGGTGACTGGGGGTCAGTTAGATGTAGTGGAGTCGGGAGGGGGGGTAAAAAAAATGGGATTTGGCCATGACAGTGCCGCTTTAAATAAACACTCATTTTGATCTCTTTTGTAATGAAGATCGCCACCCCCCTCTGTTTCTTATCTTGTATAGATGAGCAAAATCAAAATTAACCCCTTAAGGACCAAACTTCTGTAATAAAAGGGAATCATGACATGTCACACATGTCATGTGTCCTTAAGGGGTTAAAACGAGCAGCATCTGCCAATTTCCAGTGTGTCTCCTGGATAGCTGCAATAGCAATCCTTTCTTTACGCAACATTCCCATCAAAGTAAGACGTTTCTGAGGACTATTTAAAACCTGAATTTGAGATTACCCATACCATCTCCTCCTCCTTGACATTTCACTTTCTTCGCCGAAAATACCGACCAACAGAAACCCGAGACTAGAGGTCGCATCAAACCTAGCCTTAAACACCAAACAACATTCAACATAAAATCCACTCTTACAAGCAGCCCTTTGATCCAAAACTATTTTATGGATCCTTATCCCACAGATGCATCCAAACTGCATTCTTCATATCCCTAGTGAAAGATCTTATCGGGTGTAATCCTTACTGGATGTATTGAGGGGAGAGCTATCCTAAACATGGATCAGGGAGGATAGGAGAGGAAAAGATGATCAACTTATAGCATCACCCCCTAATCAAAATAAATTCCTAACTATTCATCTTTGTGCATTTTAGTGACTCTCAAAGTGAAGTCATTTACAGCATTCTCAATCATAACCTTAATGCCTTGTTAAAATTTTAATTTTAGGTAAAATAGTAGTGCCATTTTCGATGCTGACCCATAAGCAAAACTTTCATTAAAAATAAAACTCCAGTAGAGCAAGAAAATTCTTTAGTGTAGTAATACACCCCTTATTCTAAACTTGATCTTGACTCGTACTTATATACTAAAAAACAAACACTTACAAATTAGTGACAAACCTCTATGTCTCCTACATTCAATATCAACATCATTTTGTGAATCACTCTATTAACATTATATATTTTAGATTCCACATAGACACTAATTCCCCCTATAAAACCACTACAACTCTTAGATGGGAAAAGACTGGTATGCTTAGTGCAAAACACAGGGTAGAGGGAGTGCGACTATTGATGTGTAGCTCTGACTGGATAAAGATAGGGATTCACCAAAACCTACCTGATAAAAAAAAGTGTAGAGGTAGTGTCTTACACTGTAAGGCGTGTGTTATCCAGGAGCTAGCCCGTGGGGAAGGTACAACTTTATGTATTAAAATCAACTAAATGTACTGAAATATTTAATAATGTGTGTGAGAATAAAAAAAATAGAGATTTAAGGAATATGAATAAAATATAACATACAGTTACTGTTCCTTTAAGGAATAAGAGTAGTAGATGCTGTGCCTTTAAAAATTATTTGTTGGTTTAAAAAGGTCTAAAATTAAATGTATACAACTATGTTAATATGTTAAATAGTATATATGGGATAAAAATGAGAGAGTTAGAAATGGTTAATAACTGCGTCTTTAAAACGTATGTTTAAAAGTTATTATTGGTTTGCAAAAATCCTAGATGTGAAATGTGAATTGCAACAATTATATGTGGTGTAAGTATCTTGATCTCTGTAAGAATACAGGATTATTGATACAGTCACCAACTAGTATACTTTGAAATAAAGAGAAAAAGGTAGTATATGCTAGTAAAACAGCATGTGGAAGTGTCTACTGTGATGCAGTGCATATACACCGCTTGAAATTGTTTGGAACCACTTGAACAAAATAGATGATAAAAGTGGATAAATAAAAACCAGTTTATAAAACATAAAAGTCAAAAATATATTAAAATAATGATCTGGAACAGTTCACAAGAAAGTGGTCAGCAAGATGGAGATAAAAAAGGACAGTAAACCTGGATGAAAATTGGATTCTGTTGGTGTGTACCCTCTGGAAACCGGCTGCCTGTGAGGATGGCTTGCTTCTCAGTGTGTTCCAGCTGCAGACCTCACTCTGAGCGGTAAGCACTGCTGCGGTCCAGGGGTGTCAGAGGTCACTGACTCTGTGAATCTCCTGCTGATCTCTAGTCTGTGTCTGTATCCTGTTAGATCTGGGTGGTCTTGGTCTTACGCGTTTCGTGGGTGTCAGCCCCACTTCCTGCTACTCTTATTCTGTTATATTTTATTCATATTCCTTAAATCTCTATTTTTTTCTATTCTCACACGCATTGTTAAATATTTCAGTACATTTAGTTGATTTTAATACATAAAGTTGTACCTTCCCCACGGGCTAGCTCCTGGATAACACACGCCTTACAGTGTAAGACGCTACCTCTACACTACAACTCTTACCCTAAATTATTAATCCCTTTGTTAATGAGGTAAATACAATTCTTTGTGTCAAAATTAAATCTTAAAAATGCCCTCCCAGATCCCCCCTACATTTAACAATACCCCTCAATACTCTTCTTAACTCATATCGAGAAAAAAAAAGTTGACGTTACTGCACTCCTACTAGATTGAGATGCTTAGACATCCATTCTTTGGCCTCATCCTTAGAGTTAATAATATACGTTCTCTCACTGTTCGTGCCTAAATTAAATTTTAAAAAATATCCTCCCTAACCCCCCTTACATAATCCTTGGATCCCAAACCCTTCTTGGCTAATGTAAAAAAAATAAAAATAAAGTCGGTGTTACTGCACTCCTGCTTACTTAAGATGCTTAGACATCCAGTCTTTGGCCTCACCCTTGGAGTTAATCATAAACGTTCTATTGCTGAATCTAACAAAATATTTTAGGGGAAACCCCCAATTAAATCTAATCGGTTTTTCTCTTGTCATAGCTGATAAATCTTGGGGAAAAAATAAATTACAGAATTTTTCTTCGGGACTCCTCGCTCCTACAATTTTTTGTTTCACAAAATAGGATGATATCCTTACAATTATATCTCCCGGGAGATCATCTTTTATATTGCTTGGCTTAAAAGTTCTAGGCGCTCGTTCTATGATGGCTTCCTTATGAGCTTTAGAGATCCCATAACTTTAAATAACTCAAGGAGATAGCTACGCAGATCTGTTTTTTTATTTTTTCAGATATGCCTCTTACACAAATATTTTTCCTGCGCGCTCTATCCTCACTGTCAGTTAATTCACACTCTAGGGTTACAACTTTCCCCTTTAAGCCTTGAATCTAAATATTAACCTCTTTAAGTTCGGATTTTAGGTGTTCTATTCGTTCCTTATTTGCTTTTGTCCTACTACCAAGTGACTCAAGCTTTGCATTAAATTCAACAAAATGGTGATCTAATATCTTTTTAAATTGGGTCAACTGGGCTTCCAGACAAAGCTGGAGATATTCATGTGTTAATTGAGTACCACTGACCAGCTCCCCCTCTGCTTGAGTGAAAATACCCTCAAATGCCCCATCACTCAATGGGGAGTCAATTCCTGTGAAGGGGATTTGCATAAACTCTTGTTTTTTTAAACGTTTGAAGGGAGAATAAAGAGGCGATTTCTTTTCTTTGTCTTTGCCATAATCAGTCTCTCTTCTTATCTTTTTTTGGGGGCAATATTAACATATTTTGCCTCGTTGGCTTCCCTTGCCTCTTGGCTCCTTTTAGAGGCCATTGTTACAACTAGAGCTTACTGCAATGAATGGTGACCTATAAGACTTGTTCCCAGTAGACTTTGCTGTGCCTAATATAGCCAGTTACATTTGATTTCTAAATACTAGCTAAAGCCTGAACAGCACCTTTGTTAGATGTTTTCAACAGGTGAGAAGAACAAATACTAACTTGGGCCTAAACAGCACCTTTGTAGATATTATCAGCAGGAAGAAATTACAAATACTAGTAGGGTCTAAACAGCACCTTTGTAAGGTATATCAGTAGGCATAAAGAACAGAAAAAAAAAAAGTAAAAATTGAAAATAAAAAAGCAGACGTTTTTCTCCTGGCCGCAGAAGAGGTAAATATTATATGACCTTATCCTGTAGTTCAAACTTGAGGGCAGTCCCGGGTTCTTTTAAGGAAAGCTTAAAAACTTTCCAAAACTTCCCAATTTTAACTGGAATCCTCCGACCCTTTTTAAGGTGAAAACCGTGAGGTAGTTTTTCACTTGGTGTTCACTGTTCTTTCAGCTTCTATTCTGCAGCTACCACCAATTTTCCTCCACCGCAACGGCCGCACGCATGGAGATCTGTCCGCTCACTCTGACCTACTGAAGCCACATTACACACGGTGTGCAGAAGACGCCAACATCGCTTGTTACACCCGGATCTCTCCGACCCTCCGCCCACTCAGCGTCGTCACGTCATCACGCCCCCCTTGTCGATGTCTGTTTGGCCAAAGATGTTTCTGCTTTATGGGCAATAGAAATGTGTCCCTCTAGCACTTTTTCATATTGACAACAAACTGGTAGATCTTGAGGCGAAAGAGGCCCACAGGCACAAGAAAAACATTTTGGAGAGTCCTTCATGAAGGAATTAAACAAGCACATCAATGTGTTCACCTTTCTGAATAAGGTCTGTACCTCCATGCGCAGGAACAAGAGACTTTCCTGGATACTACAGGTCACAGAATGTTTAACCCCAGGTACATCAGACATTCCCGCTCCAGGGAGTGGACTCCACCCAAACACCTCCTTAAGTTCATGCAATATTGGTTGAGGAAGGCACTGGACAAAGAAATCCGTAAGCAAATGCGGGCTGAATACCCTGGACCATCACTGCCAGACAAAGTGACTTTTTTGCCCAAATTCGACCTAATGCTGGCATTTATGGCACAAGGAGCTTGTGACACTCGCAAAGGGGTCAAAAGGGGGTTCAGGAGAGCACAAGATAAGCTCCAAGACACTATTGGGACACTGGTTTGTGTAATGTACCTGGCGTACGATGCATACGCCCGGGCAGACTCCTTCAATGCAGATATGGTGCGAGAATGGGTGCATGATATTAGAGAATGGGCCCAAAGATGTTTCTGCTTTATGGGCAATACAAATGTAACTCTCTCAGCTGAGAGGTGCTGTGCAACACTTTTTCGCATTGACACCAAACTGTCAGATCTTGAGGCGAAAGAGCTAGGCCCACAGGCACGGGGAAAACATTTTGGAAAGGCCTACATGAAGGAATAAACAAGCATGTCAATGTGTTTACCTCTCTGAAGAAGGCCCATACCTCCATTCGCAGAGTCTTTAGAGGCGACCCCACCAGAGGTGTTTTTGACAGAGTTAGTAGGCAAATAGGCCATGCCACCAGCCGATTTTGGCTATCGGGCTCCCTGGACACTCGCAACAATTCTACCGAGAAGTGGGATCACACCTACCCCAACCACCAGGGATTGGACCGAGGCCGTAGAGGACGCGGACATACCTGCGCCAGATTCCCTACAGGTAAGAGATCATCATGTACATGTTCCTACTCTAATTGTTACCGCCAGACGTATTTCTTTTTTTTCCCCAGAATTGGGTAAAACTATCCGCAGATCTATGGGTGTTACAGACTGTCAAAAGGTTATCACATTGAATTTTCAGACGATCCCTATGCAGAAACATCTCCCTCGTCCCCTGTGCCTCTCAGCCACGGACGCACGGTCTCATACAACTGGAGCTCCGCGAATTGCGTTCGGACAAGGGTGCTTCTTCAGCAACATGTTCCTTGTCCGAAAGAAAACCAACGAATTCAGACTGGTGATCATTTTAAGGGATGTAAATGTACACATTGTATACCGTCACTTCAAGATGGAGGAAATCCACCTCCTCCGGGACTTCCTACAAGAAGGGTACTGGTTCTCAAAGACACATACCTGGCCCAATCCACAAAAACAGCCGTCCTTTCCTTCGGTTTCTATGGCACGGCATCCAGTGGCTGTTCAAGTGTCCCCTTCAGACTCTGCACCGCGGTGTTTCATGAAGATACTAAAACCAGTGGTGGACCACCTCAGAGCTCGAGGGATCTGATGCATTATATATCTGGACGGCATCCTGCTGTTCTGCCTCAACGAAATGCGTCGTGTATTTTCATATTTTATATAACAAAAAGAATATACTTTTTATCTACTTTGGACACACCTAATTCTTTTTAGAAGATTTTATCCAAGAGGACTCCAGAAATATCCTTGGTGGTGATTATACCACCTACGCTACCTGGATTGAGCAAAACTATTTTTTTTTCTTTTATGTCAAATCTGCACTGGTGAGCTGCTATTACCCACGCCGGGACCCCCACACAGTTCATCTGGATCTTGACATGATATCTGGAAAAATTGTTGCTGCACCGGTATATCCACAGGCAGGGATCATACCAGCCAAGTGCTACTATTTGGAGATAATCAGAAGCTCCAAAAAACTGTAAGTGCATTTCAATATTCTCCTCACCAAATATAAGTACTTACTACACTATATTGTGTCTCCTGTCCTTTTATCTTTCATATGCACTAAGCACCATCTGGACCAAAAGATATTCACAAGGCGCTGTGACTCCTTTTTTTCATTTTGCATCATACCAATTTTGTAGTTTTGTGTTACACTATGATTTTATTTTCTTGTTTTACACAGGCATATGTTTCTTCATTATTGTGCAAAAATAAAATATTGCACATATACAAGAATTAAATACACTCACATGAGGTAGAGCCCAAAAAATCATATTGTCACTTATTAAGCACTTATGTCTTTAAACGTAGCATGCCACCTCTCTTCCATCCTGGTTTTTCAATCTCAAAAAGAGAAACAGGGACATATGATGGTGCGGTATGTAGCAGGACAAAGTGCAATGATCTTGCTCACCTGGAAAGCATAGTAAATCCTTGGCTCCAAGGTTTATAGCCCAGTATCAATGTATGGAGTGACACCTCTGCCTCTGTACATATGGATCCTTAAAATAAAGTGCTTTTAAAACCAATAAAAATGCACTTAGCCCAATGTTCAGCCTTTAAAATCATCAAAATGCGTTTCACTGTCCCACAGAGCTTCCTAAGTCAGGATCCATCTGAAGTCTCTTTTATATTTAAAGTCATGTTACCAGTCTGTATCCAATCACACTGTACTTAGGACATCTTGCCCTGTCTTTGTGGCTTCCGGCACCATCCTGTAGATGGGACAGTTGGGAGCTTACTCCGAATGCGCCCATTTGGACGCTCGTCATAACCAGAAGTGACATTGCGATGTTCGCGATATGTCACTTCCGTTTCGCTGGCCATCCTAAAGAGTGCTTTATTTTAGTGAGAACCAAAGCGCCATATTGCGGTTGGGCATAGGAAAAAGACATTGTGCAAAGAAAAAGGAAGGGGAAATATAGGGAGTGAGGAGAGGGAGTTACTTCTTAAAGTTATATAGTGGAATAAAGAAGTTTTGTTTTGTTAATTTTTCACACACAAACAAATTTAAACGCTAACTTTGGCCAGCATTTGTGACTAAGTGGCTACTAAAAAAGACTAAACATACCCCCCTTTGAATACCCTGGGTTGTCTACTTTAGCAAATGGTGTGCCTGAAGGGGATAATTCTCGTTCCTGGGCTGCCATATGGTCTCAAAGGCAACATAGACCCCACAAACCATAAAACTTGTGCATGGGTGGTACTGTTGTACTCAGGAGACTTCTCTGAACACAAATATGAGTGCTTTAAAAAAATCAAATGCATCAATAAAATGATATTATCAGTGAATGTTCAGTTTTTATGTGAAAAATGCAAAAAATAAATATGAACGCTAACATTGGCCACTGTTTGTGATTAAGCGGCTACTAAAAAAAGATAGACATACCCCATTTGCAATATCTTGGGTTGTCTACTTTTTTAAATGGTATGCTAACATTTTCCATTACCAATCTGGCAATATTCAGTGTGTATAAACTGAGAACTGGAACATGCCATGTTTCACCCTGTAACTTTCAAAAACACCATAAAACCTGTACAACATGGAAAGTACTGTTGAACTCATTAAACATCGATGAATACAAAAAGTTTTATTTTATTGTAGTAAAAGCTAACAGCATTGACATTCACAATTAAAATGCCATGTAGAAATAAAATTTTGTAAAAAAAAATAATTTCTCACACCTTTTTAGATTGTATATCAAATTATGTTTCATGTATAAATATTTGATGTGAAATGAAAGTCCTGTTTCTCCTGAACAAAATTATATACAAAACGTGTAGGTGCAACAATATCAAAGAGGTAACTTTTGATTGAACAGACATATAGTTAAATTCCAGGTTTTGCTTTGATCAGAACATGTAGAATTGCCTTTGCCCTTAAAGGATTAACCCCTTAAGGACGGCGGGCGTTCTATACCTTCTTTTTTTGGGCGGTCCTAAACCCTGTAAGGAGGCATAGAACGTCCCCGCCGATCCCACGCCAGTGGTCGCTCTCAGGCAGCCCCCTTCTGCACGATCCGGCCCTCCAGGGCCATGTGATCACAGGGTCCTTGCGATCACATGGCCGGAATAGCCGGCTCATGCAGTGCCAGCAGGGGGACTGCCTGAGCTCTCAGGTTGTCCCCCTGCTGCCTGTAAAAAAGTATGTAAAGTTAATAAAAGCTAATGTGGGTGCATTTAATGTGAAAGAGGTGAATTACGGTTGGACAGACATATAGCGCAGATGCCAGGTTTTGTTTAAGTTTTGTTTTGATCACAACTTGTACAACTGGCTCATTCTTTAAGGGGTTAATCAACAGCGTTTCCATATTTGAACACAACATGTAACGTTAGATTGTTCACAGATACTACTTGTTCCTGCCACCACCCCAGGTGAAGGTTAGAATACAAGGTGGCACAAGCCATCTTCATCACAGTCCATCTCACCTGGTGGTAATATGTACCACTGATCATAAAGTAGTTATGTGTCAATATGAATTGAAGAAGAAACAAAGAGAAAGTTACCTGCGCTCTGGTCCAAATCCCTACGTACATTTACACAAAATGGAGGCTCTTTCATTTCATTCCAATGGCCATTTGAATATAAGCTCACCTGCCACGTCAAGGCAAGCCTCAAAAGGTGAGTCCTACACTAGCCATTAGATTTGCTGATATCAGCCAAGATTCTCCATTCCTCCAATAAGACAGGAAGGGGTATTATATAAACCCTTTCAAACACCGCTACGTTACATTGCTGCCAGCCCCCCCTATGTTTGCTCTATTAACAGTTTATAAGTATGTAGGGGCAGCACGTCTCAACAAATAAATTTGCCTTTTAGCTGATACCGGCAAGGTGATTTATATGTTGTAGACCTATTCAGGGTATGTAGGGGTTTATAAAACACCCCTTCATGTCTCATTAGAGACGTTTACACTTTGTCTGATACCAGCAAAGTTTATTGTATGTGTAGAAGCCCTATAAAGGGTTAAATGTGAAAGGGTTTCAAAAATACCCCTTCCTGTCTTACTGGAGATTACTGGCTAATATCACTAAATCTAATGGCTAGTGTAGGACTCACCTTTTGAAGCTTACCTTGACGTGGCAGGTGAGCTTATATTTAAATGGCCATTGGAATGAAACTAAAGAGCCTCCATTTTGTGTAAAGGTACATATGGATTTGGGCCAGCATTCAGTTAACATTCTCTTTGTTTTTACTATGTATTTTGAGCGGCTAGATACCAAGCCACTGCTGCTGTAAGAGCAGTGCTTTTATTTTGTGTTTATATACGAATTTAAGGAGGATGATGACGACAAATTTATTATAGACCCAACATGTGCCCCCCCCCCCCCTTTTCCAAAAAGTGAAATGCTGGCTTCATGTGAAATTGAACTATACTGCTCTTCCACATCTAGGGTACACAAAAATGCTTCATCAGGAATCTCCATCTTTGACAGTTTAAAATAGCATTTGTTTTGTATTTCTTTAACCCCTTCAGGACCGCAGACGGTTCAGGACCGTCAGCGGTAAAACGTGCATTTGGACCGCTGACGGTCCTGAACCGTCATAGCAAAAAACGGGCTGCGGGAAGCGATCAAAGATCACTCCTACTGGTATAACGCTGTAACTATCTGCCAGACATCCCAGGCAGATAGTAACAGCCAATTGCGGCGTGTGAGCGATCCGCGATCGCTCACAATTGGCTGCTGTCAAAGCGGCTGTTACAAACACTCACTTTGACAGTGATCTCTGCCCCTCTCTCCTCTGTAGCGTTTTGTGAGGCGAGAGACAGAGATTGTGATAGTTTGTTGCAGCAGATGTGTTAAAGAGCTTTATACAGTATCTAAAGTGGATTATTTTTTTGTCTGTATTTTTTTTTTTTTGCCCTTAAATGGTTAAATTTGTTTTAAAAATCTGTGTCATGGTCTGTCTTGGTCAGTCAGTTTCCTTCCCCCAAATCTTCATTGGTTTTTGTGACAGGAGTTAGTTTAGGGATTGCTGTTTAGTCTGTTTTAAGGGGGGGGGGAGGGGGAAGTATTAAAAAAAAATGTGTGTGTTTGTAATTTGTTTTAGTCATGTGTAAAACATGCAGTGTATGTATAACTTGCAGGAGGCATATGCCTTCTTGGCGTCAGGTCAGTTTTCTGACACGTCTAGTCAAGACGACATGTCATCTGTGTGTGAGCTGGCTGAAGAAAGAAGCTGTGCTTCCTCTGCTATGCCGAATGTGGAGGAGGACTGGATACCTCCACAGTTAGCCGAGCCCAACGTCCCCCTTTTAGTGCCAACACAGGCATTAATGTTAATGTGGATGGCTTCTCCCCAATGCAATATGTAAAACTATTTTTTAGGGGATACCATCTGGGAGGAGATTGCTTCCCAGACTAACTTGTATGCTACTCAATTTATTGATAACAATCCAAGTAGCTATACAGTCAGGGTAAAATATCTTATTTTACAGAAAACATTGCGGGGTCTGTTTTAAAAACGGGAAAAGGACAGACACCCCTTTTCACTGTCCTGATTTCCCTTTGAAACAAGGACTGTGTGTAGGAACATGTTTCAAGCTGTACCACACAGAACAGTTGTAAGACGTGTTCCTGAATTTTTATTTTATTTTCTGTTTCTTTGGAAAGCAGCCATCTTTTGTTAGTCAGTTTCCTTCCCCCAAATCTCCAGTTAGATTCTATTCACAGGAGTCAGTTTAAAGATTGCTGCTAAATGTACATTTGCTACCTGCACATTTGGTCTAATAAGTTTTCTGGCAGTAACACATAACCAGCTGGCCAAAACCAGATGACGTGTGCATAAAAAACAGAATAAAAAAAATTACCACTACACTTTCTTTGGGGGGCAAAAAGGTTGGGGGAAAGAAGTCAAAATACCCCATCTTCTATAACCTTTGATGTCTACTTTATAAAAATATATACTATCATGATGGTAACATTAACTGGGGGGGGGGGGGGGGGGAAGGGGGGAAATGTCAAACTGAAGATAGACCAAGCATACCTATATATCAAGTTGAAAAACTGACATGTACAAGTTCTGACTGTTGCTTTCTGGCCCCCAAACAACCCAGCAACCCTGTACATCGGGGTATCACTGTACTCGGGAGATGTTGCTGAACATATTGGGGTGTTGTTTGGCAGTGACACATAACAGGATCTGTTAAGTCATGCCTAAAGTACAATGTGTGTGAAAAAAAAACAGAAAACAAATTTACTAACTCAATGTTTGACAAAGCCTGGTGGTAGAATTAGTGCATGGAAAGTGTTAAAATACCACCATGTGAAATACCCTAGGGTGTCTACTTTTCAAAAATATATGGTTTGATGGGGGTAAAATACATTGGAGGGCTTCATAAATGTCCCAAATAGGACATGCATGCAGGTTAACTACATGTCAAAATTCCAAGCTGGGAAACTGATATCTGCACCTGCAAAATGTGGCCTTTTAGCCCCCAAACAACCCAACACACCTATAAGTATTTTGATTAGGCTGAATTTGTAAGTTACGCTCTTAAACGAGTACTATTTGCAGACCATTACCAACGCAACTTTGTTCTTATCTCTCAGATATGGTGTAAATTTACTTTTTATTCTGAGTCCCGTTGAAAATGGAGTATCAGTGTAATTACGTTCAAGTACAACATTTATAATCTTACTTCAAGCCCTCATGCATCGGGCCTTTGTTAAAAGAATACTATAGTCACCTAAATTACTTTAGATAAATAAAGCAGCTTTAGTGTATAGATCATTCCCCTGCAATTTCACTGCTCAATTCACTGTCATTTAGGAGTTAAATCACTTTGTTTCTGTTTATGCAGCCCTAGCCACACCTCCCCTGGCTATGATTGACACAGCCTGCATGAAAAAAAAGCTGGTTTCACTTTCAAACAGATGTAATTTACCTTAAATAATTGTATCTCAATCTCTAAATTGAATTTTAATCACATACAGGAGGCTCTTGCAGGGTCTAGCAAGCTATTAACATAGCAGGGGATAAGAAAATCTTAATTAAACAGAACTTGCAATAAAGAAAGCCTAAATAGGGCTCTCTTTACAGGAAGTGTTTATGGAAGGCTGTGCAAGTCACATGCAGGGAGGTGTGACTAGGGTTCATAAACAAAGGGATTTAACTGCTAAATGGCAGAGGATTGAGCAGTGAGGCTGCAGGGGCATGCTCTATACACCAAAACTGCTTCATTAAGCTAAAGTTGTTCAGGTGACTATAGTGTCCCTTTAAGTTTATGGAATTTTTGAAGGACCACATTTTGAAAGACTGAAGTGGAAACTTCAAAGGAAAACGCTTAATTTGTTCTTCTGTAATTGTCACCATAGAAAAGCTGACATTTACCCCTAGAACTTCCTTTGACTAACTATTTAGGGTTAAAAAAGGGGGAGGGGGGGGGGAAGTACACCAAGACTTGTGACATTTGTTGCAGACTTTAATTCTTCGTAAGAGTCTAACTCACTTTATATTTACATGTTGACAGTTGATCTGGATCATATAAGTTTTTTAGTATTAACTGGTATAGCAAGTTTCTCCTACTCTGAGCTTGTCATTTATGGACCAATTTTAGCACTGTAGTAACTTCATCAAAATTAAGGCATTGTAATCCACAAGCATCCCCATACTGGATGTTCACAACCAATTATATTTTTTGGTTGGTCAGTGTACACCCTGTCCAGAAGGATGCAAACCAAAGAAGAGTTTGAGTTGTTTGGCCAATTTATATAAATTATCTAGCTTTTTAAAGGGGTACTATAGTCACTAAAACCACTGCAGCCTAATGTAGTGAGTTCTGATGTCTATAGCCTGTTCCTGCAGGCTTTTCAATGTAAATGCTGCCTTGTTAACATTGGTGCCTAGAAACCCCTCTAATGGCAGTTACCAAGACTGCCACTAGAGGTGCTTCCTAATCGAGTGCCACACTGGCATTTACCAACATTCCCCATATAGATTGATTGGAGCAAAGCATTTTTCCCGCAGATGCGCAATAGCCTCCCAATGCTTTCCCCATGGAGGGGGAGCCAGCCGTGGCAAGACTGGCACTGCGTGGGGAGAAGTAGTACAACCACCTTTTTACCGAGATAGGACAGGTGCCATACACCTAAACAGCAACTTCAGGACTATAGTGACAAAAATACAAAGTTTGCATTCCTGTCACTGGAATGTTCCTTTAGGTTGTTTGGAAAACAATCACGACACTTCTACTTGCAAAGGCTCCACAGGTATGTACATCACTCTTTACACAATTGTTTAACCCCTTAAGGACACGTGACATGTCATGATTTCCTTTTATTCCAGAAGTTTGGTCCTTAAGGGGTTAATCTTGTTCCTACAAAATTATATTAGTTTTATGTAGTTTGCAACAGGACTTTTCACACACGCTTAAGTTATTCCTAAAAAGTGGCACGGCACACCTCTGCTTGTTTATATTGTGTTCACATTTTTCTTCTTTTTACCCCATCCAGGAGCATCTGTCCCTTCTCCTGAGAGACAATCATAATGGATTGAGGCCCTATGGCACATGTGCTGCAATCACAGCACATTTCAAATAGGAACTTCTAACAATTGCAAGTGCCTCAAATACTGCAAAAGCAACTCATATGAAGTGGTATTACACCTACAGTTAGTAGTAAAGAAACAGTGTATTTTAATGAGCTTTTATTGGAAACCTAGAAATTTGTATAAACCACAAGATAACATTTTAAAGTGTTTTAAAAAAGAAATAAAAAAAAAAAAACCAACAAGTCTGTTATTAAACACTCTACACAACATTTAACATCTTCACAAATGAGGGGAAAAAAAAAAAAATTATATATATATATATATATATATATATGAAACCGACTGCTACATCATCTTGAGTAGATATTTTGGGGCAAAAACAAAGACAACCCCTACAGGAGAAAAATTATACGACTCTATACAATATTTACAAAATTAACATTCCCACCTGCAATCTGGTGTTCCATCACGTTTTAGGCCACATCTGGAAAGAGAGAGACCTAGTATTCAATATTTTTTTAGTTTACAACTCATTTGCATGTTTTTTTTTTTCTTTCAATATAATGCCCTGTGTTACAATCCCTGAACACTTCTCTTATAGTAAGCCAGAGCATAAACCTGCCCTTAATTTGTCTTTTAGAAACTAGGACAGTCAAAATTCAACGAGCTCTGCTTGTGTATGAATGTTTTGGGGACAATTCACTAGAGAACGCTTTAGGACTTGTTATTGGACGCCACAGGTCATAAGTGCTTTTTTGTTTCACTTCAGCTTGTTCTTTGCTAGTACTTCCAGTGATGCTCTTAAATTTAGAATCAGTGTCCTGTAAAAAGAAAATAAGATACATTAGTGTTTATGTCACATATTACTCTAGAGTGACATTATACAAGAGTATGCTGCCTTCTTACTGGCTACATCTAGGTTTTAAAATAAAAAACACCAAGTAGCTATTCTTGTCACAGTGGATTTTTTTATAGGAGAAAATGCCAGTGCCATAACAGAGTTAACCCCTTCCCGCCGTTACGACGTGCTATGCCGTCACGGTTTAAGTGGGCTTTAAAGCCGTTGTGACGGCATAGCACGCCATAACGGCTTTAAGCCCTGGAGCGCCCGGGTTACTTACCTTCCCGGCGCTCCGCTTCGGGAGGACTGCCTCACAGCCCAGGCAGCCCTCCCACGGCAAATCAGGCCCCCGGGGGCCATGTGATCGCTCTCAAAGAGCGATCACATGGCCCCCTATAGCTGGCTGTGGATCTGCCAGCAGGGAGACTGTCTAAAATATTAGACAGTCCCCCTGCTGGTGGGAAGTATAAAAAAAAATATATTAAACATGTTTAAAAATAAATCGTATGTATGTATATATGTATATTATATATATTTAATGTCATACATAGTGTATTTTAATACTAATATAAGTACATATATTAGTATTAAAATACTTAGAATGACGTTACATATAGAATATACATATATTATATATATATATATATATATATATATATATACACACACGTAAATACGTATAATTACAATTAATAAATAAAATATTCAAACAAAATTTAATATAAATTATACATATGTAATTTCATTCTAACTGTATTTTGTTATTAATATATATATATATATATATAGGTAACAAAATACACTTAGAATGGCATTCTATATATATCTATCTATCTATCTATAAAATGCAAATAAATATATATATATATATATAAATAAATACATATAATTACATAAAATATTACATTAATATACATGTAGAATTTAAATACCTATAAATGCATATGTATTAAAATTCTACGTGTATATTTAAGTAATGTTTTAACACAATTAGGTGATTTGATTAATTAAAATTTGATTGACATGCCTGACAACACAGGGAGAAAATGCAGAGAATTTAATTCGCAAGCACTATATTTGACCCTGTAACTCTCCAAAACAACATAAAACCTGTACATGGGGGGTACTGTTTTACTCGGGAGACTTCGCTGAACTCAAATATTAGTGTTTCAAATTTGTAAATTGTATTACAACGATGATATTTTAAGTAAAAGTGAAGTTTTTTGCATTTTTTTACAAACAAACTGCACTTTTATGGACTATATTATTGTTGTAATATGTTTTACGGTTTTAAAACACTAATATTTGTGTTTAGTGAAGTCTCCCGAGAATAACAGTACCCCCCATGTACAGGTTTCATGGTGTTTTGGAAAGTTAGAGAGTCACATATAAGGCTTGCATTTCATTTTTTTTACATTGAAATTTGCCAGATTGGTTATGTTGCCTTTGAGAGCGTATGGTAGCCCAGGAATGAGAATTACCCCCATGATGGCATACCATTTGCAAAAGTAGACAACCCAAGGTATTGCAAGTGGGGTATGTCCAGTCTTTCTTAGTAGCCACGTAGTCACAAACACTGGCCAAATATTTGTTTTTTGCTTTTTTAACACAAAAACAAATATGAACGCTAACTTTGGCCAGTGTTTGTGACTAAGTGGCTACTAAAAAAGACTAAACATACCCCACTTTTTAATACCTTTGGTTGTCTACTTTTTCAAATGGTATGCCATTATGGGGGTAATTCTCATTCCTGGGCTACCACACCCTCTCAAAGGTAACATTACTAATCTGGCAAATTTCTATTTGAAAATGGAACGTTCTATATTTGACCCTGTAACTTTCCAAAACGCCCTAAAACCTGTTAATGGGGGATACTGTTGTACTCGTGAGACATCACCGATTACAAATATGTGCATTTTTGTGCAGTAAAACCTAACAGTATTATGACATTCACAGCTAAAATGTCAGACGGAAATACAAATTTAAAAAAAAAAATCTTCTTTTCTCACATTTTTTTTTAATTTTATTCATAATGAATTATGTTCCATATATGAATAGTTAATGGTAAATTAAAGCCCTGTTTCTCCTGAACAAAATGATATATAATAAGTGTGGGTGCATATAATATGGAAGAGGGGAACTACGGTTGAACAGACATGTAGCGCAAATTCTAGTTTTTGTTTACGTTTTGTTTTGATCAGAACGTGCACTATTGACTCCGTCCTGAAGGGGTTAATATTGAAAAAACAAAAACACTCATTACATAGAGGTGACAGCATAAAGAGTGGTGGCATGAATGAGATGTAGAAACAGTCAGGGGAAAATAGGTAAGTTACTTACACTGTGACTGGAAGACTGTCTTTTAGAAGATTTGTCAGGGCAGATGTTATCTTCATATTGCTAGAAATAAGGAGCAGACTGATTAGAAATAGGATAGTAAAATTTGTGGATATAACATGCACAAAATGCTAGGGTGACTTTAAAATGCTCCATTCAATATGGCTTCAGCTTAAAGCTGTACTGCATTGGACAAATAATTATGAGTGTTGGGGGATACGGTTTTAATTACTTGTTAAAATGGCAACTTCCTAGAAACAACAAATCCTATTCATCACAAAAATATATATAAGCATACTATTAAATTGCGGTTTGAGTTTAGAAAGACCCAACATTTGTTCTCACCTGCCTGGTCTAATCAACAGTAATTAAATCACACCATTATCAATTCAGTATAATAAACTTATCTGCACGGATGCATTCCTCCTCTTCTGCAGTCAAAAATAATCTGGAACATAGTTAATAAATTATGAAGTTACCTCTACCTAGTTCCAACGTTTAGCTTATTAAAATAAATGAGTTAAACACAATATATCTTATGAGTTGTGGCAGATGATGTAAAATCTAAGCTGCTTGTGTAAATATATTACAATCTAATGTTTTTCAACTTGTGACGCAAGTAGCCTATGCAGTACTACTTCTGCGGAAGACATAAGTGACTAGCTTAATTATAGAGTTATGAAGAAAATGTTAATACTAAGGACATTTTAGGTGTTTAATGTGTACTTTGACATAAAAGTGTTAAGAGTGGTTCTGGCTGAAGAGGTTAAGAAACAGCAATTAAAAGACAGTCTACATGTTAACACCTCTTTCAGCAGTGTTATTTGTTGGGTGCATGAATATCTTTTCCAGCATGCTTTACAAATACTTTTTCTACTAAATAAACAGGAATTGATAGTCACTAAAAATATCATGAAATCAAAACATCAGACCTGGGATCAATGTGTAGAGAACAATATATGAAATACCAAGGAATACCTATACACAATATAACATTACCACCTGCTTCTTATCCTCAAAGGCTGGAGTTCATATTCATTTCTAAGAAAACAGAAATAAAGCATTTAAACTGTATATTTTGTGGGGGTGAGGGGAGTAAAAGGGCCATTACCACCAGTGTTTGTCAGGTCTTGTCAGTAGAGTAGTTCATACTGCAGTTTTAGTCCTTTAATACCGTCTAGCAGTATTTCCTAAAATACTTTTCTTAAAAGGACCACTAAAGTAAGCCAGGCTGATGCAGTGGTCTTTTAAAATCTACAATGTAAGAAGCACTGGAATTTGTTTTTAAAAACTGCAATGTTTGCATTGCAGGCTTCATATCACTGATAGAGTAAAAACTCGCTCACGTAACACAGAAGCCCTTATAGGAAAGAAAACATTGATTTAATACTTTCCTATGGGGTATGCTTAGATAGTTGCACCATTCTCCGTCCATGCACATCAGGTCCCCAAAGCTCCTCTCTGAGGAGTCTCGATCGGACCATGTAGATATCGTTGCAGGAGAGGTAAGCAACACCAAAAGGAACCTCAAACACAATAAAAAAAAAAAACCCAACCTTCATTTCCACCTACAAAATTGCCAGGTCACTTCAGACATTATCTCTGCATCTACCATCACTTCATGAAATACCAAAGCCTGACCTTACTGGTGGAGATAAAATCCTTCTTTTAAACTTTAACTGGTCATCAACACACTATGTCAAACACTTATGTATGGAGTTACTTACCTCAGAGCGTTTCACACTTGAACTCTTTAATTCTTTTTTCAGGCTTTCTGGTAGTTCAATTTCTTTTCCCAGTACTTTAGATGCATTTATCTTTGCAATTTCCAGTAACTGTAACTTTTCTAAGAGAAAAGAATGGCAATACATCAGCTGCATGGTAGTCCACTAGGTGAAAGCTACATTGATTGTTAGCACATGAAGTGACCTTGTGGCAATTCGAATTCATGCCTACTGTCACTCTGTATAGACTACAGAAGTGGTATGGCCAGTATGAATTTGGCAAACCCTAGCTCAAGCTGTAAGCAGTGGTCTTATCTGAATCCAGTCACTTTGATATAACATGTGTATTAAAAGAATTGCTTGATGCAACTGAAAGAAACATACCCTTTTCACTTAGACGCAAAGGAGTTCTGCTTCTAGATCTTGTTCTTGATCTGCTCCTCCAGCTCCTGAATGTAGGAGAGTAAGGTCGTCTGACAAAGCCATAGCATCTCCTGCCACAGGATCTTGACCTGCTCCTTGAATGACGGCTTCTGAGATAGGATCCATAACGTGAGCGTGATCGGCTACGTGACTTATACCGAGGAGGAGATCTATAGTATCTTCTATAGGCATTAGAGTATCTTTTTCTCTGTCGTGGGCTGTAGGACCTTGAGCGGCTTCTAGTATAGGGCCTCGAAAGTCCTCTGGAATAAGAACGTGAACAGCTTCTACAAGAGGGCCTCGAATGTCCTCTGGAATAAGAACGTGAACAGCTTCTAGAAGAGGGCCTCGAATGTCCTCTGGAATAAGAACGTGAACAGCTTCTGGAAGAGGGCCTCGAATGTCCTCTGGAATAAGAACGTGAACGGCTTCTAGAATAGGGCTTCGAATGTCCTCTGGAATAAGAACGTGAATGGCTTCTAGAATAGGGCTTTGAATGTCCTCTGGAATAAGAACGTGAATTTTTTCGATATCTCTTATACCTGCATTTTCTGTCACGGGAATGTGATCTGCTTGAGCTTCTTGATCTTGAAGAATTAGAATCTGAGCGTGAGCTTTCAGAGGAGGACCTGGAAGATGAAGACTTCCTTTTACTGGAATGAGTTTTGGATCTTGACCGAGACTGTCGCTCTTTTGGAGAATTCAAACTCAGGTCATCCATAAAATTTGTCATTTCACTTGTTCTTTTCTTTGCTTCAGATTCAAAGACATCACTTTTCTGAACATAATCCTTTAAAGTTTGCATTTTGCCTGAAAGCAGCAGTATGATAGAAAGTTAGCACACATTAGTTTTGAAACAGAACAAATATCTATTGAGTATGAGCAAATATATTTCAAAAAGAGTGTAGCCAATGCCTCAAACATTAATTTCTCATTTGTCAAACAGGTGTTAAAGACACCAAAAAACAATACACTAATAGCACAAAAGTGCGGTCTAGCACCCCTTCGTTTAGAGCTATTCACTTACTTAAAGGGACACTCCAGGCACCCAGACCACTTCTGCCCATTGGAGTGGTCTGGGTGCCAACTCCCACCACCCTTACCCCTGCACCGTTCAAGGGCCTAAAAAAAAAAAAAAAAAAAAACACAATTAAGGGACACTATAGGCACCCAGACCACTTTTTATCATTGAATTGGCCTGGGTGCAGTGTCCCTGTCAGTTTTACCATGAAGCTGAAAGCATTGCAGTTTTAGAGAAGACTCCCTCTATAGCGCTTCCTGCAGTTTCCCCAAAGCTAATTTCATAAAACGACACTGAACGGCCTCACACTTTGCAAATCCCCATAGGAAAGCAATGACCCCCACGTACGCGGCGCTCACGGTGCATGGCATTAGTTACCCCCTTGCAATTACATGAGAAGAAGTGGAGACCTCGGCGCTGGAGTCAGTTAAGTGTTTAAAGAGTTTTAAGCCCTTTGACTGTCGCTAAGGGGTGGGTGGCATCATAGTGACATTGTGTTAGCTTGTAATCCTAACACTATAGTGCACCTTTAGCATCCTGCAGCCTTGTCCCATAAGCCATCACTTGTGTCAGGTGATGAAGGCATTCGCAATACAAGTTTGCTATTCTACATGCCACAATCCTTATACTTTCTAGTATCAATTCAAAGCCTCTATGTCAAGGTGATGGGGGAGATGATAGTACAAAGGTGACAGTGCTGCATATGAGCTACTCCCTACACCCCCAGGTTACTAGACATTTCTTGGGAGCTTTTATAGTCACCAGAAGTGGAAGTTGAGGGTTCAACTCATTTTCACGCTCCCATTGCAGACAACTATAATGAGTTTTAAGGTAGAAAAGCTAGTCCGTTAAATACTTACCATTTATGTTTTCACTTGTGCAGTATTTGTCTTGCAAAATAAGCACATCAGAATGAACTCTAAAAATAAAGAGAAAATAAAATTAGTCTTTGCTACGAATTTGTACACCTGCATTCTTCTTCAAATGGGGTGGAACAATAAATACAAGTGCCACACACATTAGACCTCCCCATACATATATCTATCTCTCTCTCTCTCTCTCTCTCTCTCTCTCTCCCCCCTGCCCCCCCCCCCCCCGGTTGGATAACAAGTTTATATTCGCACCGTTGTTTGTCTACTCGTTGACACATTTATTAACCGACGATGTAACGCGTTAACTGCGCGATATGTCAATAGTACTGATAAATCCCATTAAACCCCCACCATACTCACACACGGTCTGATGGCGAACACACCGGCTCCGGCACTTCCAGCGCAACGGTACGAGTCATCTCGCCGAACTCAAAAACAAGGAAAACCCTCCGATAAGAGTGGGAAAAGAATAGCAAGGAGCGCACCTGATCCTCACGGCTCGGCGACCTGCGAGCAACTGCAGCGCAGCGAAGCTTCCAGAAAGCTACAAATCGCACCAGCGAGGAGGCGAGCGCTTATTGGTTGAAAAAGCGAACGTGGGCTAAGCTGATTGGATGAGCCAGTTGTCTGTCAGGACTAGGCATAGCGAAGAGGCGTGGGAAGAAGATTCTAGAGTCTGAAACCACTCAATAGCAAAATGTACAAGGCCATTTGTCAGTCATAGTGCTCCTCCTGTGCTCCTATACATTTACACTCAGTAGTCTATGTTTTATGTAACTTTTGATACTTTTTTGTGGTTATAATTTGACAGCAGCACAATAAGTATGATTAAGTTTTAGTTTCTGCAAATAAAATACAGTGTGTGACAGTTCTTAAAGTGGAGCCACAAACTAACTTTAATTTTATTTAGGACAGCTTAATCAGGGGTGTGGAAATTAAAAAAAATAAATAAATCTACTTGTCAAGGTACTAAAGAGTTTGCCCAATTTATTTGTCCGCCATGACAATCTACTTGTCCTGATACAATTTTTTTTAATCAAAACCATATTTAAATAAGGTCTGTCACCAGTCACCACCTCACTCTGTCACCCCCTCCATAACCCTCACTATCATCAGTCACTCCTTCCTCCACTTGTGAATAGAGGGAGGGGGTGATTGGTGACAGAGAGCGGGGGTGAATGTTGGCAGAGTGAGGGATGAGGGGATAACTGGTGACAGGTGACTGAGGTGTAGAAGTGATCAGCCAAAACATTAAAACCTTACATTCTTTTTTAAAACCACGGACTGCAACACATCAATACAACATACTAGTTTACACCATGCCTCCTGGTTGGCAAACATTCCCAAAAGCCAATTCATTCGCCTCAGGAGGAATTGTACTGGTGAAACAACATTTTCCACTCAATCCAACATCATAAAGAATAGATACATTGAGAAAGGTTATAACAGAGAAAAAATAGAGAAGGACGAACTTGAAATTAAGAATACAGACAGATCTTTGTTTTTTAAGAATACTAAAAAGAAAAAAAATCGATTTTACATTTATTACTAAATATAGTGCTCATGCCCAAACAATAGAGAGAGCCATAAAAAAAACATTTGCATGTATTGAAAAAAGATGAGATTTTAGGAAACATCATCCCTGATGTTTCCACCATCATTTTTAACACTGCAATTCATGTGCTAAATTTAACTTAACCCCTTCAGGACGGAGTCAATAGTGCACGTTCTGATCAAAACAAAACGTAAACAAAAACTAGAATTTCTAACGTAAACAAAAACTAGAATTTCTAACGTAAACAAAAACTAGAATTTACTAGTTCACCCGTAGTTCCCCTCTTCCATATTATATGCAACCACACTTATTATATATAATTTTGTTCAGGAGAAACATGGCTTTAATTTATCATTAACTATTCATATATGGAACATAATTTATTATGAATAAAATGAAAAAAAATGTGAGAAAAGAAGATTTTTTTTTACATTTGCATTTCCGTCTGACATTTTAGCTGTGAATGTCATAACACGGTTTTACTGCAAAAAAATGCACATATTTGTAATCAGCGATGTCTCACGAGTACAACAGTACCCCCCATTAACAAGTTTTATGGTGTTTTGGAAAGTTACAGGGTCAAATATAGAACATTCCATTTTTAAATTGAAATTTTCCAGATTAGTAATGTTACCATTGAGACGGTGTGGTAGCCCAGGAATGAGAATTACCCCCATAATGGCATAGCATTTGAAAAAGTAGACAAGCCACGGTATTGAAAGTGGGGTATGTTTAGTCTTTTTTAGTAGCCACTTAGTCACAAACACTGGGCAAAGTTAGCGTTCATATTTGTTTTTGTGTGGAAAAAGCAAAAAACGAATATTTGGCCAGTGTTTGTGACTACGTGGCTACTAAGAAAGACTGGACATACCCCACTTGCAATACCTCGGGTTGTCTACTTTTGCAAATGGTATGCCATCATGGGGGTAATTCTCATTCCTGGGCTACCATACGCTCTCAAAGGCAACATAACCAATCTGGCAAATTTCAATGACAAAAAAATGAAATGCAAGCCTTATATGTGACTCTCTAACTTTCCGAAACACCATAAAACCTGTACATGAGGGGTACTGTTATTCTCGGGAGACTTCACTAAACACAAATATTAGTGTTTTAAAACAGTATAACATATTACAACAATAATATAGACCATAAAAGTGCCGTTCGCTTGTAAAAAAATGTGAAAAACTTCACTTTTACTTAAAATATCATCGTTGTAATACAATTTACCAGTTTGAAACACTAATATTTGAGTTCAGCGAGGTCTCCCGAGTACAACAGTACCCCCTATGTACAGGTTTTATGGTGTCTTGGAGAGTTACAGGGTCAAATATAGTGCTTGCAAATTAAATTCTCTGCACTTTCTCCCTGTGTTGTCAGGCTTGTCAATCAAATTTTAATTAATCAAATCACATAATTACGTTAAAAGATTATTTAAATATACACGTAGAATTTTTGGATATGATCCATTCTTGGACCCCAGAAAATTTGCTTTTACATCTGAATTTACCGCAATTAACTAAAGATAAGAGAGATCTTTTGATCCAGGCCTCGATGGCCTTTAAAATTAATAGATTCATGGCCACAAATTAAGGCATCTATTATCATTCAATGTAAAATGGAAAGAGGAATAGCCTCTAATTTAAGTATTAATATTAGACAATATGAGATATGGGATGATTGGTTAAAGGTCCTTGGGAATTAATGTTGGAATGTATATATTGGGCAGCAATTTTTCGGTAATTTCTGATTGGTAATTTTGGGGGGAGTGGAAAATTAATCTAACTCTATGTAATTTGAGGGCAGAGTTGAATGAATAAGATAGGATGGTCAACTTTGTTATATGTTTTCTAGTCTATATGTATGTCCTTATTTATTGTATTTATTTGTATACATTGTAAGATATGTAGGATATGTATGCAATGTATGATGATATGTATATATATATATATATATATATATATATATATATATGTTGTTTGTAAAAAAAAAGAAAACTAATAATTAAATAAATTATATATAAAAAAAATATACACGTAGAATTTTAATATATATGCATTTATAGGTATTTAAATTCTACGTGTATACTAATGTAATCTTTTATGTAATTATATGTATTTATCTCTATATATATATTTGCGGTTATTTGTATTATATATATATATATATATATATATATATATATATATATATATATATAGATAGATAGATATATATAGAATGTCATTCTAAGTGTATTTTGTTACCGATATATATATATATTAATAACAAAATACAGTTAGAATGAAATTACATATGCATATATAATTTACATTAAATTTTGTTTCAATATTTTATTTATTTATTTTATTAATGTATTATTTTAATTATACGTATTTATATATATATATATATATATATACATACATACATCTATTATATATATAATATATATATACACATATTATATATATGTAACGTCATTCTAAGTGTATTTTAATATTAATATATATACTTATATTTATATTAAAATACACTTTGTATGAAGTTTTATATATATATATATATATATATATATATATATATATATATATATATATATATATATATATATATAATATATACATAAAAATATATTTATTTTATAACATGTTAATTTTTTTTTTTTTACACTACCTACCAGCAGGGGGACTGTCTTATATTTTAGACAGTCCCCCTGCTGGCAGTTCCATAGCCAGCTATAGGGGGCCATGTGATCGCTCTTTGAGAGCGATCACATGGCCCCCGGGGGCCTCATTTGCCGGAGGGGGGCTGCCTGGGCTGTCAGGCAGCCCCCCGGAAGAGGATCGCGGCGGAGGTGAGTATATATATATTAATAGTAAAATACACCTAGACAGTGTATGTGTGTGTGTGTGTATATATATACACACTTAGATTATATATATATATATATATATATATATGATCTAAGTATATAATTATTTTTTTTTACACTTATTTAACTTTTTTTTTTTTTTTTTATTTGATTTCAGCCAGCAGGGGGACTGTCATTACAGTTAGTCCCCTTGCTGGCAATGCCTGAGCCAGCTTTACCGGCCATGTGATTGTGAGGTCCTCACATGGCCTGGGTGGCTGCTGGAGGGCGGACGTGCCGCGGGGGGCTCCCTGGGAGTCCCCCCACCTGTGATCGCCGGCGTGGGATCGCCGGCGACCAGGCAAGTAAAAAAAAAAAACCGGAGGGCGTACAATTACGCCCAGCGGCGTTTAGAAACGCTTAAAAAAAGGACGTAATTGTACGCCCTCCGGTCTTAAGGGGTTAATGCATTATAGAGACAACACATCAACTATGTTTAGAAAAGATGAGATGCTCAACTCAGGAGGTCCCAGATTTGCTGCTGATCAGAACTGAGAAGGAATGCGCACTTTATCAATGGGTTACTCCAACTCTATTTGCCACTTTTGGGTTTTAAGCACTGAATTGAGCAGTGAAACTTCAGAGGCATGATCTATACACCAAAACTGCTTCATTAAGCTAAAGTTGTCTTGGTGACTATAGTGTCCCTTTAAGCTGTGGTGGTTTTGGTTACTATAGTTCCCCTTTAACTAGAGCCAAGAAGATTGTGTTAGGGTTATACATGTATTCATGGTGCCAGAGAAAAATCACATTTTTTTTTCTGTAAAAAACAAACAAAAAAACTTCAGTAAGTAATACAGACATGTAAAGATATTTACCTTTTATACATCTTCAATAAATGTAATACAATGTGCCTTAGTAAATAAATAGTTTACCTTTGGCGTTGGTCCCCCCCTTTTTAAAAAAAAATTACGGTGAGACCTATACGGTGAGACCTGTTCTAACACATATTATGGTAGAGCTGCAAGAATCACCATCCAATATACTGTACATATATACTTTTTATCATTATGAGAAAAGGGGGGTAAAAAAATCTAAAAAACTGAACTAAACAAATCTACATGTATAGATAATCCGTATCTGGGCTTGGGTAGCAGAGAATCAAACTACATGTATAGGTAATGGTTATGACATATTCATAGTGCATGGCCTTCCTGTTTTTTCCTACAGTTAGAGGGTGGGTCTAGATTCATATATCGAATGTCTGCACTGTTCCAGCACGTTGTGTAGAATGCTGCACTCACTGCCAAGTGATGCAAGACTGTGATAATGGGCGCTCCGCCCACCCGCATAAATAGTGCATGGGAAGCAGGCATCGAACAGTTGCAGCATAGTTAGTGGCTGAGAGCTGTAAAGATGACGGATATCGAAGACTTGCTGCCCCAGAATTTTGCCTATGTCATCCTGACTTTCATCTACAGCTATGTAATGCTGATGTACCTCGGTATAAATGTGGGGAAAGCAAGGAAAAAGTACGGAGTGAAGGTATTGTAGGTGCACGCTTTTCCCTGAAGACACTACATTGTTTACTTGAATTATTTAGTGGGAGTTTATCTTCTGTCACGCTTGAGTCTATGTATCAATATTATTTGTGTGTTATACTAAAAAAAGGGCTTATTCACTAAACTCCTGATTATCATACATGTTTTTTTTAAATAATCAATATGTGACTATAGGTCAGTTCTTTCAAGCCATTGGAAATTGTATTTGTTACAGTTGGGAGTTTATCATTATTTGTGTGGTATACTAAAAAAGGGCTTATTCACTAAACTCCTAATTGTCATACATTTTCAAAAATTAGGTAAAAATAATCAATATGTAGGTCAGTTTTTCAGGCCATTGGAAATTGTATTTGTTACAGTTGGGAGTTTATCATTATTTGTGTGGTATACTAAAAAAGGGCTTATTCACTAAACTCCTAATTGTCATACATTTTCAAAAAATAGGTAAAAATAATCAATATGTAGGTCAGTTTTTTTCAGGCCATTGGAAATTGTATTTGTTACAGTTGGGAGTTTAGAGAATATACCCCTAGTACTTGCAAAGCCCTTTTCAGAAACATGTTAAGATGCATGTTTATCTGCAGAAATACAAATGAGCTCTGAGTCCAACCCTCAAAACAGACCAGGTTTAAAGTTCTCTATTTTTGAGCACTCCAGGCTTGATCCCACTACCACGCCCACACACATATTTAATGCATTATAGAGAAAATACATCAACTATATTTAGAAAAGATGAGATGCTCAACTCAGAATGTCCCAGATTTGCTGCTGATCAGAACTGAGAAGGAATGCGCACTCTCAGTGGGTGTCGGGCTTATGCAATGTATGATCATATACTGTAACTAAACCCCCATAGTTTTTTTGCCTAGGTGAGGTTTGTAAATAAAACTATAACATTCTGTGAGACCTGAAATTGATGTTTAGTGAATGACCGAATGCGTTGGATTTTGTATGGTGTATAAATGGGCCCCAGCAGCACCCTATAATGTATGCATGTTCAGGTGAGTGCATATATGTTGAATACCGTGACCATTTCAGCCATTTAGGAGTAGTAGGAATTTGAGCACAATTTTTATTTCTATGTTGTTTTGTCTGAAGTTTGAAATTTGGTTGAATCCCTAATCATTCATTCTTTCACAAATAACCCGGTTTGTTTAAATAAAATAAGTTTACTTTTATAGGGAGGATAGTCATTGCTGTAACATCGTATCATGTGTGATTTGACAATATTTAGTTAGAATTTTCACTTGTGGCCGGTTTCTTTGTAGCTCTCGGTCTCTTCTTCTTGGTGTTTCTTGAAAACCACTCATTTAACGTTGCAAAACTGCTTGTCATTCTGCCTACACAGAAAATTCTGTAATTGAACTTTTAACCAGTTGTCTAATACTACAGAACACAACCCTGTAGAAACCTGTTAGACTAGAAACAGATTCAGGGAAAACATTCAATATGTAGTATTGAATAGTATCTACTAACAATATATAGCATTTGAAATTCGACAAAACAATAAGTTTGTAAAATTTGGAAACTGAAATGAGCACCTTCCAAATATGATTCTGTAACCTCTAGAAAAATTATGGGCATCAGTATTGTGCTTAGTAGCGCAGCTGAATTCTTTTATTTTTACAGTTCCTCATTCTCTCATCAGACTCACAAAATTCATAGCAACTACGCAAAGTGTGTGCAAAAATAGATCTATAGAAATCTATACATTGTGTCCATAATTCTATTTTGGATAGGTAGGCAGGTAGATTTAATCCAGGTGTTTTCCCCACCAAGTTTGCATATGTATCCTGTGCACAAAATTTACAGTGGGACTGTGACCTCATAAAACCCCCCTGGAGCAGGGTATTAAAAGAGCTTAAAGACTTAGCAAATGAATATTTCGAAGACCATTTCCTAGCTGTTTTTTGGATTTCAACATATTTCATTTTCCATGATAGAGAAGATTTCATATAATTGAATTGACGATGGCCACAAAAGTTCTAATCTCAAAATACTGGCTTAAACATGATATCCCCTCTTGGCTACAGGTTGTAAATCAGGTTGAATAACCATGTAACATGGAAAAGGACATCTATCAGGAAAATATTAAATGGTATGATAAAAAATGGACACCTTGGCTGGGACGGCTGATATTAAAACAAGACTAGTCCTTTCATTCACAACCTTCATCATTTGTACTAGAGTCCAACAGGCCAATAGCCTCGTCAGAGACTATAAATAAATACTCCCAATTTATTTGTCTTCTACAATCTAATATATATAAAAAGCAACAAATGTAGCTGCACTTGCGGTCTGTAGTTAAAATCTACAATTCTTTATTGGTTCACATTAAAATAAGGATCGACGTTTCAGTCCTTCTTGTGGACTTTCCTCAGGATCAGAACAGGAATACTGATGTACAGAAACTCAAATATATGCATACATAATTAGTAACAAGAGTGAAATAGGTTAGATATTCTAACTTACCCCAGGTGTGATGCCGTCGCCGTTTATCTGAATGCCGGGCGCATGCGTGTAGTGACTCCTCCCCCCTTGTGATGTCATCACAAATTAATGTGATGACGATCAACACTTTCTTATGGCAACGCTTGTATACAAATAATACGTGCTCATAAAATTTGATGAGAGGATGATTATGGATCATCTAGATTTAAGGTGCATGGAGTTATATTTAGATTAAAGTGAACGGATGAACAAGAAGTGAAATATTAACATTTTATGTGTATTTAAAACGCCTATTTAGGGTGCAGACACACTTCATGAGAGCTCCCGGCAATCAAAGAATATTACACCCCATCTGGGTCGCAAAAACACCCAATACCTACCCCATTGGAGTCCCATAACCATAGGGAACAGGGATGGGACGAAAAACTAAAAAATTAAAGCCTGACAAACCACATCCGAGCCAGAATATCGGCGACCTTCTGCGCCGGGCTAACAGCATGGCTAGGCCCAAGATGGCTGACTACCCCGAGAACTTCTCGGATGTATCGGATGACTTCTACCTGGAGGGTGAGGAAGACGAAATGTCCGTACCGCAACCCACCAAAACGGTCCCCAAAGCATCTGACTCCTCACCGGTCACCACTGAGGTCCTCACAACGCTTCTAGCGACCCTCCAGAATACTATACTGGCGGACACAGCTAAGATCCGCGAGGACATAAGGGGCCTGTCGGGCAGGTTGGGCACCCTGGAGGGAACCTCCGGGGAACACACCAAGCAAATCTCCTCCCTACAACGAGAGACCAACTTCATCGGCAGCACAAATCATATGACCAACACCTGGCCACAATGGAAGACACAAGGCGCAAAAACAACGTGAAAATAAGGGGAATCAAGGAGGACATACCGAACGATGAGTTACCTCACCTCCTGCGGCGACTATTTACAGAACTACTACCCACGAGACAAGGCCGAACGGTAGGCCTAGAAGAATCCTTCCGGATCCCCAAGTCGCCCAAAGCGCCAAAAGGGACCCCCAGGGACCTGGTGGTCCGCTTCCTGACCAGTAAAGACAGAGCTGCAGTAATGTCCGCGGTCA
Source organism: Pelobates fuscus (assembly GCF_036172605.1). NCBI lineage: Eukaryota > Metazoa > Chordata > Amphibia > Anura > Pelobatidae > Pelobates > Pelobates fuscus. Next base: position 252,590,679 of record NC_086317.1, on the reverse strand, counting down.
GAGACCACACGCCATATGTTTTCGAAGGCATGCACCTCACCTTCTTTGCGGATCTATCAGGATACACTCTAGCGTGGAGAAGAACCATGGCACCATTTACTGCCATACTTAGACAACACAAGATTTCATACCGCTGGCGAAGGGCACACAGCCTACAGATCCTGAAGGATAATGTCACACAAGACGCTAAAGACCTCACGGAAGCTGCAGGACTGCTAGCCACCAATGGACAGAGCAGGGCAGAACAAACCCCCCCATAGATTGAATCCCTCCACAGCGAAACCATTTGCACCCAGGGGACAACAACTGGCCTCCAGCTCAGCGGACAATACCTGAGCTCACCGACAACAGGAGGGGGACTCTACCCTAGTAACCAACGTTTACAGACAAAATTTCATTTCCAGTTGATATTAGACAGGTGGATCTCCACCGCTTCCCAACAGTCTCCACGGGCTCCTAAGCGCCGGCATCAGATGACACCAGACTGTAAGATGAACTTGTCCCTCCTAACATGCCTCATCTTTTCACTATTTATCCCTCCTAACATTATAACCTAAAATGAGCACTGTCGGTTTATACAATGACTCTCTAGTAAGATTGATCTGTCAAGATTTATTTTTCTCTAGTCGCAATAGTTACAAAAATTACTATGCCAATAGCTATGAGAGTATTACTCTATTCTCCAATTTGTAAATGGTTTATTCCTCCTAAATGATGTTATGCTGTGTAAAGGCTATGTATTCCGTAGGTATCTGCACTGTTGAAAATTATATATGCAAACGTAACACATTGGGCTCACCACGATGGGTACACCTAAACGATGTCTGCACCTGAGCACACCATCTTACCTGCAAGCAACATAACTTGAATAATCGCTAGAAATAGCTTAATAATCAACACGCAGACACTCATAAGCAACAGCCAGTACACCTTTATTATCATAACTCAGTGTCTTAATGCTTTTGTATTTTTGATTTATGTTCTCAAATTTTAACCAACGACTCTACCTAGGATTTAGCGTGATATTTCGCCCTTCCATGGGCAACATAGATATAAATGAAGGAACACGGCCCCAGGAGCTACCCCCATCTACAGCAGCTTAGCAAGTTTACTTACCACGTGTAAATCACCTAGCCTTGTCAGTACACTAGGCCAGTTCTCCTGCACTCTCCTACGCGGCACTACATGGCTCCTCGTAGGCCACCAGGCACACCACACACTTAACCCCCTCAACTGTCTAACCAGGATTAACGTGCTTAGCGCAAGCTCAAACACGATAATGAACCTCTACCTGAAATCAACTGACGAGTTTACACCTTGCTTAACCGTAACGTTGGCGCTATAACATTATAAGCCTGTTTGTTATACCAGTCTATGTCATTATGTTTCACGTTCAACCGTGACGTGTTACCATTAGACGTTTATGCTTCCATTATGCATCTATATATAAAAAATGTGCACTACTTAAATGCCATAGTTGTGAATCGCTGTATTATGACCATGCTTACGAAAGCTATTGTGGCAGAGTAAGCTGTTTTGTTCACTCATGCACTCAAAAATAAAGAATTAAGGGGGCGGAGCCTAACCAGCGAGCTAACAAGACGCACTCTGTCAGAGCTCCCGTCACAAGGCTACAAAAAGCGACGAATAAACCGGGCTGCAGAGCTACAAACCCCCTAAGTACTAAGGCTCACGGCACTAGGGTAACCCGCCGGAACAGAATGCCACCCAACTAGACACCCGGGATGACTGGGCAAAGTAACAGCAAACTGAGGCCTAACATGGGAGGTGGCGAGGAGAGACTGCCGCTTTCCCGCCAACCGCAAGCAGCCATAAACAAGCAGAACATGCAACCCCCCCCATGGACCGGTGGGGGACATCCCGGTCCCCGCCAGAAGGAGGGCCTCGGGCCCTAGACCCCATGTCTAAACCTGTGATTTATCCAAGCAAAGTGGGACCCTGGACCTCCAAGATGGCGGACACACTCAGCCCAGCAAAACGAAACAAGCAATCAACTAACCGTTCGGGCGCTGACTATAATAACTACATCACAGCGGAAGGTTCACTAACCGCAACCCAACAAGAGGTCAGGGTACAGCCGCATCTTTAAAGCACTGTGGAAAAAGCTGGAGGCCCTCATGCAGACCCCCTTGTCGGGGACAACACTAGGCGGCACACCACAGGGCCCAACAAGCAGCCGTGGCACCCGAGCACCGCGGGCACGGGCTAATGGTTCAGCGGCCCGAAGGAGCCCTCGCAACCCACGACATCACCTGCACATGCGGCGTCCACATGCAGCAGCAACCAAGCAAAGAGAACTTAAACGCCAGGCAGCGGGGCAGGGGCAACAAGCAAGAAATGACCGACCAAATCCGACAAGCAGAACCCGGGGGTAAGAGCACCACGGCGACACACGGGTAGATCTCACAAACCCCCCCTGACCTGGAAGAAGAATAGACCACCAAAACGTGAAAGGCACCGGCATCAAGAAGGGGGGCTACAGAGACCACCAGACCCTGTCACTGTCAGCTCTGACAAGAAAGGCTTGAGGCGCCCACAAACTAAGCATCTCGCCATGCTCCCAGCCAGCTACAGCCCACCCCCACAGCCTGGACCTGAGAAGCCACGTCTGCTGCCACAAGTCACCAAGCTAGTACAAGGGAAAGCCACAGCATCACCTGAACGGAAGAGACACCAACCGAACACCGGAGTGGGATGAAGCCCCAACCTGTGAACCCAGAGACTGAAAGCCACAAACCCACTAGACACAGAAAAATATTAAGACTAAACTTTGTCACAACACTATCACCCAAGGGCAAACCACACAGCACACACTCCCATACTTGATACCAACCTACCCAAAACCAACGCACATTCCAACATGCCACTACAACATAACATAACCCACCAAGCTACACATTTAGTGTTAAGATGTCTGTGCATGTAATGCCTTGCCTCTTTGTCACTCCGCTAACCTCTTCTACCGCTAAGCTACATACCTTCCTATGAGCATAATCTCAAGCGTACCAAACTATTTCATATGCATACCTAGCCTTGAATGATTCCTACTTACCATGAATTGTCGACGTCTCATAGCTAGTTAACCTCATGTTATAATATAATATGTTTATTACCTACTATAATCTGCTGATGTTTCAGAACATAGTAATTTCACTTACTATAAAATGTGCTGTTCAATAAGCCGCAAAACAAAATGCTATGTCTATGCTTGCAGCAGCTGTTGTGGCTCTGCATACTCACTGTTACCCTAAGCACAAATAAAATAAAGAATTTGAAAAAAAATAAGAATTAAAAAAAACACCTATTTTGGATAGATTCCACTAACTTTCTCTGTTTTAAGAAGGAATATTGAAAGTACGGTAAGTTATAAATTAATTTACTTTATTTGCCCCACAACTATGTGACAGGGTTCTAACCAATTGGTATCTATATGTAATAACATTATTATGTAGACACTATTAGTAATGTATTTTTAACATTATATTCCTCCACTAGCATAAGAGATAACAGTATCATTCTGATGTTTGTCACTTATATGGGAGTTTGCTTGGCACTTTTTATGCACTTTAATTTTTATACATTAGCACCATAAGCACTTTATGCACTTTTATCTCGTAAGCAGTGTCACTTTAATTATCGCAAGTATCACTTTATAGTATAGTGGTTATACCCACTTATACTCTAGTGGAATCTATCCTAACCCTATAGTGTTCCTTTAAAGTCAATTGTGTGTCTTGTCAAAGAAAGGGTTGGAGAAGAAATATATTAAGGCAGAGGGTAAAATGGGCATGAACCCAATTATCTAAAAAACAAGGACTGGACAAGTGCCCTGTCCACTAGATGGAAACGGAGTTTAAACTTAAATCCTTATTGGGTATCTGTTAAGAAGAATAAGAAATATAGTAGGAAAGGTGGACAGAATCAATACTACCACATTTACATAAAAACATGAAAACAATGTGAGGTGTGTGTGTGTGGGTGGGGAGAGAGAGAGAGAGAGAGAGAGAGAGAGATAAAATCTACACACACATATACATAAATCTCATGTTAACCAAGGTATTTACAAGTGTGTATAGATAAAAGTATAATAAAACATAACTAACTATATACAAAGTATGTCCACCGGTGTTAGAGTCTAAATGTTGTAAACACAGAACTTTATCTTAATTGTTGTAGGGTATTCAGTCTAAAGGTAATATTGGCTCTGTGACAAGCTGTTAGATCTAACTATGTGTACAAGTTGGGCAACTTGTGCAAAGTCTCTATTCCTGCAGCATCCTTGTGAAACCTAGCAAACCGAAGAGCAACAATGTTGCAAGCAGGTTATCTAGAAAAAAACCCAAGTAGAAACCTCAACTAAATATTGCTATCAAATGAGCATATATTACCAAGTTAGTTTACTCTAAAATCTACACCAAACTAATGCATGTGGTCCTCCAATACTCTAAAAGTAAGTATCACTGTCTTGTGCCCACAGGGACACCTGGGTGGGGAATATAAGCCAAAGCTAATAGTCTCTTGGATACCAAATAATGTGGTGACAGAGCAAAAAAGACATACTGCACTGCTACTATACCTCTATTCTGTGCCTTCGAACTCTCTCTAATAACAGCAGTGCCGTAATAAACCGAGCATACCTGAACCTGTCGAAACAATAGAGAAGGGGGATCCTGCCTTCTCTGAATTGTCGAGTGGTATGAATACTATGACACCAGGTTTGGCTACGATCTAAGGTGTCCAAAGTATAACTGAGCCCCGATGCGCGTTTCCCCGGTTGGGCGAATAAGAGATGCATTTTGTCAACTTTGGCTTTTACCATAAGTCAAAGTAATTCCTGTTTGGTCGTATGATAGCTTTTATTAGCATGGCCAATATGGACAAAGCAGCCAACATAAACATTTAATAAAGATTTTATATTTCTCTGAGAAGAATTATTAGCCATATGTATTTAACTAATATCGCAATGCTTTCATTTGTCTCACTGCAGGCACAGGGCATATGCACCACAACCACTGCATTAGGTTGATACTAGTAATGTGTGGTGTGTGGATAGAATTCCAAGTAGTGGGGCTATTTTGTTTGTGTATATGAAAAATGCAACAGAGGATTTAAATGGGAATTAAGCACCCATATAAAGAAATGCAGATAATTATAGAGAGTTTGCAGAAATATCCACATCCACTTTGTCTACCATTGTTCCACGTATTTAGGTCTATTCGCTAAACAAACAAGTTGATGTACATCTAAATTAGACTTTAGTACACACCTCCAGTTAGTTTCCTTTTTATGTTGGTACTGTGCAATCCGTTTTCTAACAGTCCTTCCTTTCTCATTGCAGTATCCACAGATGTACTCTGACAAGGAGAACGTGTTTAATTGTATCCAGAGAGCACATCAGAACACCCTGGAAGCATATCCCGCATGGTTGATCTTCCAACTGATAGCAGGTCTTGCATATCCAGTAAGTTAATGCATTTGTGTATGTATGAACACTATTGTGAGACCCAGCATTTTTGTTTGTGTCCTAGAACATCATATAATATATGCCACAAACCCTGTCTAAATGAAAAGCTGCACTTCAATGTCAGATTGGTTTGAATTCTAATCTGACATTGCACAGTTGCTCTGATTCACTATAATTTGTAGAAATTCTAAATGTTGTTCATACAGTGGGACATGGATCTAGACAAGGGGTTCCCAATTGATGTTTTCCTGTGGAACCCTTTGACATAGTGTATCAACGTTGTGGAACTCCCCCACACAGACACACACACCTTGAAACAGTGTGTGTGTGCGCATATGTATGTTTGAAGGTGTGTGTATCTGTGTTTGTATGTGTCTGTGTATCAAGGTGTGCAGATACACCTTGACACACAGATACACACAACTTGACTCACAAATACACCCAGTGACATATACACACACTTGCACCCACAGATACACACACTGACACTCAGATCTACACACACACACACACTGGCACATACTAACACACATACACTCTCACTGACAAACAGACATACAAACTCTCTAACAGACACACATTTTTTTTTACAATTTACTCCACCCAGCTCCCCTACCTTTATGAGTGCTGGCATGCAGTCCATGGGGTCCACTTGGGCTGCTGGCGTGCTGAGCATGAAGTCCCTGGGGTCCAGAGGGGCTGCTGAGCGGCTTAGCGGCGAGGGAGCAGTGGTCTCCCTGCTAAACTCCTTTGCGCGCCACTTATTGATGCCGGAGTGACGTCATATTCCGGCTCCAGCAACTCTGCAGTGCGCGCGAGGGATCTGAGAAGGGAGCTCACTGCTCCCTCGCCCATTTTATTTTTTAAACTTTTGGCGGAACACCAATTGGGAAACGCTGATCTAGACGAACTAGGTTCACTAAACAGTACATGGTGCTAAATGAAAAACTGAATTGCATGATTCAGACTAAACTAGCAATTCTGTAGGTAAAGTCCAGTATGAGATTTTTTTCAAATCTGTTATTTTAGACTACATTTTGCAATTTTCTAAAATTAGTGTTTAGTGAATTAATCCCATTCTAATTGAAAAGGGCTTTTCCATTTATCTATTTGTTTGTTTACTGATAAATTATGTATAAAAAGAGATGAATGGGGGGGGCGGAGCCTAGCTTCCTAGCAGGGTGGACGTGCTCCACGAGTGCTCCTGCACACCGACGACTAAAACGGGGGATATACCCCGATTCATCGCTCACTCACTGCTGAGAAGGTGCCTACTGATTGGGGGAGGCCCAGGGAATCGTTTTGATGTCAGACACACACCCGTACCCCATCGGGCCCCCACAATTCCGACCTGAGGCCTAACCGCGATCGAGCCAGGGAGAGGCGGCCGCTCTCCTGGATGGTAACCTCGCAGGTGATACCCATACAGTGCTCACCTCCAACCCCCCCCCCCTCTGGACCGGCGGGGGTCATCCCGGTCCTCGCTGGGGACGATCACCCCCACATCACGACTAGCACGAGAGACAACGACTGAAAAGAGGAGAAGCAACCAGGCCCTGATCAAGATGGCGGCGCAAGCACGGTCTAACAGGAACCGCATACTCAACACGCCACCCCAGCACATAGGGGTGTTCTTTGACAGGATTTGTGCCAGCCTGTGGACCACGCTTCACACTCAGAGACCGGCCTACATGAGGGCGATACAGGAGGTGGCAGCATGGATTCGCCCGGCAACACGACGCCATTTTGGCGGGAATCCCCCTCCACGCAAACACAAGCGGGAAAAAGCCCAATTAAGGCGACAGCTCCAGCACCCAAGCCGACTGTTGCCAGCCAATTCCCTGAACCAGCAGACCGGCACACCCCGGACTGTTTATCGGTCAACACTCTTATGCTCACCGTTAAGTAAACAGCAGACCCGCTCATCACGGCAGACAGGGGCGGAAAGAAGGCGCAAGATTAGATTCACGGATCCCTGGGACTGCTACTCCCATCATCACCATTTGGACATACTAAGATCCAAAAGCCCACAGCATCCTGCCTCACCTCGGGTCCCCATCACAGATGACCGGATTAAAAGCAATATGATAAGTCACTGCATGGACTACCTGCTCCAGCACACCAGTGGCGTAGGGTGAAGGTTTGCGGTAGCCTCTCTCCCTGCCACCACTTCGGTCGGCAGAGCAGAACTAAATAAGTACTTTCTTGCTTATTATTTTATTATTTTATAACCAACGGTCTCTAAAATATAGATTGAGCTGTATACATTAGCTTGCTTTTTCTGCTTTCTAGAGCCGACAGGAACTGTTTGTACATGAATGCTAGATCTGGCTAACTACACCCGTACATTTTGCATACCATGCATCACAAGCGTCTGCATTATCTTGCTTACTTTAAAAATGCTACAAATAGGCAACCTTGAACACATACCCACAGGTTTCCTAGCCTCTCTGTTTAAATTGCCCACAAAATGCTCGCTTGTTTTAGCAAGAAATGTCGGTACAGTGCTTTAGTTCAGAGCATGAATATCCTGTTTCTGTTACATATGTTAAGCCTTTGCTTTGCTTTACTTTAGTCCGGATAACTGGAATGTTAGCCACAGGAGTTAACCTCCACTACTGACTTACCTGTGTAATCCTTCTTAGATAAGCTTTTAACACAGGTGAACATCAGTCTACTCACCTACTTAATCGACCTGGGGTCTTCAGCTGAGTACTAATAACCACCTAGCCTATATAAAGGGGGTAGCCCACACCGGGTTAGAACCTGCATTAGACCTACTCACTCTTATAAAGCGACATAAACAGACCAGACAAGCGACCTCACAGTCTACCTGTAATGGCAACAGCTCAGGTCTTGCACTACATAACTTCGATGGGTACAGAGGAATTTCTTGCAATCACAGAAATGCTTAACTATGCGACTGGTTCCAGTAGTATAAGCCTGTAGATTATGCCTAGTATCCCTGCTCTCCAGGTGATCACTCCATTATATGTTATGTAGGAGACTATAAGCAAATATACCACGCCTGCGATTATCTTTTTATTGCACCTCATAAATATTGTGTTTGAATTTAGCTTGATTCACAGACGCGCTAACTGTTTTAGCATAATGTTTTAGCATAAATTCTACTACTTGTCAAAATTGTTACTAGATTGTTACCACGTACAAAAAAAAAAAGTGCAGTTTCTTTTGAGTACCACATTGTCAATACTGGTGCTTAATCCATGCGTGCTGTTGTGGCACTTGATATATGCTTGTAACTCTTCATGCACAAACAAAATAAAGAATTAAAAAAAAAAAAAGAGATGAATGGGAAATATTACATTGTAGAATTGCTGTTTAAATTGCTGATTCAAAATGTCATAGTAGTAATCTGTTTATTTTAAACAGACATGCCAGTAAATAGTTGACATAGCAGTACAAAGTAGTCTGCACAGATGGCAGCTAGCGAAAACAGGTGGTGTATGATTTTTGTTTGGCCAACATTAGGTGTAAAAATATAATGTACATGGCGGGATTTATCAAGGTGACAATTACCATGGAAACCAATAGATTGCATCTCATAAATTGTTACTCTGCACTTAAAATAAACACCTGTTTTTGCCTTTATAAATCTCACATAAAGTGTAAGTTCCAAATAATTTGTGTGTGTTTTTTGTTTTTTTTGGGTTCTCAAGTAATTCAATCTTTTTTTTTTTTGCAAACACTCCTGCATGCTTGTCAATCCTAAAGCGTAGCAAGGATAATGACTTTGCTCTGTACACAGAAGCACTTTACTCCTCTGCACTCACACCAGTAAAAGCTTAATTAGCATTTACTGGGCTGAAGGGATGTATAAACGTGGAAACGTTGCCCCGGTTGGACTTCAATTATGACATGCTTACTGCAAGCCTGCTTACAATTCTCTGTGTTAATTTGTCTTTGGATTATTTGTTTTTACTACAGATAGACTGACTACCTTTGACAATTCTCTTGTGTCTTTAATGCTGTTCCTGTAACCGAGCTAATGCTGTTATTTTTATATTCTCCCCCCCCAGTTGTCTGCATCGGTATTGGGTGCTATTTGGGTAACCAGCCGCTTTTCCTACGCCTGGGGATATTACACAGGAGGTGAGAGCCTACTTATGTTATACTGGCTAGAGGAGACAGAATCAGGACAGTATAACAATACAATCATTTACTTGGGTAATCAAGCAAATAGTGGGATGTCTGAAAGTATGTTTGTCTGTTTGAGCTTACAAAATAAGCTCATGGAACACACCACTGAAATGTTGACGAGTCTACTGGGCTTCAACTATCCACCAACAATACATGGATAATCCTGACATACCTTAGTGCAGTTATATATTATTATTTGTTTATATTCGTATCTGCTACATAGATAATCTTTTGTATTTTAGGTAATACTATCCCAAATATCAATTAAATATATTACTTGTGGGGTGACAATGCACCATTTATTTTCCACACTGCATGATATGTATGTGAATGTTCCTGAACGGTGTTTCTAATTCTGTTGCTCTACTTGCAGATCCACAGAAAAGAATGAAAGGCGCTTATGGTTATATAGGACTCTTCGGGGTTATCCTGATCTCTCTTGCTACAGCTCTGCAACTTCTCGATGTTATTTGATTAAATAGCTTACTCTTTTTGATAACATTCCAGTTTGTCTTTAGAAATTCCTTTTCAGAATAGGTATGGAAATATATAGCTGGGTTAGCTCGTGTTACTATCAATATAGATTTCTGAAACACATTTTGTTTTATCATTACGTTTGTACTAAAAAATAAAATACTAATTATTCCATCTTACGTGTTGTACTGGAGGTGTTTGTCAGTTTTGTTTTCTTTTTAAAGGGTTACTTCAGACTCCTAGCCAACTTTAGTTTGCTAAAAAGCTTTACATGTGAACAATGTGTAATTTTTTTTAGTTGTCTGGCTTTCAAGCAGACAACCGTTAATATTACTTCCTGGTTTTGTTAGCTCTATGCAGCTGACCTCAAGACGCAGCAATTGCCCAGAGCACCTGACTTACAAAGACTTCTCATTGCGCTGTGATGGACAGCCACAGAAAGTCTAGGCTGGGTTAGAAGGGGAGAGCTTGCAAAGGCAGCAGACACGAGAACTAAAGGTTCTGCAAACTGTTTTTAGATATAACTCCAATGAAAAATACATAATTAAATGCATGCAAGTTTTCATTGGGGTATATTTACTAAACCATGATTTTGTATTTGGGCAGTGGAGTGTCCCTATAAGTTCTTACAGGAAATACCAGTCATGGACTTAAGATTATTTTAGGACTGGTGCTGACAATTATGGTGCTCTTGGGCCTAATTACAGAATCTTACAGACAGAAAACACTATAACAGCCTTGTATCTGGTTGACCTGGTACTAGAGGAACACTTGCAGGATACATTTTAAGTCTTAATACCCTATGTCAATCTTTCTCTCCTACCAATAAGTTCAGTCTGTCTGTCCATTAAACAAGACCCAAAAGCTCTCATCTCCTCTCTCTCTCACTAATCACAAACTGTGAACCTTCTCTTATCAGGATTTACTTTTCCACTTCCTTCCTGGTATACAGACTAAAGCAGAGAAGGTGGATGTAGTAGAAAGTACATATGCCACAAGGTTGACCGGAGGATGTTGGACAGTTAGAAGCAGCAAGAGGATTTGTGCTTAGCTTGCTATCAGTAAGTTAATTTTTAGGATCAATGTCCTATTTAATGGGCATGGGTCATTAGTCCTTATACTAATGCCAGCCCTGAGCACTATATATCCAAACTGCAAGAATGCTTTAGAACACAGCAAGTGTATCTTGCTTAAAAGGTTACTCCAATTAAAAAAAAACTAGTATTTTAATTTAACACCATTTTTGGTTAGCTTACTGTAATATTCTCCCCTCACTAAAGGGGATGGATGTTAGGGAGGACGGGTTGAGAGAAGGATGTATGGCAGAGATCATACCACCACTGGTCAAATTTCACCATTATGCTATGCGTGCTGAAGACAGACGCCAAATATGCACAGAATTAACATTAACTAATGACACTGCTGGAGGTAGAGTTACACCTACTGTAGCAAAGGGCTTTAATTCTGTATGTGCATTGTTTTAGACTGAAATACACATACAGACTCCAAGCACCTTAGACCTGTAAACGTCTATGTCCAAATGTTGCATTATTACACTGTAAATAAGATTGTTACGATTTCTGCATTGAGGCAAATGGTTTTATGGAAATGCAAGTCATTTTTAAGCAGGGTTTGTACATTTCATCTGACCAAAGTTAAGTCAAGGCTGCATGTTTAATTTTATTGTCAGATGTGTACATACGTGTGTGTGTGTGTGTGTGTTTTGTCTTATCTTAAAGAAACACAACCTTTGGAGTTTAGTTTTTGCACTAATAAAATATTTAATATATTTAGAGTTTTACAGATTAGCAAGATAAATAGGCCTGGACTCTAGGACAAACATATTCAAATACTGAACTCCCAACAATTTGCATACTATAGACCCATCGAATCTTTGCCAGTTGCAAAGCAGTTTGCCAAATAACACCTAGAGCAGGGGTTCTCAACCCAGTCCTCAGGACCCCCTACCAGTCCAGGATTTGGGGATTACCTGGGTGTGTCTAAGGTGTTTAAAAGAAAAAAGGGAAAAAAAAAAAACACCTTAGACTCTAAGGTGTTTTTTTCTTCTTTTTCTAAACACCTTAGACACACCCAGGTAATCCCTAAACCCTGGACTGGTAGGGGGTCCTTGAGGACAAGGTTGAGAACCCCTGACCTAGAGAATCTGAATATGTTGGAAAGTAATGTTTAAGGGGGGGGGGGGGTGCTATAGAACTCTGGAATGACCCATGAATCAATTGGCAGGGGGGGGGGGGGGGGCTATAATGCATTGCAATAAACAAATGTAATCTGCAGTGGTTAAAATCATGTATACACAATTGCAGAGTATGACTGCATACCCTGGTAATTGAGTATAAACAATTGTTGGCATGAAGGGGTAAATTGTTTGCAAGGATTTAAGGGATACTTTAAGCACCAAAACCACTACACTAAGATGCATATTCATTTTCTTTTTGGTCTGGTAATGTAAAACATTGCCATCTTAGAGAAAACACAGTCTGGCATTCACACATGAACTTTTAAAATAAAAATAAAAGCAACTTTACTATTAAGATGAGATTAAAAAAAAATCCACTCCTAGAGGAAATGGAATATGAATTTTATTTAGTTTAAAAAGTATATAAAACAAGCATTGCAGCAAGGGGTACTCAGTGTCAGGATTAGTGTTGGCATAGTGCTGAGAGAGAATGTCTCACTACTGAGAGGGTTAGTAGAGATCTAAAAGGGTTCTTAATGCACCATGACTATACCTGGAGTCTGTATGTACAGCATTTAGCTATGAGACGCAACAGATACAGAGTTTAACCCCTTTACTGCCGAAGGTATAACCCCACCTGGCAGCATCGCTGGTGTCAGACAGATCGGAACAAGAGTTCTGTGCTCGCTAATATCCATGCTGTACATATTTCAATGCACAGAATTGTATTCATTGGCTGTGAGAATTCCACTAATGCTCTTACTCAGTGGATGGCGACACTCAAAAACACGGATGTCATTCACCCAGCACCAGAAGAGATAACAAACCTGGTTTGCTCTATTACCGGGTAAGGAGTGAGGCTACTCCTAGCATCATAATCACTTCAGGAGGCTTTAAGGAAACGTAGATCTAACTGGATTTTCGTGAAAGAGAATACCAGAAGCAGGGAATGTGCAAAAGACACCCAGTAGATCCCAGGTAAGTTGTCAAACCGTTCCAAAATAGTTCAACAATTTATACTAGACAGCAGAGCAACAGGACTCGTAACCCCACAGGGTTATATTCTCAGGATTACAGTATGATCCAGCATGTAAAATTGTGTAACACAGAGGACTGATAGGCAACATATACCGGACCTTAGAATGGCTGGACTTACCTACCAAAGATTGGTCAGGAATAGCCGAGGTCAAAGGACACAGAAAGAGACACAACGATAAGGAAAAGTCAGGGATGCCAGAAAACAGGGAAGTCAAACTCAATGCCAAAGTCAAAATACCAGAATAACCAAAATCAATAACGCGCTCTCAAACAACGACAGGGCACTGAGCAAAAGGAGAACTGGGCCTAAATAGCACGCCTGTGCATCTGATTGGTTGTAACTGGCCTATGACCCAAAAGGCAGTTACCAGGTTCCTATTTGCATGATTGCTGCTCTGCACAAACCCTCCTGTGGATTGATTGCTGCTTGGCACAACTTTTCCTGTCAGGACAGCATTGTTGCCCGGCACAACTTTTCCTGCCAGAACTGTATATGCCATTAATCACATTTCTATGTGCGGATGAATACGAGACATATATTACCTGGAGTGTTCCTTTAAGAGGAGGAACAGAGGAAATACAGGAATATGCACAAGCTTCCAGAACAGTTAAAGGGACACTCCAGGCACCCAGACCACTTCTGCTCATTGGAGTGGTCTGGGTGCCAACTCCCACTACCCTTAACCCTGCAAGTGTAATTATTGCAGTTTTTTTTAAACTGCAATAATTACCTTGCAGGGTTAAGTCCTCCCCTAGTGGCTGTCTATCAGACAGCCACTAGAGGGAACTTCCTGGTCCCTAGCACAGGTTTTCTGTGCTAGAGCGTCGCTGGATGTCCTCACGCTGTGTGAGGACCTCCAGCGTCGCTCTATTCCCCATAGGGAAGCATTGAAAATAATTTTCAATGCTTTCCTATGGGGTGCGCTAATGCGCATGCGCGGCATTGCCGCGCATGCGCATTAGGTCTCCTCGGCCGGCGGGCGAGATCAGTCTCGCCCACCGGCCGACGTAAGCAGAAGGAGGAGCGGCGGGGAGGAGGAAGCAGCGACGTGGGACCTGTCGCTGCCTCTGGTAAGTCACTGAAGGGGTTTTCACCCCTTCAGCAACTGGGGATTGAGGGGTGGGAGGGAGAGGGACCCTCCAGTGCCAGGAAAACGGATCGTTTTCCTGGCCCTGGAGTTTCCCTTTAAGACACACATACGTTGGGTCCTCACATGAACAGCCTCCCCACATGTGGATCCTTTGGGTTAGGCAGCCACTGGGACCTTATGCTAATACATAAGTAGGGCATCAGGAAAGGCAACAGATCTTTCAAGGTTTCTAAGCAAGCAAACAGTGATAGAAGGTTTGGTCTATAAAGCCAAATTAATTGGCTCAGGACCAGCTGTCAGCAAATTCATATCAATCCAGTCTGAGTGCAAAAGGCTGCAACAGTATCACAGTGAGCAAATAGTCTTGGTAGGTATTACACCAGACTTAAAGGCGCAGGAAATCTGAGGAATTTTCTTTGAATAACCTTGATAAATACAGTCATATATGCATATTGCACATGTCAAAGCGGCACTGACGGTGACATTGTCGCTGTGGGGAAACAAAGGTGAGTTCTATTTACCTTACCTGTCCCCCATGAATGCCACTATCCTTTTCCGGATGGTCCTCTTCTGCTTCTAGCGCTTCAGCTGAGAAGAACCGATGGATCCTTCATAGAAAGAGGCAATTTTCCTGCAACCATTATTGGTGATTGGTGTGATGTGCACTTCTTGACGGCGGTAGCTCAGTGTCAAGAAGTGTCAGGTGTAAGAAAAATACCAAAACAAATAGTCCCTGCTATGTCTTAGTAAATCATTTGACAGGGTTGAAATTTCAGTCAAATTCTAACACAGTCAATATGATTATTTCATAAAGATTCTTTACAGTACCACTTGCCACATATGTAAATATGCACAGACAAATGTATTCAATTTAAAAACCACGCTTAGTTTATCAGATGCATCCGTATAGCAAGGTAGTACACACGCAAGGTAAAACAAAAATACTTAAAGGGAAACTAATGGCACCAATAAAACTTTAGCTTAATGAAGCAGTTTTGGTGTATAGAACATGCCCCTGCAGCCTCACTGCTCAATTCTCTGCCAGTTAGGAGTTAAATCACTTTATGAACCCAAGTCACACCTCACAGCATGTGACTTGCACAGCCTTCCATAAACACTTCCTGCAAAGAGTCATCTAAAGTTTATCCTTCCTTTATTGCAAGTTCTGTTTAATTTAGTTTTTTTTATCCCCTGCTATGTTAATAGCTTGCTAGACCCTGCAAGAGCCTCCTGTATGTGATTAAAGTTCAATTTACAGAGCAAGCTATAAAATTGTTCAAGGTAAATTACATCTGATTGAAAGTGAAACCAGGTTTTTTTTTTTTTCATGCAGGCTGTGTCAATCATAGCCAGAGAAGGTATGGAAAGGACTGCATAAACAGAAACAAAGTGATTTAACGCCTAAATGGCAGTGAATTGAGCAATAAAACCTGAGAGGCATGAGCTATATACTAAAACTGCTTCATTAAGCTTAAGTTGTTTAGGTTACTATAGTGTTCCTTTAATGAAGCAGTTTTGGTGTATAGATCATGCCTGCGGTCTCACTGCTCAATTCTCTGCCATTTAGGGGTTAAATAATTTTGTTTATACAGCCCTAGTCACACCTTCATGCATGTGACTTACACTTTCTGCAAAGGGATATCTAATGTTCTAAGAATCAAGCTTCCTTTATTGCACATTCTGTTTAATTTTGAATTATTTAACTCCTGCTTTGTTAATCACTGTCTAGACCCCGCAAGAGCCTCCTGTGCGTGATTAAAGTTGAATTAACAGAGCAGGAAATAAAAAAATTCTAAAGCAGCTTAACATCTGATTGAAAATGAAAAGAAAAGGTTTCATGCCGGCTGTGTGTATTACAGCAGTGAGACTGCAGGGACATGATCAAAACTGCTTCATTAAGCTAAAGTTGTTTTGATGCATATAGTATCCCTTTAAATGGTGCATGAATATAATCCCAAAGGTTTTGAAAAGCCCCATTGCCTTTACACTTGATAAAGGCAACACATGTTTGCTAAAATAAAATCTACACCTGTGGTTAGCAGTACAAGCAGCCATACACTACCAGTAGAAAAACCCTACACAAGTCGTTCCCATCCAAGGTCACAAGGCATACCAGTGGTGCAGGTTTTCCCCAATGGAACAGAATTGAACAGCTACCTAGCTTTCCCCAATGGAACAGCTACCTAAATCCTGGACTTTTAGTGTGCTAGGTTGAGAAGTTACCACTGCCCTAAACCACAAGTTCCTGCGCATGACTTTCACAGGTTCCCCTCATTCTGGGAAGTCTTCTCACTAAGCCTCAACCATAACTGGAAGCCAATTAAGCATTGGCCTCTCATGGGTTCCAGTCCTACAAAGAGGCCTTCTGATTGAACCCAGACTTCTCACAATTGAATTACCCTCTATGAGATACTTTTTCCACTGGGCCAAGTCTCTTGTAGGCCCCGATACCAGTGAAATGCTCACTGGGTGAGCTGGCCCAGAAGGCGCCCTAGTGCTAAGAGCCCTTCATAACTGAGCACCAGCCTTCCACTGTTACCACCCTTTCACTTGTTACATGCTACAAGACTCATTCACTTCTAAATATGTTTCACTCCCACTGGAAGGCCCTCTCCAAGCATTAAAACGTGTCTACATCTTTGAAAGAAGGTTTATAGATATTTGTAAAGGTGACCATGCATTATAGTGTCCATGTATATCAAGCATGTCAAACTCAAAGGCTAGCACGGGCCACATAAACAAGGTTTACGTTTATGTAGGCTGCAAAAAAACAAAAACAAAAACAAAAAAATTACATTTTCATAGAAACGTAGGTTTGTTTTGAAAAGTACAGTATAGAAAAAAAACAGCACCCACTTCTCAATACTAAATCCAAGCCCTTGCTTAAAAAACAAACAAACAAAAAATATAAGCCAACAAGCAGACTCCACTTCCATTGCCGCTGCCAGTATGTGACTCCGGAGCCCAGCCTCTGGTATACCCCCAATGGCGCTGTCCGCACACTGTGCTAAAGCTGATCCTCCCGTTACTCCTTGAAACCCTGTGAAGGTGGAGCATGTTGGCGTAATGTCGGAATGTGACGTGGCGTTGTATGCCTCCATGCACCGCCAGGTCCACCACTGTCGAGCCGCGGCCATCGCAACACTGACAGACACACACAATGACAGACACACTCACATACATTATTGCACACTCTCACATAATTTTATTTATTTTCCCCTACCTTTAGGAGCTGGTGAGGGGCCTCTCCCTAGGGTCCAGTGGGGATCTTCTCTTGGGAGGTCTCCTACCTGCTCTTCACTGCTCCCTCACGCGCGCAGTTTAGTGATGCCAGGTGCTGGAATGTCATTCCGGCATCACTACAGAGGTAGTGCGCCAGGAAGCAGTGAGGAGCAGGAAGAACAGACTGAGTTCCCCGCTGCTGCCAGCGACTTCTCCTCCCCGGCCGCGTAAATTTTAGCAGCGTAGGCACCTGTAATGTGGGGACAGCAGGTGCCTACTCTGACTAAGTAAGCATGTCAAACTCGCGGCTCGCTGGGCCGCAAAGATATGCATTGTGGGCTGCAAGTTTGACCTGCTTGATGTATATAATCACCTATGACATTATTGGCAGGATATGCTTATGTTGTGTGTTAAAGATACAGGAAAAGCCAAGAGTCAGTGATAGCAGATAACCAAATATAAGCCAAGGTCAGACTCAGTAACCAGAAAGAAAATGGTGCAGAAATGATGTTCACTAGTCTGAAAATATGAACTTATGTTTTTTTAGTCCTAAGTAGGATCTGATGTAGAATTATTAAAAATCTTTATTGAACTTGTATTGAATTATTGTACTAACTCCATTTTAACCTTACACTGTGACAGACCCTCCATTTTGTCCTCATTACCTGACAGATCCTCCATCTTAAACTACATTACATGACAGAATTTCCCAGCAACATTTAATACAATGAACAGAGACTGTATTTTCTATAAAGACATAGCTGACTCCGGAATTATTGAATCTCCTGTAACATGCAACAAAGTATAACCAAGGCCAGAGCCAAGGCCATGAGAACACTGTACTAATGAAATGTTCTATTCATAAAAGAACCTTGCACCTGACCACAAGATTGACATCACTGACTGTGTAAAATGACGCTCAAGCCCCCCTTTCCACCGAGTAAACCTCATGCTGGGAAAGATGGCGCTTGAGCCGTCTGTCCACACCCGTGTCCAGAACAATACCACCTCCCGGTGGGAGGACACCTAGCTAGTCACTCAAATCCCTGAGCCAATTAATAATATTGATGGGTGGACACTGATATAGTCACATAACATTTAATCCAATTAATGATGTTTATTTGTTATTATCTGATATTCAATGATGATGTCATTTTGCCTTTAACCCCTTAAGGACCAAACTTCTGGAATAAAAGGGAATCATGACGTGTCACACACGTCATGTGTCCTTAAGGGGTTAAAAGGGTCTGCATAACTGTTTTCTAACCAGATGCCATTAAATTTTCTGAAGTGCTTTTAACCTGAACTCCATGTGTCAGTGTGAACTTACTTCTGCGTATACGCAATTTAATCATCTCAGATTTGGACAGGAACAGATAGACATTTAAACATATTTGTTTATTTCTAAATTAATCTACATCAGATCCATATCAGGTAACTGGTCCATACCAGACTAAATACACAACATTATACAAAGGAAATAATGTGCACAGTGACTGAACCAGCAGACAAATAAACATAGATTGTACTGTAATACTGAGTGGTGCAGGTGTGACCCAGCATGGGGTTTATTCATTAAATAAAGAGTTGTAACCTATTAAAAAAAATAATTGCAAAATGTAGGCTAAAATATCCATGCTGTAACTATAGTGGAATTTCAGAATCAACTGCTTGGTCTTCAGCTTTGCAAAAGGCAGTATTTTGTACTTGCGGTTTTATTACCCGTTTTTAATATTCTAAAGTTCTGTGAAATATACTTGCACTATATAAATAATTAACAATATTGCATGCCTGGGCAATTAATTAAGTGCTTCAGAATTCTTTAAACAGATATCCCCTTTTGTGTCTTTCTTGTGTAAAATTGTTCTTATGTAAAAGGTAAACACCTATATCAAATATAGTATTTTGGATGACACACTTTGAATCTCGAAAATACAAAATATTTGACTCTTTAACCCCTTAAGGACCAAACTTATGGAATAAAAGGGAATCATGATATGTCACGTGTCCTTAAGGGGTTAAAGAACTGGAGTTCCAAACCTTATATGGAGGAAGGATATATTTACCTGTACTCAACCATTCCAGGTTGTTTCCCCAAAGCAGGACACACTATAGAAATGTCCATACAGAGGGCAGTGCAAGTGAATGTTTAAACTTCCTTCTGTTTACACTAGTTAATTCCAAGGCGTTTCTGTTTATAGAGGAGAACACCAGCAGCAATGTGAACGAAGCAAATGTTCCCAAACTAACACTAAACCCCTATTTCAGACAGCCATGTGGGTTGACCCACAGATAACCATGTACCATTGTTCAAAATACTCAGAGAGATACCCAATTCAACATTGCACTTTGATTTTGGGCCACAAAAACGCACTCTATGGAATTTATGGCGTTTTATTTTCCTCATTCACATTTTGCCTATTGCTTTGCATTCCCATTACCAGTATGGCTACTCCCTCTGTTTTGCCATTACCAATATGGCCGCTCTTTCTGTTTTGCCATTACCAATATGGCCGCTCTTTCTGTTTTGCCATTACCAATATGGCCGCTCTTTCTGTTTTGCCATTACCAATATGGCCGCTCTTTCTGTTTTGCCATTACCAATATGGCTTCTCTCCATAGACATGTCTATGCTGCTCTCTTTGTTTTCCCATTGCCAGTATGGCCGCTTCATCAGTCACGTGACTGAACCCATGACAGGAAGTGGTTACTCAGAGCATGCGTGTGAAGCTATAACTAGTGTTTATTACAGGGTCGGGTCTCAAAGGTACGACTGTTAACCATCATCGTCTTTTGTATTTTAATTTGTACTTATTATTAACGGAAGGTGTTCTAGTGTTTTGTTTCACAGCTCTTCGTTACTGATTAGTAATGTCATTGTTATGTAGAATGTTAGGTAGTAATATTCTTTGTCTTTGTTCTAAAGCCATAGTTATGTGTACACCATCATACTGGGGGTTCTGTCTTATGATACAGAGAGGGGTATTTTTATTTTTTATTAAAAGCTCCTACATACTTATTAACTATTAAAAGGGAATACGTGGTGGGTGACAGCATTGTAACATGGCTGTCAAACATACAAAATTAAGCATGACTGGTGGATTGGAGTATAATTATCATTTTAAAAAAAGTTATTTAAGTGCTATTTGGTATAATGTGCAAGTACCTTTTTTCTATGTGTACACGTTGATGTGTACTATAGTCATTCCTGCCTTCCAGCTGTAGTGGGAGTTTGAGCGCAGGGCTTAATTTTTGTATTTGCTTTTGTATTACACAGCCATGTTACAGTGCTGCTGCCCACCCCAGTATTATTATTGGCATCTATATAGCGCCAACATATTCTGTAGCACTTTACAGTATTAGGGGGAGGGGGGGGAGAGAGACTCTTGCAAACCCTTTCAGGAACAAAAGGTTGAAGAGAACAAAAAGTAGGTAGGGATTTCGAAAAACACCCCATTCTGTGTCATTAGAGATTTTAGCTTAAAACAGCAAGGTGGATTGTTAGTGTAGGACTCTCTTAAGAGGTTTGCCTTGACATGGCAGGCGAGCTTACGCGTTAATGGCCATTAGAGTGATACTAAAAAACCTTGATATTTAAATGTGCATAGGGATTTGGTATAGTGAAAATGAAATGAAAGCCTGCAGGGACAGGCTATAGACACCAGAACCACTACATTATGCTGTAGGGTTCTTGTGACAATCGTGTCTCTTGAAAACAGCAGAGAATGGTGTGTTGCCACCATCTACTGGCTGATTTCAGCTTACAGGAATATCTCAGTAATGGTAAAAATCAAGCATACCGATTACTCTTTGATTCATGCAGGCAAAGCCCAGCACCACATTTGGCATGGGGAGACCCTTTTAGAGTCTGTTCGGACCCTGTGGGTTTGTTTGTTTTTTGACCACTTGCCAATCCAGAATCATGCGCTTAGCCGCCTTGTTCTCAATAAATTTAAAAGGCTATATGCAGCGTTTACTTTGAGCACTGCACACAGCTCATCTTCTAAAGGAAAACCTTTAAAAACAAAAGTCACATGATCACATTATAGCGGTGTTATTGTAATAGCTGAGTTTTAAACTTTTCTTGGAATGTAGTTTAAAAAAACACAAGAAAAAAACTATCACAATGTCATGTGAAGTCTACATGACCACTGATTAGTGGTTTATGTATATGCTATAATAGTGTTCTTTGTAAACAAGAGTAAACTTGTTTGTTGGGGTAACCAGGTTAATTACTGAGGTGCCAATTTCTATTGAAATGTTCACTTTTTGAAAATTTCTAAAAACGCTAACACATATAAAGTAGCAAGCTATCTGCTTTAAGTGTGTGAATAGTTACTTTAAGACCAAAGTAGGTAAAATGGAAAACACCTAAATCAGTTATGCCACTTACATTTGGCTTTGCTTTCCCACTGCAATAACATTAGGCAGGCCTAACCATACTTCCCACTGTGCTGCTCCCCACTCCACCCACACTTTTCCTGTGTTATTTGCTCATTTGACCTGCTTGCAAATCCTTCCGCAAGCAGGGCAAACCTCCTCCGTGACGCCAACACGCTGGCTTCGTTGCCAGCATGTCGGCTTCTGAATGGAACAACGTCATGTGACTCCATTTCTACACTCCAATGCCGACACTAGTAGCACTGGCATTTGCCACACCTGCGCACTCTCGTCACAGGACGTCGGAAGAGGATGAGCTGCAACCCAGCATCGATGCTGGGATCAGGTAAGTAAATAAAGAGTTTTAAACCCTCTGAACCACAGAGTGAGCTATAGTGCCAGGAATACAGCTTTGTATTCCTAGCAGTTATAGTATCCCTTCAAATAGGTTTCTATCTCCATCTATACATTGTATTAGCAAAACTGCTAGCAATGTATATGTGATGTTGAACGCTCTTTTTAAAAAGCTAAAGTTGTCTTGGGTACTATAGATGCCATTTAAAGGGATACTATAGGCACCCAGACCACTTCATCTCATTAAAGTGGTCTGGATGTAGTGTTCCTGTCCCCTAAACCCTGCTATGTAAAACACTGTTGAAGCACTTCCGGCAGTTTCATGGAGTTTGACTCCTGAAACAAGGGACGTGGGTGCTGGAATCAGGTAATTGTTTAACGTTTTTTTTGTTTTTTAAACCCTTTACTTGGTGTTCATTTTAAGTGCATAGGGATGCTATAGTGTTAGGATTACACTTTGGATTCCTAACACTATAATGTAAGTTTGAAGTTCATTTTGAATTCCTCCATTAGTAAATAACTGAATATTGAGTTGCAGTGCATTAGAGAATGAAAAATATTCTGCAATTCTTAAAATTTTCCAGTTCTATACAATTTGATGCTTAGTAATAAACCCTTTTGTCTAAATAATGAATGACCCATTTCACATATCTCTTATTATACGGATGCCAGACATATTTAGACTAATTTGAATCTTGTTACATTTCGTCCACAGCTCTCTTCAAGATGTCTGGGTTCTTTGATAGCTTGCGATGCTCTGAGTGTATTGATTGGGGCGAGAAGAGGAATACAGTAGCTTCCATCGGGGCTGGCGTTCTAGTGAGTGCTTGGAGCGCAGTATAATGTCTAAATGTTCAAATATTCATGTGAGAGACCTAAAAATAAAGTAGTTTGAATTATAATCCATCTCCATAGAGCATGGTGCCCACTATAAAGTGTACAAGTATTATTGTGTTATGAATTCACACAGCACATTTGAATATTCTTGTACTGCTTGAAGGTATGTATAGGGCTGCAAAACAAAGTGATTTAACTCCCAAATGGAAGAGAATTGAGCAGCGAGACAGCAGCAGCATGATCTGTTCACTAAAACTGCTTCGTTAAGCTAAAGTTGTTTTGGTGACTATAGTGCTCTGTCAATACAATACAATCTTCAACGTTGTCTTGATGGATGTAGATAAATTTGCGTCTATGAAATAATCTTTTAGCTGACATACTGAAGATATTCTATCTGGTATCTTCCATTAGCATCTGCTTCTGAACATTATACAATCCACCCCGTTCAAATGGCTCTGTCACTTCTGAGTATTTCATAAAAAGATATCATCTTTATGAAATACTCATGATGACTGGGTTTGAATTTCCAAATGCAATCCAAAGACAGTATAAGACAAAATAGGGTCAAACCTGAGGTTGACACAGAGTGCCACCACAAACTTCCCAATCCCAACAGCTGTTACAATACCTCAGTGTTGTACTCTCGTGATGTGTGCAAGTACAGCACTGACGTGGCTCCTGGCAGATGACATGTCAGGAGCAGCGGACCCTAACTGGAGATGTCACCCTCTGGGATCTTTGTGAAATATGTAAAGAGTCCTGAAAGTGACACACACACTTTCAATAGTTGGATAACACTATTTATTTTATTTTTATATATTTTTTTTGTAATTTAAAGGGACACTCCAGGCACCCAGACCACTTCAACTAATTGAAGTAGTCTGGGTGCTGTGACCCTTTTGTACTTAGTGCTGCAATGTAAAACAATGTAGTTCCAGAGAACTGCAGTGTTTACATTGCAGCACAAAGTCTGCCCTCTGTGGCTGTCAGCCACTAGAAGGCTTCCGAAATCCAAACCAACCTTTGGTTGGTTATCTGACGCTGGACGTCCTCACGGACCTCCAGCGTCAGATTTTCTCCCTAGGAAAGCATTAAATATACGCTTTAGTTCTCCGGGGGAGGAGCGTGGCCGGAACTTGACCCAGTGCCTAGGGATATCGACACTGGATTCAGGTAAGAAGCTGTTTGGGGTTTTAACCCCTTCAGCGACATGGGGTACGGGGCACTCCAGGATTCTCTAGTGCCAGGAAAATGGGTTTGTTTTCCTGGCACTGGAGAGGCCCTTTAAATTGTTTATTGCAAATATTAAATACAAAAGTTAATTCATCATGTATGCATGCATACAAAGAATAACTGGCAATGAAACGTGCATCAAACAACAATTATCCTATTCTACAAATAGTTATATAAGGAGCCACATCTCACAAAATTAGAAAAGAAAAAAAGTACCAGTATAGATGGGTAAGAGGGGAATTGGTAGGGCCAAGGGAAGGAGAGAAAAAAAGGGTCAACCTAACAAGTGTCAGAAGTGTCATTCTCTGGATGTTTCCCAAGGGTTACACTGTTTTTTTTTATTTTTATTTTTTGTTGTGCAGAGAAATATGACAATGTTCGCGAGGTACCCCAATGGCATTCCTCGCGTTACTTTTCAACATTAGTTACAATGGGGTAGTTATGATTACATGCACATTTTTCTTGTTTTGTTAGTCGCTAGCAAGAGATTTATACAACAGTTATATCTGAGCTCGTCATGCTTAGGTGAGGAGCAATTACAATAATATATGATTGGTAAGTCATAAACTAATATCGGGTATGGATTTCTCCCTTATTTGTCCTGATGGGTGTTTGAGCGTTTCGGTACTTGCCGGTCAGGGGTTCGTTTGTGTCATTTGCCAGCATCAGCCTTGGGTGCAGAATAATGCCTGTATGTTGCGATCGCTGCTCCTCTCAGTGTAGGCAGAGTGAGAGTCCTGGTAAAGTCCCTTTAGGTCTGCCAGTATCACAGGGAGTTGTAGCTTCCGATTCTGTATTTGGGAGCTTGATCTCCGGCTTGCATTAAGCGCCGCGGCCATCTTGGATTTTGCCACGCGGTTCTTGTGTGATCGTGTCGCCGCTCAGATGATAGAAGCGGTCACTGCCTCTCCGGTGGGGTCCGGGATAACCCCCCCGGCCCACGGGGGGGGGGGGGGAAACGGGGCCCTCAGTAGGTGTGCGAGAGGTCCCGCCGGATTAAGCATGGGAGATCGGCCGCCTCTCCCGCCAGAGCCTTGCGACAGGCCTCAATCTCAGTCGCCCAGCAGTCCGCTTTGCTGGCAGGACTGGGGCTGATATTGTCCCCTTTGCCTTCGTGTGGCTGTTGAACATTTTTTCCGGGGAAGAAAGGTAGGTTTTGCCTGATTTTGCTATTTTCATAACGGAGCCGAAGTGCCCCACGTCCATCCGGCTCGGCGGTCAGGCCCCGCCCCCCTACACTGTTTTTTAACTTGCATATAGTTCACAAAACATATTATGAAATTTAAGCTTATAGGTTGTGCAGATATTTGTTTTAAGCAGAGCCTCAATAAATTATAGCATTGTGTACAGTAGTTCTGTATATGATACTTTACACCAGTGTTTATATATATTTCTATTTATAAATGTCTTCTCATAGTATGGTATTTCTTAGTTCTTCACAGGTTGGTGGATCATCATTGATGCAGCTGTTAAATATCCCAGTACAGATTCACTGAATCATTCATACCATGCATGTGGGGTCATAGCCACAGTTGCCTTTTTAATGTAAGTAAAAGTGACATTAATGGCTCTAATTGTTGGGAATTGTAGTCAAACAGTAGAACAACAGGCAAGCTGCTGTTGAAGGATGTTGAGAATTCCATGTGCAAATGTCTGTTTATTTGCGGAGTGGACACCACCTCCCTCGTGCAGTCGTGGCTTATAAAAATGTCAAAACCTATATTGATCAGAAAAAAACATGTTTGATATATATACACATACATACAATTATATATAATTGTTATTGGGAAAATAAAGAACCCAAACATGTCAATATATATAACATGCATATTTACAAGATGCATTTCTGTTACGGTTTACATTACCCTTATTTTATTCTTAATAATTTAGTAGATATACCCCCAAAGAAAACACGCAGAATAGTGCATGTATGTTTTTTTTTAAGGTATATGAAAAAACTGTTTGGAAAAGCTGCAGAACTGCCGTCTGCAGCCTTTGCAAGCTTTCCACTTATTCTGCTGCTTATGAGAAGCTTCTGTGCTAGAGGCATGAGGAAGTGCTTTATTTGAGTAAAGTGAATTGAGACGCAGATGCTCCATAAAAAAACTAATAATATATAATAGTAATCCGGCCAACAAAATATACAACCACAAATTTCTATTGCACTCCTGCTTAACATTTCCGTTGCTCTACTTACCTACCCTTTCTACTTTCTTTATTTTATTTGTTCAATTGTTTTTACAATTCTCTGCCTCCACCTCACTAATCTATTGCACCTTCACATTTCATATCTTTCTGTCGTGCTACACAAAGCTGCCTTTTCCTTGGTGTGTAGCATGGTAGTGTGGTCTCTGCTCTCTGTGGCAGATAAAAGAATTAGGCTTCCTGTCACTTATTCAAGCATTCTTAAGAGCTCTCATTTATTAGACAGTCCTCTTTGTTGTATGAAATTTTATTATTATTATTTATTTATTTTAGGATAAATGCTGTGTCTAATGGGCAAGTTCGTGGAGACAGCTACAGTGAAGGATGCATGGGGCAAACTGGTAATGGTTTCAGATCATAATGGAGAATGCACATATTATTATAGCTGTTCTTACATCCCATGTAAAATGTTGTTGATCTGGTTGGGTGGCAGTATTAAAGGCTCATCCCAAGCAAAAGTGACCAATTCAAGGCTGCAGTCATTAGCTGAGAGCATCAGCTGAGCACTTTAAGCAAGTGTGTTTGGTTCTGCTTTGCTTTAAAGAAACATACAGCTTGATTGGATGATTTGCAGGTGCCTGGCAGAACCCAGGTAACTTGTTAAATCATGCTATAACCGTATGTCATCTTACTATGGGATGGAACCAGGGCAATTCTGGCACAATAACTTATGCAGCAGGCTGTAATGGAGTATCCCTTTAATTTTCATGTGGAAAACTGTTTATTTCAAGAACTGGGGTGGCCCAGGACGAGTCTTTTAAAATGAAATCTAAAGCAAACTTCAACCTCAAAGAATTTTCCTATGCTGTAGTACTGCATAATAATGTATCTGGTTAAGAAGCCATGGCACTTGCTAATCATATCATAAAGTATGTATGTTTTCTGAAACAGTTTATTTGTAAACCATGAGCTGACAAATGACCAAAGTAATAACATTTTTATGTGGAGATTGTGACCCCCTCAACCTGTCTACTGAAGTCTGAATTTAGATGACAGAATAAGACTGGTGTTAGGAGCCAACTCACACTTTTGAGAGCCAGACATTGTGTGCTGCACTACACTTATTCTACAAAACTAAAGCTGTATGATGTAGAGCATCTATGTCACACACTCACTTTTCATAACTGATGATATTACTTAAATGTAGCTCTCTGCATGCTCCATATACATGTATTCCCTTCCAAGCACTGTTGTAGTGGCTGCTTAGAGGGGAGGAAGATGTTGCCCTGGACCAGGTTGGCAATTAGACCTATGTGTAAGACGTGATCACATCCCTCAGTACATGTCACATGTGGGACACACTGTACCATGCATAAACAGGATACTCTCCAATCCACATACTCCTTTAACCCCTTAAGGACCAAACTTCTGGAATAAAAGGGAATCATGACGTCACACATGTCATGTGTCCTTAAGGGGTTAACAAGAGTCCCTTTCTCGACACCTGCATTCTCTAAAAGGTAGAAGTAGATCTTTTATCTGCATTATCATTATAAATCTCCTCTTTTTTTAAATGTATTTATTATTATTATTATGCAATACCCAACTCACTAAACACCAATTATAAAATATTTTTTATCCACTTAACTTAGGCAAAAATAATGGGGGAGGAGGGGGAGGAGCTAGTTGCCGTATATGATCATACACTGCATAAGCCTGCCACAACATCAATGTACCCCATTCTAGCAACCTAATGCCTGCTCTTATGAGACTAATCCACTTACTTGGGGAATACGTCCTCCTTGGACTATCTGCAGTGCAAAGTTAAATAGGGCCCTGCAACAAGGCACCTGTGAGAAGTGCAAAACCACAGGAGCTGGCTTAGACTCCCAAATATATGTACATATTAAACATACTCACCTAAACATGCATAAATTATAAGGGGCATGCAGGGGCCAATTTATTACAACATACAAGATCCAGTGCACTCACTACACACCAAACTCAAAGCTCACAAATTAAAAAACAAACCTATTAAACGCCTCACTTAAGCAAAACTAGTGGGGATTTGGTTACAGTATATTATAATTCATTGCATAAGCCTAGCACAGCACAAATGTATGCCATTTTTGGCAGATATACACAAACACGTGTATATATATTAAACAGAAACAACATTTCCCATGATTGTCATTTAAAACCAGTTATGGTTACTTTTCAGGTGCTCGTATTTGGCTGTTCATTGGTTTCATGTTGGCCTTTGGTTCCCTGATTGCATCCATGTGGATTCTGTTTGGAGGTTATGTAGCAAAAGGTAAGTAGATTACACCATCCTCGTTATACTAGGTATGCTTTCATAAGTTGTAAATTGTATGAATGCAGCAATGTCACAGAATGCGCACATTTTTGAAATTTGAAACTGACAATCCTGAAGATCTCCTTGCTGGGACTACATGAAGACTGTGTGTTTTCTTAGTCAAAGCAAGGTTGTTATGCCAGTGGAAAGGCAGCCAAAGCCAAAATGGTAAAATGGCTTAGAAGTTAAGAGGGGTGGGCTAAAGTGTTGTGTTCCTTTAAACAAAATGTCCAGTGGGTTGACATCCATTAACATTCTGATACAATTGTAACAAATAGTGCAGAGCTTGCAAATCATGTTTTTCATTTGCGTTTGGTGTTTCAAAAGTCAAAAGCATTATTTCTTGTCTATTAACAGGTAGCTCAGAGGTGTATCCAGGAATAGCTGTATTTTTTCAGAATGCTTTCATTTTTTTTGGGTAAGTTGATTTTCTTATTATGTTCTGTTAAAACAAATATTTAGCATTTCTATATACAATCCTTTTTGAGGTATGCATCAATTATTGGCAATAAATAAATGCTAGTAAAAACCATAATGATTTAATTTGGATGGAGGAAAATTCAAGTTTTTTTCTACATAGTCACTCTGTGAGTCACATTTGTGCAAGTGAGAAATTGAGAGAAATTCCCCCAGCCCTAGACTTGCTAAGGGGTTATTTACTTGACAATGGACCCCAAAGTTTAATGCCTTATAAAGATATTGCTTTAAAAAATATTGCAAAGAAAAAGTTAGTTGCCTGTAAAGTCATGCCTGGTTTGCTGATTAGTGAGTTTGTCCACAATTGCAGACTGGTATATGGGGTCTGGTTTTATCCCATGTCCAGAAGGGATTTTTGATATATCTAGTTTCTCACCTACCCACAATTGGAATTATCACAAAGTATGTTTGGAACTGCATTATATTAATAACCGACATATGGCTGCCATCAGTTTATACACAGATTAGTTCACTGTTTAGTGGACCGTTCTATGTTCTATTCTTGGCCACACTCATTGTGCTGCAGTGTCAGTTAAAAGCTGCTGATAATTTAAAAGGTAACATAAAACAGATGTCTTTGAAATGTGACTAATATTGAAGTGTGCTGCCGCTAGGGAACCATTTACCAAAGAGTTGTCAAAACTGTTATAATTTTACTATTTGCTTTTTTTTTCTGCTTATTATAGGGGGCTTGTATTCAAGTTTGGCCGTACTGAAGATTTATGGCAGTAAATTCATGAAAACTGAGCATCTTACACCGTCTTTTCTAATGCACATTCCTAACAATAATGTATTGAGACAAAAAGCTCTGATATTTTAAAAGAGCATATAAATACATGTAATATTAACAATAAACCTTACTTAATATGATCTTTTGCACTTATTTTGTTTTGAAGTATGTATTGTATTCTTGTTTATGTGTGATTTTGTCAAGAAGAAAAATTTTAATAAAGTGGTTATTAGTTGCACATATATGTTTTGTTTTAATCAGTATTCGTTTAGTGTAATTTCTAAAACAATAACATGTTTTACAAGTTGCATTTTTGGGTTGTTCTATTATTAAGGGGGAACGCCACACACCTTAAGTAATTTAGCTTGCTGAAGTGCTTTATGTGTGAATTGTGAGTCTTATTTTTTACATTTTACAAAAAGTAAAGATTTTTAGAAATAGAAATGGAAACTTTTATTTATTAACCTTGTTACACCCCCCCACCGTGGCTGTCAATTATACAACTGGTCCTGCTTACTTCCTGGTTGTTTAGCTCAGTAGAGCTAAACTCAAGAGGCAAACAATTTCCAAAAGCACCTGCCTTGCAAAGAGCTGCATTAGGAAGTATTTGATTGGACAGTGACAGGAAGTCTGGGGAAGAATGGCAGGGCTTGTAAAAGCTGTTCTTAGATAAGCCCCAATTAAAAAAAAAAAAAACTTAAATGCGTGTAAGATTTTGCTTAGGGTATCTCTATTAAATCATTTCCCCCATTTTTTTTTAATGAAAGACACCGTGTAACTTTCAAATGGATCTGCATTTTGCAATGGTAATAGGTGACTCTTAGCACTTGATATGGTCAAACTGTTTGCAAGTGGAGAAATAGTTCCCAGATATTGCAGAGCTGTCTGATACTAGCACAATGTTGCATTATCATTCTGACTGACTGGAGTGTGATAATGCAGGCAAATAAATCATAAGACGGTCCCCTCACACATTTGTGGACTGTCACTATACCCCAACAAGCAGTGCCTCTAATACCTTGATCATTACCAGCTGTTTGTAGAACACATTGTAGTTCTGTAACATCTAGGGATCTTCCTTTCCCACATTTGCTATGTAATGTGTCCATGCTGCTTTTTCAGTTGGCAGTTGGATTTCAAATAAAGTATATGTTATGTTATTGGGGACCATACAAAATACTCCTGGATGTTGTGACAGTGCTCTGATTTTTAAAGGAACACTGCTTCTGCTCCAATATCTTCTTATAAGCACCAGAGGTCTTTCAGAACTACATATCTAATGATGCTTTGCCATGCTTTAGTTGTTAATTTAAACCTTCTGGGGATCTATCCTTATGTAGATTTTCTCTTCCACATCATGCAAGATTGTGATAGCTATTTCCATGCCAATTTGTAATTCTCTGGTTAAAGGAATGCATACACCTGTATTTCTAAAGCTTCTGAGATAACCGGAACATTAGGAGTGGCCACATCAACAGTTTGGTACATTCTGAGAAAAAAAAAAGAATGTACTAGTAAACTCTGCAACACAAAATGGCCTGGATGTAGAAAACAACTGGTGGATGATCATGGGATCATTTCCATGGCAAAGAAAAACCTTCACTACATCTCCTGCTGGAGAGTGAGGAACACTCTCCAGCAGGTAGGCATGTCATTATCCAAGTCTCCATAAAGAGATGACTTCACAAGAGCAAATACAGAGTGTTCACCACAAGGTGCAAACCTTTCGTAAGCCTCAAAAATGGAAAGGCCAGGTTAGATTTTTCCTAAACAAAAATCTAAAAAGGCAACCTTAGTTCTAGAACAGCATTATATGTACAGATGAAACTAAGGTTAACCTGTACCAAAATGATGGGAAGAAAAAAGTATGGAGATGGCTTGGAACAGCTCATGATCTGGAGCTTACCACATAATCTGTAAAAACACAGATGTATTGTGATGACATGGGCACCCATGGTTCCAATGGCACTGGGTCACTAGTGTTTATTGATGATGTGACGGAACAGAAGAAGCTGGTGAATTCTGAAGTGTATAGGGATTTGTCTGCTCAGATTCAGCCAAATTCAATGAAGCTGATCGGACAGTGCTTCACTTTACAGATGGACGATGACCCAAAATACTCTGCGAAAGCAAACCATACGTTGTTTTTTTTTAAGTCAAAGAAGTGGAATATTCTGCAATGGCCGATTGAGCATGCATTTTACTTGGTGCAAATAAAACTTAAAGCAGAAAGACCCACAAACAAAAAACAACTGAAGTTTTAAATTTAAGACAGCTGCAGTAAAGGCCTGGCAAAGCATCAAAAAGGAGGAAACTCAGTGTTTTTGGTGATGTCAATGCATCCCAGACTTCAAGCCGTCATTGTTTGCAAAGGATTCTTGACAAAGTATTAGGAATTAACATTTTATTTATGATTGTATTAACTTGTTAAATTATATCTGAGCCCTAGAAATAAGCGGACTGTGTATGAAAATTGTTGAAATTTCTAAAGATTTCATACAATATTTTTGTTCAACCCCTTGAATTAAAGCTGAAAGTGTGCACTTCAGTTGCATCTTGGTTGTTTCATTTAAAAATCTATTGTGGTGATATACAGAACCAAAATTAGGAAAATGTATCAGTGTCCAAATATTGTCTGACCTAACTGTAGATAATAAAAATGTAGTCACAATTGACATACATTTGTAGTCTGTAAAACCACTGTAATCATAAAATATAATAATTTGCAATGCTTGCCTCTAATCCAGCACTGAGAAGGAAGGTCTCCTCACTGCAGTTCAGCTGTTCTTCTGGCAGAGCATCACTAGCTCTGAACTCCAAGCTATTCCAGAACTTCTCATAGATAAGTTTTGGGATGCAGAATGCATGAACTGCAATGTTATTATTTTTTTATTCTGCATTTTCCAAAGCAAGCTGGGAGATTTTACCAAGAGGGTTCTAAAATAAGGCTGCAGGACATTCTGTTAACCATTTAGCCTTATGACAAGGTAAACTGCATCTGTGGATTAACCGGTTCCTTTACTAAATGAGGTACAAAATACATTGTTTTTGTTCTCTCTAATGATTACCTGGCTAGACAAGGAAAGACAATTCAGAAGATTTTTATTTTTCACTAGATAATGATCTAACCCAAACTGACAAAAATAATTAATAAACTTAATGGGGGTTGGCGCACTTTGTCAATGCAGTGGGGCTATGTTTTTTTTTTCTTTATAATGCAGACACATTATGTGCATGACATTTGATTAGAGACCATTCCTCAATAGAAAATTATTCTGCGATCCATCCTTGCATTTTATTATAATAAACATTAAATAAAACTATAATAAAAATAAACAAAAACATCTAAAACTTTGAATCCCATTATTTCCACCCCCTGAGAAACACACTGAAGCTTCAATGAACTTCATTTGAGCAGTTGCCATTGGTCCTGATGAGGGACTCTGCGGCTCAGTAAGCTGTCTATTAACTCATCATGCAGCTCCCATGGACCCATGCCATCTCCCTGAGCCAGCTTTGTTTACATCCTCCGGCAGTCCTCGGCATCACGTGACCACTGGAGTCACATGACCCGCTGGTGTTCTACGTGACGTCACAGGTTCACCCGGACAGGAAGTTGTTGTTGATGCTGCTGCTGGCCAGCACACTCAGGCAGGTATCATGGCAGCTGCAGCCCCTTCCTTCAACGTGGACGCCCTGCGGGAGGTGCTGGAGTGCCCCATCTGTATGGAGACCTACACAGAGGAGCAGCTGCGGCCCAAGCTCCTGCACTGCGGGCACTCCACCTGTAGGCAGTGTCTGGAGAAGCTCCTGGCCAGCACCATCAATGGCGTCCGCTGCCCTTTCTGCAGCAGAGTGACCCATGTGGGCAGTGTGAGCCAGCTGTCAGACAACCTGACCGTGCTGAAGATCATTAACACGGCAGAGCTGGGCCAAGCTGTCACCAGGCTCATGTGCAAGGACTGTGGCCGCAGGTTGCCCAGGGGCTTCTGCAAGAGCTGTGCTGTGCTGCTGTGTGAGGCCTGCAGGGAAGAGGGCCACAGCCAGCCTGGACACCCTGTGCTCTCATTGAGGGATGCTGCCAATGAGTCCAGGAGGCTGCTGGAGGGGAGGCTCACACGGCTTAGACAACGAATGCTGGACATACAGAAGAGGAAGGCCTCCCTGGAAGGCATCTCAGCCATGCTAAAGTGCAAGTACAAGGCAGTGCTACAGGACTACAACAAGGAAGAGTCCCGTGTCCAGGAAGAGCTAGCCAGGTCTCGCAAACTCTTCACTGCTTCTCTGTCTGAAGTGGAGAAGATCAACACACAGCTCCTGGACGAGCAGGCATACCTGCTGAACATCACCGAGGTCCAGTTGGTGTCCAGATGTGATTACCTTCTTCTCAAGATAAAACAATCAGACACCGCTCTTTTGGAAGAATCTGTGGATGAAGAGGAACCTGAACTTGCAGCTGATTTGCCCAAAGAGATCACCTTGCAAGATGCAGAATTCTTTAAAGTAGGTTATGTTGACCCTCTGCAGGTAGGAGAAGTGGTCAAGAAACCATACACTGTGAATGTGCAGGAGATTCAGCCTGAAATTTCGGGTTTTTCACTGGTTCCGTGTAATGATCTAGAGATGTTGTCAGAAGAAGTTAGCACTGTGGTGGCACAGTGTCCTTCACCTCCCATCAACCGGATACCAGAAGCAGCCTGCAACTTGCAGCAGTGCCAGTTCCTCAGGAAGATGGGGTCGAAAGGCAATATGCCAGGCATGTTTAATCTCCCTGTCAGTCTGCACATAACTCCACTGGGAGAAGTGCTTGTGGCTGACAGGGGTAACCATAGAATCCAGCTTTTTAACAGGAAAGGCTTTCATAAAGAAATCAGACGAAGCCCAAGTGGCATTGACACTTTTGTGCTGAGTTTCTTGGGGGCAGATCTCCCCAATTTAATTCCACTTTCGGTAACTGTAAACTGCCATGGACTGATTGGAGTTACAGACCACTATGATAACTCTGTGAAGGTGTATACAATGGAGGGACGCTGTATCACTTGTCACAGGAGCCAACTGAGCAAGCCATGGGGCATCACAGCCATGCCATCCGGTCAATTTGTAGTCACTGATGTGGAAGGGGGGAAACTGTGGTGTCTTACTGTAGATCGCAGTCTGGGAGTTGTCAAATACAGTCGTCTCTGTAGTGCTGTTCGTCCAAAATTTGTAACTTGTGATCAGGAAGGTACTGTGTACTTTACCCAAGGTCTAGGCCTGAACCTGGAGAACCGGCAATGTGAGCATCATCTTGAAGGAGGCTTTTCTATTGGCTCTGTGGGGCCTGATGGCCAGCTGGGTCGACAAATTAGTCATTTTTTCTCTGAGAATGAGGACTTCCGATGCATTGCGGGAATGTGTGTTGGTGCCAGGGGAGATTTGATTGTTGCAGATAGTGGTCGCAAAGAAATTCTTAATTTTCCTAAAAGTGGAGGATATAGTGTATTAATTAAAGAGGGATTGATTTGTCCTGTAGGTGTTTCTGTCACCCCAAAGGGGCAATTGTTGGTCCTTGATTGTTGGGATCACTGTATTAAAATATACAGTTATAATATACGCAGGTACTCTACACCTTAGGAATAAAGTTATAAAAATCATGAGCTGTGCCCAAGTCAACGTGAATTTTTTAAAAAAATATCCATTCCAGTAATGTGAACCCATGTAGTGAGCTACGAGTATTTTTTTCATACGGCTCCTAATATGAAGTCTTTTATTTGTATCCTCTAGGTTCTGTTTAGACAATGTTTGAATTCTATCCTATTTGTTTAGGTCCTCTAAATGTTGATAGGCACTGAACATTTTTCAGATCACTACATGCACCTTCCACTATCAATGTTCATTTGTTCTAACATACATTGTGCATGTTGCTATAATTAGGAGAATGCATGGTTTAATACGTTTTAATTAAGAGTAAGTTATCTCAGATAATGTTTATAGACTTCTCGAAAGACGCATTTCTTTTAAATGGGGGCCAACAACCAAGGTACTCTGTTTTCACTGACACAAATTGTGTCATTAAAAAGAAAGTCTCCAAATGTTTTTACTTAATTGCAATGTTCATTGTTTGGGAAGCATATCTTATTTCCCCTCATTAATTGGTATATTACACAATATATAAAAACATGGATATGCCAGGATGGAAGAAGGTTTTTGGTTTTTTTGCATGCTGATAAAGAAAATGTTCAATTTTGAGTACAAAAGGGTATTGCATATTTCCCTTCATTGCGAGTATTCATATTCTCCAATATTTATTTCATGCATGAATCACTAATTTCTGGTAATGCAATATTATTTTGCTTTAGTTGAGGATGTTATTATGGAATATGGTTTATAAAAGGAAAACAACTGAAAGCTTAATTTTTTAAAAACTATTTATTAACAGTAGTAATCACAACATGGGTTCTGGTTGATCACTCATACAATAAATTAATCTCATGTAAATATGCCCATACTAAATGTCACAAGAACATACTATAATGTTGCTATTTCTTCTAATACCCATTTGATGTTATATATATATATATATAATGGTGAAAAAAGATTTACATTTACACGTTTTAGTAGGCATCTCTGTGCCAATCACTCAGAAAAATTATTGAATTTAAGATCTCAGAATGAAAGCGATTTAGAAATTTAAATTGCATTAAAGGACCATTCTAGTCACCCAGACCACTTCAGCTCAATGAAGTGGTCTGGGTGCCAGGTTCCCCAGGTTTTAACCCTGCAGCTGTAAACATAGCTGTTTCAGAGAAACGGCTATGTTTACATTGCAGGGGTAATCCAACCTCTAGTGGCTGTCTTCCTGACAACAGCTAGAGGCGCTTCCCCGACTCTCAATGCAAAAATCGCATTGAGCATGCAGAACGTCCATAGGAATGCATTGAGAAATGCTTTCCTATGGGTGTTTTTTGATGCGCGCACGGCTCTTGCCGCGCATGCAAATTTGGCTCCACTTTGGAGCTGACGTCAGAGTGGGAGGAGAGGTCCCCAGCGCCGAGGGAGCCTGGCGCTGGGTAAAGGTAAGTGGCTGAAGGGGTTTTAACCCCTTCAGCCCAGCGGGAGGGGGGACCTAAGGATTATATAGTGTCAGGAAAACAAGTTTGTTTTCTTGACACTATAGTGGTCCTTTAAGATACAGTCACTGTTCCCCATGTTCTGCTGCAATAAGATTGTACTTTTCCACAGTGGCTATCATGTTAGAACTTAAATTGCTAGAACTTCAAAATTTGCATGTATCCCTGTGTGAAAACAAGGGATCTCTAGAGTGGTTTGAGAATTGGTTCTGTACAATAAGACATCTTACGTGATTATCCCACGTACCATATTCTATATTTCAAGTGGAATAGAGTGTGCCTATTTAATTGGATGAAGCCCTCAACAACAAATACAGACCAATTAGAAAGTAAAATTAATTTTCTAAAACAATCAGTTATTAACACTGACGACTCACGTTAGTGTCACCTTTTAAAGTTTATGCTGTGTGACACATGCCATGCAGAAAAGCCTGTATGATTCCGATCAAAACAATGTATTCAAGGGTATGTATTATATTATTAAGCAGAGATGAATTTGCACATTTAATCAATGTAGATCAGAGTAACCATTTTTTTCATGGGAGCTCCAGTTTAACAACAAATTGGAAAGGCTACCTGTTCGTTTCCCTTTGTCTGGGAAAAACATATCTGTATTTGCTGTTGTAAAAATGTGGCATATTTGATAAGTTTAATGTTTTGAACAGTTTGTTACATTGCTGGTATATTTTGGCCTAATGCCATAGAATAGGAAAGAGTAGCTTACAATATTAGCAATATTACCGATGTGAGTCTGCTCTTCCATTGTATTCTGTAAGTTTCATTGGTGAATAAAGGTGCCTTATATTTGTAAATTCACTGGTGATTTTTTTTTCTTATCCTTACATTTAATGATTTGTCATAAGCGCAAATAAAGATGTATGTAAATTATCATAAACTTGGAACGATAGATGATTTATTACTTTAGGTTCGATTAGTCCTATTTGACCCAAACACTTTCTTGAGCAGGTCGGTTTTCCTCTATGGTCGAATTGCTAGTGTTGGTATTAAAACTCAGTGTCATATGTCAACCTGTCCAATGTATTCTAATATGTTAGAGGAGTAACCATGACCACTACAGTGCATGCACTGTAGCTGCTGTGATGGAGATAGGTGGCTCTCATGCCTCCCCCCTGCATTCAGTTGCTGATATTGACATATGTGCTGAGTATTAGTGATGTGATAAAGAGAGGGAGCAAATATGTACAGTTTTAACTTTAATGGTAAGTTGTGTGTAACATAACAGGTAATGAGATGTACATGATCCAGTAAATGAATTATTTCCCAACTAGGGCAGAATAGATATTAATGTAGAAAAGTACGTTTCAACAAGGTTATGGAAATTAAAAAAAAAAAAAAAAATTCTACTCGTCAAAGTGACTAAAACGACTAATGTGCATTTTAATGATAACATTAAAGGAGCATATGCAGTAAAATACACTGTCACTTTGATCTGAGCCTCTTGTTTTATTTAATCATAATGTCATACTGAGCAGTTACAATTTAGAAGCTAGTTAGTAGGGTGTAGGTCTTCAATGACAACTTAAATTACTTTAAGGATGAGATTCATATAAAACTTCAGAAAAAATAAATTCAGAGCTGGAAGGTTCTGCCTCTGGCAGTGCTGTTAAGTAGGAGTAGTGTAGTTCAAGCAATTGTTGAGTCACAGATTCCCTCTAAATGTACCGTATATGCTGGTATACGTCGATCCATCGTATAACTCGTGTAATACATGTTTAGGCCTGCATTTTCCTGACAAGTCAACACCCCAGGAAATTTGCAAATTGTGGCCATAGGCCATGGATAGGCAACCTTTTAGTAGTACTGTGCCAAAACAAGACCTTGAAGTTCCTTGGCGTGCCGGTCTTATTTTTTTAAACTGAGGTGTGTATGTTACTGTATTCTGTTATTCATGGGTGCTGCTGTTGTTTTGTAGCAATGCCTTTGTGTGTATGTGGGCTGTTGTATATATTCATGAGTAGTTTGTGTTATTGTGTATGATACCTATACATGTGGGCTGTGTTTGAGGGCTACTTGTGGAATTGTGGAAATATGTCACTTTGTGTGTTTGGTGTATGTGTATAGCTTGTGCTATTGCATGTGAGAGACTGTTTGTGGGGTTGTGTGCATGCATGTCGATTGTCAGTGGTGTTTGTGGGGAGTGTGTGTGTGGAAAGTTTATATTATTTGTATGGGGGGGATGTATTCTGTATATATCGAGCAGTATGGATGGCTTCCTTGGGGTCCAGTGAGGACCGGGCTGGCCAGGTACAGGTCAAGGACAGGAGCTGTGATAGCTGCTGCAGGCTGCTATACTCCAGTGTCGATTCCTGTTCACAAGTCCTGGGAGGAAGTGACCTGAGACTACTTCCTCTAAATGCTGCAATGCATACATTGAGGATTTTCCCTCTCCACTTGCTCGTTTTGCACTAGCAGATATCTGAAATCCCACTCGGACTCCTGATAGACCAGAGCCTGTTTGTATCTGGCTGCTTTGACACTTATTTAGCGCCAACAGATTCCGTAGCGCTTTACAATATTATGAGAGGGGGGGATTTAACTATAAATAGGACAATTACAAGAAAACTTACAGGTACGATAGGTTGACGAGGACCCTGCTCAAACAAGCTTACAGACATGTGCCACAGGTTGCTGACCCCTGCCTTAGGCTAGGCCTGCAGACTCGTACGGTTATAATTTGGGGATAGAAAGCAGAAGTCCACAAATAGTCCTGTTTCATAAAAGATTAGAATTTTTTTTTATTGTATCCTTGTATATCAATGGTTATATTATATTACTATATGATTAATAAGATGGTCAGAGTTTAAATGTAAACAAACATTAACATGTTTATTTTTTGCCCATAAATGGCACATGTGTATGTCTCCAGCCAGTCAGCTGTGTAAACACATGAATATAATACTGGAAGCAGTTTTCTGCTAGTTGTCCAGAAATTTGTGGATAAAGCGTAAATAATGACTCCTAAATTACTTAGTTGAGTGATAACCTTGAAAAAATTCCCACCTGTCTCTAAATTAACATTTTACGTACTGCAGCAAAAAGCAACAATTGAAACCCTGCCTGCATCCATCATTTTTTTTAAATTTTTTTTTTGTTAACACAAAAAAATAAATTAATTTAAAAAAAAAAAAAAGCCTTTACATTTAACTTTTATCCAGATCTGGGAAAGTCTGCTTACAGCGAATACTCCTCCCAGTACTGATGATCTCTGCTCCATTGCGGACAAACTGCGAGTGAACAGCAGTTGTCACGATCACCAGTCTGAAGTATTAGCAACGTTCAGTGCCATCTTGTTGTGCATGATGATGCCAAATGTGAAGACATTTGAATATTGAAGGTCTTATGGGAAGAAGTGCTTCTAGTGGTTGTCTTAGACAAATCTAAATGCTGACATTTCTCAGAAATAGCATTGTTATACACTGTCTTAGTAAAGAGACAGTGTCTATGGACCAAAAGCTCTACATTAAGACGTAGTGGTTTGGATACTTCAAATGTCCCTGAAATATAAAATTATTTTATGAAGTTTTTTTTGTTTTGTTTTTTTTTATCATTAATCTTCCCACTTTAAATTATAAGGGATACGAGAACAACATAAATAGTCAGGTGGGCTATTAATACCGTAGGCAAGTGGTCTGTGGACACATGACTGGGTTTAGGAAGTTTGAACAATGGGGCTACCCTCTCCTACCTATTGATTTGGAGTTGTCAAAGTATTTAGTGAGCTGGGAAAACCCCTGACCCTCATGTATAAGCACCAGGGTTTTTCCAGGACCAGGAAATATACAGGCCAAAGAAGTTGAAGATCCCTACAAACTTCGTATTCATTATATTTGTATCTCACAGCACAATCTCTTCACTATTGCTATTACACCCTATGTTTTTAAAATCTTTGTCATATGTGTATAAAACTTCAAAATATCTTACATGCAGGCTAAATTACCTTGTTTAAAATTTATCTTAAACTGTTTTTAAAAATTTGTGTCATATTTATTCACCCCTTAAGGACGCAGCTTCAAAAACTGGACTTACCCTTAAAGGGACTCTCCAGGCAGAGTCTTTTACTCACCTGGTTCCAGCGCCGGGAGCCTTGTGAAGCCGCGCCCCCTATTTCGTCAAAATGACGAAATAGGCGGGCACGAGCAGGGAGCAATCAGACGCTTCCATTTGAAGTCCTGAGCGCACTACCGCGCATGCGCGCGGTGTGCGCGGCCGCGAGCTGAGCTGACTGACAGCTCAGCTCGCGGTCTTTGCCCGCCCCCCTCCTCTGCTGACAGGCTGGAGAGAGAAGGCGCGCACACAGTGCCTTCTCTCTCCTGCACACGTCAGACGTATTTTAATACGTCTGACGTGTACAGGGCCTTTTTAGGGCCCTGCATGATAGGAAGTCCCTCTGGTGGTCCTCTGAGTGACGGCCACTGGAGGTATTCCTATCAATCAATGTAAACACTGTATTTTCTCTGAAAATACAGTGTTTACATTGCCTGCAGGGAGCTATAGATCATACCTGAACAACTACATTAAGCTGTAGTTGTTCAGGTGACTATAGTGACACAAGCCATTTTTGCTGTTTGTGTTCAAATGCAATTTGCATCTCTGTCATTTATTGCACCAATACATATTATATGCTGTTTTTAGAGGATTATAAGGGCTTTAATTTGATGTCACATATACATAGATAAATTCTCCTTAATTATAAAACAAATGCCAAAAAATGGGGGTAAACCCCCCCCCCTTTTTTTCAGTTTTGGCAATAATAGCGTGTGCATAATGTCCAGCTTAGAAAAAGTAATTC
The DNA here is from genome assembly GCF_036172605.1 of Pelobates fuscus. Classification (NCBI taxonomy): domain Eukaryota; kingdom Metazoa; phylum Chordata; class Amphibia; order Anura; family Pelobatidae; genus Pelobates; species Pelobates fuscus. The sequence goes on along the minus strand of NC_086317.1, from coordinate 252,548,580 downwards.
AAAATAAATTCATATATGTGTCATGATTTATAGAGTACATAATATGTATAGGATTTCAGTTTATTTTGAAAGTTACAGGTCACAAAATAAAAGGACTAAAATAAAATTTCAATGTGAAACTATTTTAGAAGTTGGTATGTTTGTCTTGTAAGTTTAGTAGGCATTACAGAAAACAAAAGTGTATATTTATATAAAGTAGACATCACAGGCTATTTACCTAAGGTTAGTTTGACACTTTTTACGTAGCCATTTCATCGCCAATCTCTGCTAAATGTTGGAGTAAAATTGTGTTTTTCTTTATTTTGGCATATACACCTATAACAAGGTTTTTGTAATGTGTATTTCGTAAAGCTGTTCAGCTACATCTGCTGATTACAAAGATGCCCCCATTGTATGCCTTTGGCACTGTTCTGTGAAGCTACAATCCATATAAGAGACAAGGCTATTTCAGTTTCTATAGTTAGAATTTTCATAGATGGATATGATGGGCCTATGTAGTAGTTTCGCTGGCGTTCTGTCTAAGTGACAGGACGTTAGGGAATACTGACAGTAAGCATCGCAAGATCACAAATCAAAGGTGAGAATTGTGGGGTAATTGTTCTGACCACCAGAAACGAAGCACACTTTGCTTTGCTCCTCCACTGGTCATAGCTGGTTAGTTGTAGGAAACCTCCATAAGACAAAGTAGTCCCTACTTTGTCTTATGTTTTAAAGAAAACTAGAGCAGACAGGAAGAAATGAAGAACAGATCCTGACAGAGGGAGAGAAGAGGAATCGATTAAAGAACGGTAAGTTCGGCATGACCGTGCCGCTTTAATGTATTCTTTAACTTTTTTTATACTTTTTAAAACTTGTTTTTAAACTTTTACTTACTGCATTTTTTTAACTTTAAAACTTTTTTACACTCTTAAAATTTGTATAAACTTTTTTTACCGTTAACCCCTAACTAGCAGTAAGCAGCACTTACAGTAAATTCCCCAATTTCCCATAACTCCCACCCACCCACCCCAGCTAGCAAAATATAGAATTTAGAAATATTTAAATTAATGAAATAAATTGAAACCAAGAGGGTTAAAAAATAAAAAGTTAATCCTCAGGGGTTAAAAACAAAAATCAGGGGGGCGTGTCTGGCTTCCGGTGCATTCAGTCGCATGGATTAGGAGCTCCGGCGTTATACCGTCCTGATCAGCTACAAACAAGCCAGAATAAGCGGTAACTCAAATATTCATCTGCCCTTAACTCCGTGGTCGGTAAGGCATTGCGTGATGTCTCCCCTCAAGCAGCCTAAGGCTCAAGAATCGACTAAACTAAAGAAAAGAGAACGCCAGATACCAAATCAAGATGGCGGCGATGAGCTCGGAACTATGTCGGACGGCACCTCTGACCAGGATTCAACTTCTTCTAAATACTCAGACTCCCCAATTACGGAGAAGAGTCTCCATAAAATGTTACAGGAGCTGTAGAGCAACAATAAAAGTGGATTTCTACCGCATAGATGGCGACCTCAGAAAGGAAATAGCAAGTCTGGGGGAACGGACTAACCATCTTGAAAATAAAACAGGTGACCTGTGTAATGCTCACAATGAAGTTGTGGATAAACTTCAGTCCCTAACGGAGGAAAATGAAGTATTGAAACTAAAATTGGCAGACCTGGAGGACAGAACAAGAAGACAAAATGTACGTCTTAGAGGTATTCCTGACGATGTCTCCCAGGACGCTCTCCCTACGTATGTACTCTCCATATGCAAGGCCTTAGTTCCAGAACTACCCGATTCCGCCTGGGCCTATGACCGAATGCACAGACTCCCTCGTCCGTCTCGGCTATCGACTGAAATACCCAGGGACGTGATCATTACATTTCATTATTATGCACATTAAGAGGCTTTAATGTCTGCAGCAAGAAAATTGCCAGCACTTCCTTACCCACATGCCAAAATCGCTTTATTTGCGGACTTATCAGCTGCAACCATGGCAAAACGAAGAGAATTCATCACAATTACCAAGACGCTGCGGAACAATAAGGTGAACTATAAGTGGGGATACCCGACAAAACTAATCATTTGGCGACAAGGATCAACCCGAATAATAAACGACCCTAAAGAAGGTATGAAGGCGCTCTCAGAATGGGGATTATGGCGTAATGCAGAAGAACGACAAGCCGATTCGGGAGAGGTCTCTCCGAAGAAAATCCAAGCTGACTGGCACATGGCAGGAACTCAGCCTAAAAAGACATGAACTGTCACAATCATTCATGCCGTATCCTATTAGGTAGTATGGGTATGATGTTTAAATGTCTACTTAGCCTGTATAATCTTGGTGATCTGGTAACACTTGATGCCCCCACCTGTTATATTATTAGTGGCCAGTGTTCGTTGAACTACCCTTTGAATATATAACAGCACATATAGGGTCAGCCGTCCACGACTATACCCCTACCATTTGACCATAGTATTATTCATAGTTTAATATTTATAATTTTGTTTTACGATTACTTAACTTTTTTTTTTTTGGTTGTTGTGTTCCTTTACTTAAATTGGTTAATAAGCCAATCTCTCCACTGGGTATCGTATCCGCATTGCCATGCCTACATTACTCCTATCTGGGTTGTCAGTTATTGCTTCCTTTCCCATTTAGAGATATTGCAGTATGACAACTCAGATGGGGGGATAACCCATGCGACAGAGTATTTTTGATTACTTTCGGGTGGACATGGATATAGTTGCACGGAGTGGTTCCGCTTCAGCATCGCCAATGGCGAGGTGATAAGCTATCACTATGTTGTTCGGCTCATGAGGTGCAGATTAAGCACTTAGACATCAAGAACTAACGTTATTGTTATTATATATTACTGCTGTTTTTTGAATGTGTGTTATTGAAATGTATATCTTACTGTGATACCTCTTTACACACAGACACATATTCTTTCTACTAATGCATTTGAGTTACACTCTATCAGGACGATAGGGGCTCCATGTTCCCCCCTTATTCTAGGTCACCTCTTGAGTTCACCATCCGGTGTTCTCTAAATGACCGCATTTCATCTCCTTCAGAATGGAGATCATTGTACATACTTTAGTTTGTTTTCCCCCCTTAAATCTTTTCCCTCTCCCCATTTTCCTCACAAGCTCTCGATCCCTACACTAGATATCAGAGAATGTATCAGACATTTACAATGGGTTAAATTTGATAGGATTGCATTTTGCAGTTATTATGAAAGGCTGCGCTACATAGGGAATGAAATTATCCGATTGATAGTTATCCGACTGATAGTTACTACTTCATGCTCTTTTCACGGTTGTTATTACTCCATTAGCATCACTATAAACCCATCATTATGACTTATAACGCAATGAAAATTCTGTCTCTTAATGTTAAAGGCTTAAATAGCCCCAACAAAAGACGCCAGGTGTTGAAAGATATGTGTGCTTCTAACGCAGCAATAGTTTGCTTGCAAGAAACCAAATTTCATAAAGCGAATCCACCTAGGCTACACTCGCCGCGTTACCCCGTAGGATTTCATGCATGTGCACCCAATAAAACAAAGGGAGTAGCTATATTTTTCCACTCAGATTGGGTTTTCACACTACACGAAAAACATGCTGATCCAGCGGGTAGATTACGGATTCTAGTGGGTGACCTGAATGGAATTCAACTGACACTAGTCTCCCTTTATGCACCGAACGAAGCCCAATACTCATTCATAAAAAAAGCTATCAAAAAAATTTCACGTCTCAAACAGGGCCATTTAATAATTTGTGGTGATTACAACTGTACGCTAGACCCACAGCTGGATACTCATCGCATCCATAACAAACCTCCTAACAAAGCTCCCGCACGCATAGGTAAAATGTTCTCCCACCTGCTTCACTCACATGACCTGTATGATTCCTGGAGAAATCTGTATCCCACTGCTAGAGACTATACCTACTTCTCGCAAGTCCATACTACATACACACGAATAGATCTTTGTATAATAGACAAATTTACACTACCACATTTAATAAGCCAAACGATAGGGCAACGCACATGGTCCGACCATGCCCCGATTGAAACGATTATTGCAGTCCCTCACCCTGCTAAAGGTCGAGGTAAATGGAGACTGAACGAATCTATTTGAGATTGTCCTATAAACCATAAAACTGTAGCTACGGACTTAGATAACTACTTTAAAGTTAACTCAGATGATTCTACCTCTATTGAAACACAATGGCTCGCTCATAAGGCAGTCATTAGGGGTGTATTTATAAAAATAGGATCTTCAAATAAAAAACGCATCCAGAATTCCTTTACTGCGTTAACTCAAAAATTGGCATTGTTGGAACACGCCAATAAATTCTCCCCCTCTAAATCCATATCGAAGCAAATAACTAAAACACAAGAAGCCCTCCACCAATTAAGCGCAAATAATTATATTAACCCCTTCAGGACCAGCCTGTTTTTGCGATGTTTGTACGTTAAGGACCAGAGCAGTTTTAACACTTTTGTGGTGTTTGTGTTTAGCTGTAATTTTCCGCTCTCTCATTTACGGTTCCCATACAAGTTATATATTGTTTTTTTCAAGACAAGAAGGGCTTTCTTTACATACCAGTATTTATATTATGTCATATATTGTATTTAAAAAAAATAATGAAATATGGTGAAAAATAAAAAAAAAAAACATGTTTTTGGACTTTTACTTGAAAAATCTTTTACTTATCTACAAAAGCTAATGAAAAAAACTGCTAAATAGATTCAAAATTTTGTCCCGAGTTTAAAAACACCCAGTGTTTACATGCTTTATTGCTTTTTTTTGCAAGTTATAGGCCTATAAATACAAGTAGGAAATTGCTGTTTCAATATATATATATTTTAAATGTATCAATAGTGACATTGTTACACCGTTATCTGTCATAAATCCCCGAAACACACCTAACATGTACATATTTTTTAAAGTAGACAACCCAGGGTATTTAAAATGGGGTATGTCCAGTCTTTTTTAGTAGCCACCTAGTCACAAACACTGGCCAAAGTTAGCATTTATATTTGTTTGTGTGTTAAAAATGCAAAAACCGCTAACTTTGGCCGGTGTTTGTGACTAAGTGGCTACTAAAAAAGGCTGAACATACCCCATTTGCAATACCTTGGGTTGTCTTCTTTTGTAAATGGTATGCCATCATGGGGCTAATTCTCATTCCTTGGCTACCATACGCTGTCAAAGGCAACCTAACCAATCTGACAAATTTCAATTAAAAAAATCAAGCCTTATATTTGACCCTGTAACTTTCACAAACACTATAAAACCTCTACATGTGGGGTACTGTTATACTCAATAGACTTCGCTGAACACAAATATTAGTGTATCAGAACAGTAAAATATATCACAGCAATAATATCCTCAGTGAAAGAGCTGTTTGTGTGTGAAAAATGCAAAAAACTTCACTTTCACTGACAATATCATCGCTGTGATATGTTTTACTGTTTTGAAACACTAATATTTGTGTTCAGCGAAGTCTCCCGAGTAAAACAGTACCCCCATGTACAGGATTTAGGGTGTCATAGAAAGTTACAGGGTTAAGCACAGTGCTAGCAAATTAAATTATCTGGACTTTTGGCCTGGGTTGGCAGGCAGGTCCCTCAAATTGCAATCATTAAAATTACTTAATTAGGTAAAAATATTACATAAATATGCACGTAGAATTTTAATATATATACATATTTATATATTTGACGTCTACGTGTATATTTATGAAATTATTAATGTAATTTTGTATGTGGACATATGTATATTTCGTATTATTTTTATTTATTTATTTATACATAGATATATATATCATTACATTCTAAGTGTATTTTGATATAAATATATATATATCAATATCAAAATACTGTTAGAATAAAATTGAATATATATATATAATTTTTTTTTAATTATTAAAAATTATTTTTATTTTTTGTTATTTATTTTTATTAACATATTATTTGTATTTTATAATAATATATATATACCATATATATAGTTATTATATATATTGTATATATTCGTGTGTAATTTAAATATAAGTGTATTTTTATATTAATATACGTATATATAAATATAAAAATACACTTAGTGTGACATTATATATATGATACATATACATATATTATATATATAGATATAATACATGTATATATATCATATATATATACACATATTATTATTTTTTTTACACTGATTGTTTTTTTTTTCACTTTATTTTTTTATTTTACACTTGCAGGGAGACTGCCTGTCAGCACAGACAGTCCCCCTGCAGGCAGATACAAAGACCCCTATTGCGGTCATGTGATCGAGTGATCACATGGCCGTGGGGTCCTGATCTGCCGAGGGGGGACTGCCCGGGCAGACAGGCAGTCCCCCTGGACCGGGAGGAGAGCTGATCGCCGCCGTGGGACCGACGGCGATCAGGTAAGTAGCCCAAAACCGTTATGACGGTTCAGGACCGTCAGCGGTCCAAACGCACGTTTTACCGCTGACGGTCCTGAACCGTCAGCGGTCCTGAAGGGGTTAAACACGCACGAAAGTTACAACAACACTATTACCACATGGGCAACAAAGCAGGTAAATTATTGGCGAACAAATTAAAATCTAAATACCTCCAAACAAAAATTCCATATATCATCTCCAAATTAAACTCAAAAATGTATAACCCCAATAAAATTGTCGACGAATTGTCCTATTACTATGAAGACCTATATAACTTAGAAACGCACACTGACACACATACACCCAATCTAGAGGAAATTGCAAATTTTTTGTCACAAATAGATCTTCCACAGGTCACGTCTCAGCAGAATATAATGCTAAGCGCACCATTTACGGAAGTTGAAGTTGAAACTACTATACGTTCTCTCTTAAAGCACAAAGCTCCAGGCCCTGACGGGCTTTCCAACTATTACTACATTAAAATGGCACCACAACTGTCCCCACACATTACAAAATGATTCAACAACGTCCAAAGATCCGGAACATTTCCGCGAGAAATGTTAGAAGCCTTCATTATAACCCTGCCCAAACCAAATAAATCTCCAACGATCTGTAGCAATCTTAGGCCAATATCACTTTTAAATGCAGATGTTAAATTGTATGCAAAATTAATTGCTAATAGATTAAAACCCATACTGGCCAATTTGGTCTCCATGGAACAAGCGGGCTTTGTTCCTGGTAAGCAGGTGGGAGATAACACCAGGTACTGTATGGATTTACTGGAGTGGGCGATTAAGAATAAAAAGAAAGGCACGTTAATGGCATTGGACGCTGAAAAAGCTTTCGATCGCCTTAATTGGTCTTATATGGCAAAAACTTTATCAGCGTTCCAATTTTCTAGTCCCTTCATCACAAGTATCAAAGCTCTTTACTCATCGCCCTCTGCTAAGGTCTTTAATACGTGTTTCACTTCTCGCAGTTTCTCTATAAACAACGGGACCAGGCAGGGTTGCCCCCTATCATCCCATATCTTTATTTTATGCCTGGAACCACTGGTTAGAAAAAAAAAAGACCCCTTAATCCCAGGCCTATCCACACCTGCAGGGGAAAAAAAGATTGCACTTTTTGCGGACGACATAATGCTGTTTCTCACTAACCCGTCACAGTCGATACCACATGTTTTAAACACTTTGACGTCATACGGTAAAATATCATACTACAAGAATAACATTACTAAGACACAAATTCTTCCCTTCAACCTAGACTCAGAGACGATAAATGATCTAAAGGCCCAGTATCCATTTGAATGACGTAAGACCTCAATTTCTTACCTGGGCGTGAAAATAGCTCACTCTGAAACAAACTGTCCTGGAAAATCATGAAGTAGTTCTGTCGAAAATTTCAAAACAAATTGAGTCCTGGGACGGGACAAACTCCTCTTGGCTAGGTAGGATCACCTCCCTTAAAATGATGGTTATGCCGCATATATTATATCTGTTTAAGACGTTACTCATTGCTCTTCCAAATGCACTCCTAAAGCGTTTCCAAATAATTTTGAATGCTCATGTATGGAAGAAAAGACCCCCCAAGGGTTTCCTTTCGTTCCCTTTGGTACCCTATGAAAAAGGGCGGCCTTCACATCCCTAACATTAAAAATTACTATATAGCCACAGTATTGGCTCAAGGTGTTGACATAATAACACACAAAACTATTCCAGTATGGCTTCATTTAGAAGAAAAGTGTGTCAATTTACAGCCATTACGTTACAATTTATTGTCTGCATCATTCGCCACATCATCTACTATGTTGTCCGCCACAAAATTCTTAATCAAATCATGGATGTCTTGGAGCTCACTGTTGGGTTCCCGATCGGAATTGCTTTTTATGGCCCCGTTACAGGCACTTACGGCCATATCTCCGGACCTGCCATTACAACGATGGATCTCCGGGGGTATATCCCATGTGTACTCACTATATTCAACTACGGGTTTACTTCCTTTCCCTACTCTCCAAGCAATCTTCAAGTTGCCCCCAAGAGACCTTTTCATGTACTTAAGAATTAAACACATCCTACAATCTAGGTCGATAGACTATGTTAACCCCTCATTGAGTAGTAAACTAGGCCACATATGTTGCAGTGCTCACAACAAACCATCCTCCATAAAATCTCTATCCTTTTGCTATTCAACCCTGTCATTGAACAGTGATAACGACAAGTTACCCTATATGCTCCGCTGGGAACACGACCTAGACGAAACATTCCCTTTATCCAACTGGGAAAATGCTATTTCATATACTAAGAAATCCTCAAATTGTGTCACTCATTGGGAAGCATACTTCAAAATATTAATGAGGTGGTACATGACTCCGTCTAGACTAGGTAAAATATATCCTGGGTCGAATACGAATTGTTGGAGATGTGACAATCCAAACAGCACGTTGAAGCACATATTCTGGGACTGCGAAGTCCTGCATACATTCTGGTTAAAAATACAGCAGTTAATCAAATCAGTTAGCGACCAAAATCTCCCGCTTTTGCCAGCTACTTATCTCTTTCATTTAATACCAGACCTGGGCAGTTTCCCTTCAAGGGCAGTGATACTGAACATCCTAGTGGCAGCAAAAACTAGTATTGCAGCCCACTGGAAAAGCACAACTTGCCCTTCCGTTCAGGAGGTAATAAATAGAGTTAATACTACCTATATTTATGAAAAAGAATGGGCGCTTAGGGGGAACAAAACATCTTTTGTAAATCTTTGGCACAACTGGGAATCCACTGAAGACACCAACAAATGATCTATTTTGTTCTCTGATATTCCTATACTTACTCCTTCCTCTCCCCCCTATCCCTGTTAATTAAAAATCCTAAGTTTATGCAATATTGTTCTGGGAAGACTATTTCATTTATATTGACACTGTATAAGATGTTACTTAATAACAAGGCATTAGGTTGTAAAGTAGGTTCACTTTGCTACTATTTCGGAAAATGCAACTTATGAGTGGGTAATTTGTATTGGTAGGTCTCTATTGTTGATCGTTTTCTTGCAACCTACAGATATTGTCATACAATTCACCGGTGATGTCTAGGTAATGTTCATTGGTATGCATTTTCGCGCAACGAATACATCTGTTACGCCTTACGATTTTCAAATGTTTCATGGTCAAGTATGCTTACTGCTTCTCAACCAGGAAAGATCATATATCAGACTTCCACACATCTTGTAACATGTTAACTCATCACCCTAAAGGTTGTATATGTGTAAAATTTCTGTCGCTCGCTTCACAAGTTGCACTATCTTTAATGTATACTACTAAAAGGAAATATGCTTTCTGACAGTATTATCAACATTATTACCGAAATTATCATAGTTATTGATGATCCTTGACCCCTATCATAAAGTTGTTAAACAAAAATAATCATATACTTTTATGTATTTAGCCGTACTAATTATGCTGTGTTATATCTTATTTTATTTTTATTTTATCATGTAACAATTACATCTTCCAGTGTATTACTAAATGTGACTGTTCTTCCTTTGCATACTTATTTCAATAAAAAATATACATTGAAAAAAAAAAAAAAAAAATCACAATATAATATTGAGATCTGTATTTTGATCACTGTAGGCAGTGATCAACTGGCAGGTAAGGGGTTATTTTTTTATTAGGACTGGGTAAAGGGGGGTGGGATTTTTTTTTTTTTAATTTTTAAAGCTTTTTTTAAAAAAAACTTTTTTTTACCGTTAAGCCTTAGCTAGCCTTACACCAAATTCCCCACTAACTTTCACCCACTCCAACTAGCTAAATGTAAATAAAATATTGAATGAATAAATGTAACCCCTGAAGGTAAAATAAAAAAATAAAAAATAAAAGGGGTTAAAAAAAATAAAAATTACCACATTAAAAAGTAGTCCCAGCCAATTAATCACTGAAGTCAGTGATCAATTGGCAGGGAATTTTTTTATTTAAAATCAGGGGGGGGGGGGGGGGGGGGGATTTTAAAGTAACTATTTTTTTTTACACAGGGAGAAGATCACTGCTGATCCGTCTCCCTGCACTTCACACTGAACACGGAAGCATAAAGGGGCGGTTCAGAAGTCCCTACAGCACATGTGCTCTCTCTGACAGCCTGTCAGAGCGATCACAGCTGCAGGGACAGCGTGATTGGGAGCTCCTGGGCTGCCTTGAATACCAAAACAACTCAATGAAGCAGTTTTAGTGTATAGATCATGCCTCTGAAATATACCTGCTTCATTACCTGCCATTTAGGAGTTAACCATTTTAACCCTTTCTGCCTGCATAACAGACTGTTTCAAAGTCTACCATACAGAGTTGAACTTGAATTAAATCACTCTGTATGGTGCTTTGGCAGTTTGTTTGCTTGATTTCCCTGAATATCTGGCCTCTGCTTGTCCTGACTATGCTTTGTTAGCTGCCTGTACCAACCTATTGACTTCTGGATTCCCCTGACCTTGGCCAGTCCCGGTTTACGCTAGCCATTCTAAAGTGGCTACACCAAACAACTCAAAGTACTACATTTGTAGTACTTGAAATGTAAAAACAAAAAGAACGTTACCTGCGGTCTGGCCTAAACCCTATGTACATTTAAACAAAATGGAGGCTTTTCTTGTTTTTACGATGTATTTAGAGCTGTTGGATACTAAGCTACTTCTGCTGTAAGCACAGTGCTTTATCTTTGTATATGATGCTTGTATCACACAGCTGTTACATTGCTACAGAATAAAAAACAAGCAATAAAGGCGCTAAAACTGTAAAATATTAGTGCAAATATTGAAAATAAAGGTAGAGCAGCACCTAAAAGTGCACAAGCTCAAAAAACACCAAACAAAGAATATAGATAAAAAGGTGCGCTGTACCTTTAAAAATTTGAAGTGCAAATTAGTGCATCAAAATAGTGCAAAAAAGAGTGTCTGTCCAATATAATCACACTCAATATAACAAATGTGCAAAATTGCAGGTGAATAGTGATTAAAAATAAAAATAATAACTTACAACAGGAAAATATGTCTCAGAATTAATGGCATTCGGTTATTCAAAATAGGAGATATGGTACATAAAAAAGAAGAGAAACATAGCATAATACTGTATAAAACTATGTAAAGCAACCAAAAAATGGAATAAAACTCACAAGGGAAGAGCAGTATAAGTCTGCTCTAACTTCTCCAGCATGTAGTCCACAGCACAGGACTATGGTGATAGTAAAAACAGCAGGACGCCAGCTGAATAAAACGATCTTTATTTCTTTCAATAAAAAGCCCCCTTTACCACATAGAAGGCCAGTGTCCAATTCAATACTTTGAAGAGGTGAACGCACCAAATTTCCGCGGTCTCTACAGCTTGCGGCACTATAAGAGGCACTTCCGGTTTCGGAGCTCCGTGCGATCACGTGATGACGTCGTATGCGAACGTGATGATGCGTTTCGCCCAATCTGCTTCCTCAGATCACGTCCTGATGTAGCTGGTCCTGCCTGTTAAAACCCATACTGTGGGCGTGGAGTTTATAAAGATGAATGGATAACCAAAGTCTCATACAAACGGGGTAGATCCACTATATAGTGAAGTCCCATAAAGTGTACAGAGTGGATGAAATACGGCAAAAAATTGTAAAAAAAAATAACAGCCAAACAAATACTGATAATAAATAAATGTCCCAATAGATATTTCCAACAAAAATAAAGTAACATAAATATATATATTAGAACATACTTAGTCTTAAAGAGACACTAAACTGAAATCTATAAATACAGTTATATAAATACACCTACTAGCAGAAAAGAGGGGAAAGTAATATCAAATTACAAATTTATCTAAGAATAAGTGTAAAATTCATGAAGTAAAATTATACAAATCAAATTCAATATTAAGACCTTTGGGTTCAAGGGTATCTAGTGTGTGAACCCATTTCATCTCTTCTTTCCCTATATGTTGAATAAAATTGCCTCCTCGCCATGATTTTTTAACAATTTGAATTCCTTATTGTGATACTTTTTAAAATGAGCAGACACACTATGATGATCTATACCTTTTCGAATTTTATTGACATGTTCATAAATTCTCTTGTGTAGAGGGCGAATGGTTCTGCCCACGTATTGTAATCCGCATGGGCATATTAAAAGGTATATAATATTTTTGGTAAAACAAGTAATAAAATCTTTAATAGTATATTCCTCTGTTGTATATTTCTTCTTAAATTTACTAATCCCTTTTACAGTGTTATTTCTGCTACATTTACACCCTACACATTTTCCACATGAGTAAAAACCTTTTTTGTTCACACTTAAAAACGTATCGGGCACTTCCTTTCTTGGATGGTTAAAGGTCAAAATCTGCTTTAAACTAGGTGCACCTCTAAAAGTGATAAAAGGTTTATCTGGAATGATTGTCGATAATTCTCTATCCTAAAAGGTGCCAGTGTCTGTTAATAATAGATTTAACTCTTAAAATCCTGATTAAAATCTAAAACTAAAGGTACTTTATCAAATTTCTCTTGTCCTTTATTAAAATTACTTTGTCTAAAAACCAATTGATTTTGATCCAGGTCTTTTATTTCATCAAATGCCCTATTTAGTATGTCAGTAGGATATTGTTTTTGGGAAAATGTATCTATCACTACTTTTGCTTGCTCTTCAAAAACATTCTGTTCAGTGCAGTTCCTTCTTATTCTTTGTAATTGGAATATTATTGAGCCAGGGGGTGTAGTGCCCGCTGTTGTATAGCACATAACTATTGGCATCTACTTTTTTTTTTAATTGTTTTTAAAATACCGGCTTCTTCATAGATTTCCAAGTTTAAAAAATGAATATTCTGGCTACTAAAAGAACTGCTAAAATGTAAGCCCCACTCATTAAGATTTATACTTGCTAAAAAGAGCTCTAAATCCAATTGTGTACCCTTCCATATAAAAAATATATCATCGATATATCTGTGGTAGGAGACCAGGTTCGTCATGTTACATTGCTGCCAGCCACCCCATGTTTGTCTTATTAAGAGTTTATAAGTATGTAGGGGTAGCACCCCTTCCTGTCTCAGAGACATTTGCCTTTTAGCTGATTTTACAGCCCTATTTAGGGTTAATAAGTATGTAGGGGTTTATAAAACACCCCTTCATGTCTCATTAGAAATGTCTGATACCAGGAAAGTTTACTGTATGTGTAGAAGCCCTATACAGGGTTAAATGCACATAACTATACTTCTTAGCTATGGTCAGAATTTAAAATGAAGGGATTGTAGATACTGTATCCTGTGCTTCAACTGCTAATGATGTTGCAAGTGCAACTGGTACTCTATTGAAGATGTGCTCTTATGAATACAGTACCATTACAATATTGCTATAATGATGCTTTATATAATGTAATATTCAATTACGGGAGGGTGAAATCACGGTATTTATATCCATAAGATAGACATTTTTTAACATCACCTGATTAATATACTACAAAACACAAGGATTTCTCAGCAAGTTTATATTTACTTTATATGCATATTATTCAAAGAATAAGAAATTAAGCGTAACATTAAGCAGCCCAATATACTTCACCACTATGTTGAAAAATGTAAATATAATAATTTTTTATTTTTATTAAATCTAAGCTTATGTGTTACACAATGAGCCAAGTAATCCGCTTGTACACTTTCCTGGATGTGATCTTCGCCTCGCACACTTATTTAGAAACCAGATGCCAAATGTGGAAACTATGGACAACAAAAAGAGAGCAATAAAATAATTATAAATCATAAATCAATTAATCTTTCTACATATGTTTTAAACTAGCCATAAACAAAGTTTGCTAAATAAATTATTATTATTATTATTATTATTATTATTTATCATTATTATTATCTTCTCTGTGGGTTTTGAGCAATGTTTTATTCAGGCATGTTGTCAGAGTAATTACAAGATTGCTTCCTGTGATGTCACTACTTACCCAAATATGTCAGACTAGTTATAATTTTGGGTCTGAGTTTTTCCCCCTGGTATTTTGGGTTGTATGTTAGATGTATGTAAAAATTAGATGTATGTAAAAAATAAATAATGTTTCTAAATTAGCTACAAACCTGGTTTGTTGCTGCTTGCAAGAGATTTAACAAAATATAAATTCATATTTTTACTGATCTATGGTAAATCAGCAACCCGAAAAAAGACTGAATACACCATGTGAATTAGTCCAAACTGTCTTCTTATGCCTTGATGGGAGTAATTTGCAGCTAATGCCTTCTATTGTGAAACAAATATGTCATGCGCCTAGTTTCTCCAAGAATATACATTTGTAACTGTTTTTAATTTAGTGTCTGTTAAATTTGTCCCAGCATACCACATTTTGCAAATGTTATTACAATTGTATTCCCCTCCTTGTATTATATTATACTACTAAAAGTTATTTGGAGTAATGGAAATACAACATATTTAATAAAGAAATTGAAGAAAAACAATATTGATGTTTTTTTAAGGCATCCTAATTTTAGCTGCATTATTTGTGTAGACAAAAACACAAGAAAACTCACTCATATCCCAGAGAGCAAAAGATGAAGAGTCCTTAATTAAATAAAAGGAACACTATAGTCACCTAAACAACTTTAGTTTAATGAGGCAGTTTTAGTGTATAGATCATGCCTCTCAGGTTTCACTGCCATTTAGGAGTTAAATCACTTTGTTTCTGTTTATGCAGCCCTTGTCACACCTTCCCTGACTCTGATTGACACAGCCTGTATGAAAAAAAACAACTGGTTTCACTTTCAATAAGATGTAAGTTACCTTAAACAATTGTATCTTTCTCTGTAAATTGAATTTTAATCACATACAGGAGGGTCTTGCAAGCTATTAACATAGCAGGGGATAATAAAAATCTAAATTAAATACAACTTGCAATAAAGTAAGGATAAACTTAAGATGACTCTTTACAGGAAGTGTTTAGGAAGGATGTGCAAGTCACATGCAGCGAGGTGTAACTAGGGTGGTATAAACAAGGTGATTTAACTCCTAAATGGCAGAGAATTGAGCAGCGAGACTGCAGGGACATGATCTATACACCAAAACGGCTTCATTAAGCTAAAGTTGTTTTGTTTTGGTGACTAAAGTGTCCCTTTAACATGAAATTAAATTAATTAATTAGTCGACATGGGAAAAATAAAATAGTTCTAAGCTTTAGATGGATAACCGTGACTTGCTTGGAGTAAAGAAAACTTCATATGTATTAAGTTTGTATAACAAATCCCTTAAGGACACCGCTTCAAAATCTTGTTACCCTTAAGGACACAAGCAATTTTTGCATTTTTTTGCTGTTTGTGTTCAACCGCAATTTGCATCTCTCTCACTTATTGCACCAACACATATTATATAACGTGTTTTAGAGGACATCAAGGACTTTAATTTGATGTCACATATATAAATTCTCATTAATTATAAAAATGAATGGGGGGAATGAATGAATGAATAGAATGAATAAAAAACGTTATTTTCCCACACTTTGGGCAATAATAACTGCATAACATGTCCAGCTTTGGAAAAGTAATAAATTAAATTGTCTCTTGATTTGTACAGTACATAATATGTATAGGATTGCAGCTTTTTTGAAAGTTACAGGTCACAAAATACAAGGACTAAAATAAAAATTCAATTTGAAACCATTTTAGAAGTTGGTATGTTTGTCTTGTAAGTTTAGTAGTCTTCACAAAAAAACAAAATTGCCAGACAAAAGTATATATTTATATAAAGTAGATATCACAGGCTATTTACCTAAGGTTAGTTTGACACTTTTTACATAGCCATTTCATCGCTAATCTCTGCTAAATATTGGAGTTAATTTTTTTTTTTTTCTATTTTGGCATATACACATATAGCAAGGTTTTTTTTATGTGTATTTCGCAAAGCTGGTGTGTGTAAGAGGAGAAGACTATACAAGAAAACTGGCAATTAGGGAGATGCAGTGGATATTTAAACTTGGGGCATTAAAGCCCAATGGTTTAAATATCGATTTTGAACTTACACATTTTCTGGAGTAGATCCACATAAGATACAAAAATCGGGACACTTTAAGATATTCAATTCAATATTTATATTTTTTACCTCCCCCCAAAAAATGTTAAAGAAGAAAAGGAAAAATATTTTTGAATAGAAATGCACCTTGAATAGAAATGCACTTATAGGTCTGTGACCTATAAGTGATAGAATTGAATGTACATCACTTTTCCAAGAAAGGGCATAGAGAAAAAAATCTTGTGATTTAAAAAAATGTGCAGTAACTATTTTTATGAAACATAGTATCCTTTTTAGAAAATGTATTTTTACATTAAGGGAATTACCATCTTGGAAAGTATACCCAATTAAAATTAGAAATAATATTTTAAGGGGGCGGGGCCTGACTGTCAAGATGGCCAGACGTGTTTCAGCTCAGCTCCTGCAAAACAGGGCTGAATATCATTTATTCCAACCCTATAATGCTCCAAAAACGACTTGGCCCAAGCAACAGCCTAACACTGAGCAGAACGGGAACATAAACATGTGTGCAGCCAGCCGTTTTAACTCAGTTTTCAACCGTCTGGTCGCGAGGCCTAACAAAACTGACGACCCACGGGCCGGGGGAGGCGGACGATCTCCTGACCCGGGACGCTCAACGACAACCGACGACCTAGCTGCCCCGTCACCCCCCCCTCTGGACCGGTGGGGGTTATCCCGGTCCCCACTGGGGAAGGACACCCCCCGGCAACCATGGGATCTCCCATACCCGGGGACCGCATGGCGAACACAAGATGGCTGCCGAGCCACAGCCTCTACGAACCACAGTAGAAGCAGACGTTCAGGCCTCGCGGGAAGACTTCGAAGCCCGGTTCGAGCGCATATGCCACGCGTTCTGGCACCGCATCAAAAGCCGAAACTCACATGAGTCGCAGACCAAGAGAGCGGACACGCCGGACCGTGAGACGGAAACGTGCACTGAGCAGGGGGCACAACCGGCGGCTCAGCCAATAAGCCGTACCGGCACGCGGAAATCTCCTCCACACATAAAGCGCCCACAGAATCGCGATCCAGCCAAACGGAAACCGAGGGTCTAGGGACAAGCGGCAAGGGACTCACTTGAGACCTGGGCTCCGGAGGAGGGGAAGCCCTGGTGCAACTCACCTACCACGGGCCACATGGAGGGAGCTTGGATTAACACACAGCCCCCCCGGAGGCAGAACACCGCTATCCCACTGAACATGCAGCCTGCCAATCTCCGATGGCCCTCACGCGGAATAGGATGAAGGGACAACATGTAATGTACACCAGTTCTCTTGCAGAGACATCTAAACTGTTATCTAAGAGTCCCCATGGTGCGATCAGTACCCAGTGGTCATAAAGCGGACTTAACATTAACTACAGCTTGCTACTGTTTCTACCTAATGCATGATTACTCACATCATTATAACAAGACAGGTTACTAGTCCACCTATCCTGTTCAGCCCAATGTTCAAGGATGTAAACCTGCTATCATATAGTTAACACTCATGATCGTTGGTAATGTTTCACTCACCCATACACTCTCTCAGGTCTTAAGCGTAGACCTTTAGATTAGCTTACATTTGAAAAGTATAAGATTGTGCCTAGACAAAATGCCTGTGTCTCCAAAGATTGAGCTAGCTTGTTTATTATATGCTAGCACCTCTATTGTTACCCCTGTATTCTCTCTAGTCCTGAGCACAGACCTTATGATTCAGCCTGTTTATTCAAACGATAAAAATGTGCAGTTTGTAACTCGCCATAACACTGTATTAACGTGTGATATTGCAATAAGCTTGTCAATGCTGTTGTGGCAGCACAAGCCTGAATGTTATGCCATGCACTAAGAAAATAAAGAATTAAAAAAAAAAAAAAAATTAGAAATAATATTTTAAATGGTATAGTTTTATAAGCACCATAGGAATGTTTTTTTAAATGTTTTTTTATATATGTACTTATAAGCTTTATATGTAAGATAGTTATCCATAAAATCCTGTATACAAAGAATTGATAAGATAAAAAAAGATAAAACTTTGATTTTATGCATGTGAAAGGGTTAATGATCATGTACCCATAAGATCTAAAGCAGACATTTTGAAGAAAAAAAAAACATGTATAAATGAAACTGATAAGATGTAAAGGAAATGACATCAGGATTACACACAAGTGAAGGGGTTAACAAAGCAGATAGGAAGAACCTGCAGGATATTTGTAATCAAGTTCAAGGGAATTTAGACGAGATCGGCATTCAGTATCCACAGACTTTGAGAAAGCCCACCCAGGGCGAAACTAGTAAGTCACGTGGTGCCGATTTTTACGATGCGGACGGTGTACCTACACAAAAACTGTAACTACCCCAAGAACAGTGAGCTGGATAAATACAGTGACATTTACTGTTTGAGCTATATATCTTTTATATGTTTTTATATTTGATTTATTTTTAAAACGGAAATAAAGCTGAGTAATCCTTGAAAGATCTCCGGAGTAATTAATCTCTATATTGTGGGTTATATAAACTATACTATATATATATAAAGTGGATACACAAGTCATTATAACCAAAGTGTTACAAAATAAGATAAAAGCTTAACCCCTGGAGTGCTGGAAAAAGAAAAAAAGTGGTTATCTTTTGAGATTTGGACTGCTCATTTCTGGGATTCATTTATAGGACTCTCTGTGCTGGAAGTTGTTTATATTTAATGAAAAAGTATTTTTGTGTGAGCACATATTCTGTGTAAATTACATCTATAAGGTTAATAGGTTATAATTATAACTTCTTATTTTTCTGTACTTTCCAATTGGAGAGCTTTCAAAAAAGATTGTGCGCTAACATTGAAAATCCTGTGGTGTGTGTGTGTGACACACAGGAAGTTCGAGGATAGCAGCACATATTATAATTGTTACAGTGCTGTAAAAGAGAGATGACAAGTTCAGGTCTTTAAATGTGAATTTTCATAGATGGTTTTGATGGCTTCATGTTCCATTTTGGAGCACTTCAGCGACATATTCCAACTACACCATAAAGGCAAACCATTTCTTAAAGAAGACATCCCAAGGTATTTCAAAATGCATATTTTGAACCTTGGCATGGGATAATTTTTCTGCTAGCTTGTGCCATGTGTGCGTTGAAGGGGCACATTTGAGACAAAGCCATTCCAGGTTTTTTTTTTTTCCAAACTTTGAATTTTTATGCTGTGTCTATGTCCCATTTTGGAGTATTTTACCAGGCTACATATTTCAACTACCCCATAAAGGCATACAATTTCTTAAATAAGACACCCTAGGGTATTTCAAAAGGCATATTTTGAACCTCAGTGTGGGATCATTTTTCCGCTAGCCTGTACCAAGTGTAGTGCTAATAAGCATTTTTTTTTTTTTTTTGACACACAATGAGTTTGTCCTGTATATTTTGAAAACCGTATGTGTGCTATGGCAGGATAATACTTGATATGTTGCTCAGCTATGTCATCTGAGTACAGCAATGACCCCATATGTACCTTTACCAGGTATATGACAACGTTGAAGAGGTACATTTAAGACAGCCATTTAAGTTTGAGTTTTGACGCTGGGTCCATGCCCCACTTTGAATTTTTTTAAGCAGGTTATTTTTTCCAAGTAACACACAAAGACATACCATTTCTTAAAGAAGACACCCCAGGGTGTTTCAGAAGGCATATTTTGAACCTTAGCGTGATATCATATTTTCGCTAGCCTTTACCAAGTGTAGAGGTAATATTTTTTTTCCCTTTTTAAACTTTTCTTTACTTTTAAAAGATTTCTTTAAATGTAAAACTTTTTTTTTTTACTGTTAACCCCTAACTAGCCTAACAGTAAATCCTCCAATTTCCCCACTAACTTCTACCCACCCTAGCTAAATAAATACATATTTTACAAATATTTAAGTAATTAAATTTAACCCCGAGGGCTAAAAAAATAAGTTAGCTGGGGTTAAAAAAAAAAAATCAGATCACAGTGAAATACTTTGACCTGTATTTTGATTACTGCAGACAGTGATCAAAGGCCATGGAATGGGTTAAATTTTTTTGGAAAAAGGTGAGGGGGGAGTGGAGATTTACAACTAACTTTTTTTTTTTTTCTTGCAGAGAGCAGCAGATCACCACCAATCTGTCTCTCTGCTCTTCACAGCTCACACTGACCTGCAGGGAAACAGATTGGGTTTCACTGCAGCACGTGTGATCGCTCTAACTCCCGTTCAGAGTGATCACATAAGCTGTGAAAGTAAAACTGCTTGCTCTAGAGTGCCTCAGACACAGAGGCACACTACAGGAACATTAACCCCACGATTGCAACGATAGTGGCAATCTGGGGTTAATTTTAGTATTGGACAGAATTTTATTCCGTCCTTAAGGGGAGGACTGCAATCAGGGCCGGACTGGGAAAAAAATTTGGCCCGGGCATTTTCCCCCCCTCCCTTCTTACCTTTTAGCCTGGGAGGGGGGGACCGGCACGCTGGTGAGTGGGAGGGGGATTCAGGCACTCTGCCATCCATCCCTGGTGGTCCAGCGGTGAGTGAACTCTAGCCCATGGCAACGCTCCGGATCTCGTGAGAGGAACCCGGCGGAGCTGCAAGATAGAGCTCCGCCGGGTTCCTCTGCTGGCAGGCGGCCGCCTTTGACAGCATGTGGGCCGGTGAGGGAGATCTTTGATCTCCCCACCGGCCCTCCATGGAATACAGCGGGGCCGGCGCTAGGATCTCCCTGCCGGCCTCGGCCCACGGCCACCGCAGCCCACCGGGCATTTGCCCGGTGTGCCCGATGGCCAGTCCGGGCCTGACTGCAATGATGGAAAATGTCCGTCCAGCGTCCTTAATGTGATTACAAGGAAAATCACAAGAAATATAAAGAAGTACCTTTCAAGTCTTAACATGAAAGATGGAGGAGCATCGCCTAAACCAGGGGTGCCCAATACATCAATCATGATCTACCAGTCGATCGCAAATGCGATGGTGGTAGATTTTGGCCGGCTCTTTTACTTAAACATGGGGTGAGTGCCGGGCAGCTGTCTGCTTTTTTTTATGGATACTACTGTAAGAGAGGGGAGCAGGGGTTTTGTAGACGTGGAGAGTTTTTTTTTTTTTTAAATGTATTTTATTAGATTAATTCAATATGATATATGCAGTAGTCAAAATAAGGATTTTATTAAGACATGCAGGCTCCTATTATGCTGCACTCTTTCTTTATTTCCCTCAGCAGCAAAGAAATATAACATTAAAAAAATCAAACAACATATATATATAACATGATACATCAGAGGTTAATCCCAGTAACCAGAACAGCCAATTTGCATCCAGTCCTTAGTATAATAGGCGGTAACCATTAGATCACTTCCTCTTTCTTTGCTGCTCCCTTAGTTAAGTACACTGCTCCCATAGTTTCTTAACTGTGGGATAGTTATATACTACTGTTTATACATTATCGTTGTGATTTTTTATCATTTTATCTAATTATTATTATTTAATTGTTGTTTTCATTATTTGCATTTTAATTTTATCATGTTTTATATTTATTCAGTATTGTTAATTTTAATTGTGTAATTTGTTTTGTTTTCTATGCTTTTATCTTTGCCCCTGGTTCCTTTAAGTAAAACCTTTTGGGGACTGAGGGGTTCTCCTCTAATTACTGTGTTTTATATTTTAAAGGGACACTATAGTCACCTGAACAACTTTAGCTTAATGAAGCAGTTTTGGTGTATAGAACATGCCCCTGTAGCCTCACTGCTCAATCATCTGCCATTTAGGAGTTAAATCACCTTGTTTATACCACCCTAGTCACACCTCCCTGCATGTGACTTGCACAGCCTTCCATAAACACTTCCTGTAAAGAGAGCCCTATTTAGGCTTTCTTTATTGCAAGTTCTGTTTAATTACGATTTTCTTATCCCCTGCTATGTTAATAGCTTGCTAGACCCTGCAAGAGCCTCCTGTATGTGATTAAAGTTCAATTTAGAGATTGAGATACAATTATTTAAGGTAAATTACATCTGTTTGAAAGTGAAACCAGTTTTTTTTTCATGCAGGCTCTGTCAATCATAGCCAGGGGAGGTGTGGCTAGGGCTGCATAAACAGAAACAAAGTGATTTAACTCCTAAATGACAGTGAATTGAGCAGTGAAATTGCAGGGGAATGATCTATACACTAAAACTGCTTTATTTATTTATTAAGTAATTTAGGTGACTATAGTGTTCCTTTAAGACACCCACATTCAGCGGAGTGGTGCCTTCCTGAACATGTGCCAAGATACATCGACTCTAGAGTTTGTAAGCTCTTGGACAAGGCCACACAGAACAAGTTACAGGCAGAATGCCCTTCGCCCTACTGTCCCTGATGATGCGTGTAGAACGCCAATTGTAGATCCAATTCCGATGTTCAGTTTTTGGGGAAAACTGGATGGAAACCCAGAATGGGTTTGGATTTCTCATTTACCCACTGTCAGGATATGGTCCTGGACCTTTTAGACCCTGCTGCCAAAATTTTTGATGCGGTCGAAGACGACTGGGATTTGGATTGAGACACCATCCATGGCTGGATCCAACAGATTATCTGCCTGGTTGGCAATGTAAATACTGAGCGCCGCAAGTCCATCTTGCTCAAAATTGTGCCTAAGTTGGTCAATTTAGCTCTTAAGGAGCCAGGTGCCCAGGCCAAAGGGTTACTTTTCGGTGACTGTTGTTAAAGAGTTGGGGTCATTTATACACACGTTTATGGCTTTAGATAAATTCATTTCTTGATTGAGAAAGCCCACTGCACGTGGGCGATACGTGTCTCGGATTTAAAGCCATATCTGAACATTTGATCTAGACATTTTTGATCGATTTTTATTATTTTCTATTTTATTTCATTTTCTATTTAAAGTTCAATAAATTTACACAGTCCAATTGGCTTCATCTATTACTTGCTGCTAAAGAAGGGAAGATGCCACCTTTCGAGGTACCTAGGTTTACAACCCAGAGCCAGGTCTTATTGGCACTAAAGAAGGTGAGCAAAACCATCAGCACTTTATGTTTTATATGTTAATTGGAACGTAATACACAAGAGATTTTCTCCTCTTATCTTGTTTTCTGAGGATACCAACCCTGGGAAAAAGGGTACAGTTTCACCAACGACACTAATGCTGATGTGATTTGAGCCTGTCCTCTAGAGGCTTGCACTTACAAATAGGTTCTATTTTTATTACAATCTTTTTTGTGGATTTACACTATATTGTTTTATTCTGTCTCTTTTGTATGTATTTATTGTACATCCCAGCTATACACCCTATTTAGGGTAAGTGTATACTTTTATTTACTATATAGTGCTCCACTCAATTAGTATAGATTTGGGTATAATACTCACATCTTACTGATTTATTTTGTTCACTACTACATATAGTGGGAGCAAGCGAAACCCACTAGAGTGTGTAGCTGCTTTTTCTACCCATCACTATAATATTTGTAAGCGTACTATACACAGTAATTACCTTTCTGTTAGAAATACCAGAGAATTTAATTTGCAAGCTCTATATCTGACCCTGTAAATTTCCAAAACTTAATAAAGCCTGTACCTGGGAAGTATTGTTGTACTCATGAGAGATCACTGAACACAAAAATCCTCAAAAAAAAAATCACTAAACACAATATGAGTGTTTTAGAGCAGTAAAATGTAGTACTAATGACTCAGTGGGAACTAAAAAAGACTGGACATACCCCACTATGAATATCCTGGGCTGTCTATTGTTGCAAATGGTATGTCATGATGGCGGTGATTTCATTCCTGCGCTGCCATATGGTCTCAAAGGCAACATAGACCCAGCAAACAAATCTGGCAAATTTCAATGTGTAATATCTGAAATGGGCAAGTGTCACACCAAGGGTGCATAATTCATTGTTGCACAATAGAATATTGCCATTTAATGTTATTTGTATAGTGCATATATTAATTGGCCACTTGGTTGCAAGGTCAGATGACAGAAGGGATAATGTAAATGGTATAGGAATGTGAAGGGGGCAGATGGTTTGCAACATGGATTGATTAATGATTAATCAAAGGATCTGCAGGGTGTGAGATTCTACACTTGAGATGCCTGGATGTCTATACAATGTAAACTAGCTCGCTTGAGCCATATGGCCTGTACCTCCTAATTGAGTAGATTTCTTTAACATGTTAATGATCATTAGCTTTCAAGAAAAAAAAAGAAAAACAAGCCTTGTGTTCCAGTATCAAATCCAATAGAAACATTAATACTTACCCACAGATTAATAATTAAGCCTCATTTTTATTATATTTAGAATGGGACAAGCACAATCTTCTAATCAAGCCCAAACTTGATTTGCGTAAATTAACAATAGGGGAAGGGACGTGATGTCTGCTATATTGGGACACAAGTAAGCAGTGTCACATATCTATAGAATGGAAAAAATGGTAATATTCATATATGCAATTATTATATCTGTGGCAAGGACATAAGAGGAGATAGAACCAAATGTTTGCATTTGGATTGATGTTGGTCTGGAACACAAGTATGTGGTCACTTATGGTTAGTATAGGTACACCTTATCTCCACCTTTGGGTGAGGCTTGGTAATCCACAGTGTATATATCTAAGGATACTGAAGTGTGTTGTACTTGCTTGGGGGCCACCATCTACCTTACCAGAGAGCCCCTGGGCAGAAGTTTTGCTTTGAAAACCTGAGTGATTAGGACTTCTGTTATTTTATCCCTTTTGTTTTTATCTGTTGGTGTAACTAATGTGATTGTCGTCTATATGTATGCACTGTGACTATATTTTGCTCATGATAAATATCCCTTTATTAAGTTCTGCCTTTGTCTGGTAAAGAATCATGTTACCTGAAGAGACTAATTAGTATTTTGCAATTGCTTAGATATTGTGCTAAGTTGTATTTGGTGGGTTTTTATTATTAAGTTACCTGGGGGACCAAGGCACTCCATTTATAAATAGTCTTGGTGGCAGAAGTGTTAAAATAGTAATATTTATATTGTTATGGTTAAGTGTGGGTGGTGTTAAGGGGGTTTTTTATCATTATTTCCAATCTAGTGCAGAGAAATAGTGAACTTTTACCCTTTCACCACCACAACTACGTCACGCACACTCTTGGAGTAGGGTGCCTTCATGACAGCAAGCTCTTTATTTGACCCTGTAACTTTCCAAAACACCATAAAACCTGTACACAGGGACATCGTTGTGCTTGTGGGACATCACAGCATACACATAAATACTAAGAGTATTATGACATTCACAGTTAAAATGCCATGAATAACTACATTTCTTTAGATTGTATTCATATTAAATAGTTTCATGTATAAATATTTGATGTGAAATTAAAACCATGTTTGTTCTGAAAAAAATTATATATAATAAGTGTGGGTACACTTAATATGAAAGAGATAAATGGTTGAACAGACATATACCTCAAACTTGTACAATTGCCTTTGTCCTTAAGGGGTTACAATGCTTTTTTTTTGCTTTTTCAATTACTCATTAGTACATTTGCATTGTATGCTTGATACTTAATTTCCACTAGAGGGCAATATAGTGTTATTAAAAACATGTTACAATAACTTTCCAGGTTTCCGAATTCTGTTAAGGTGGTATTTCAGCATGGGTTATATATATATATAATATATATATATTAATATTTGTTTAAAAATAACAATGGAAAACACGGACATAATTGGGCATAGACACATGTACAATTTATTCTTTTGGGAACTGCCATACATGCTCCTTACTATTCTGCACGCCTGCTCATCATTTTCCTTAAGAAACATAGAGTATGTAAATGCATATATGTACTATATAAAAGATTGTTATAAAATAATGTGTGAATTAGCCTATTGTATGATTACATAAATGTAGTTTGTGGATGAATCCAGTGAGCCAGTTAATCATATATCAATATCTGTGGTGACAAATCACAACCTGTTAAACCTTAAAGTGCAAATATGTGCAAAAAATGCTATGTGCAAGAATTGAGGATAAAATCAATTCAATTTCCCTTCGGCAATAAATCCACCCTGAAGATTTCCACTTATCTTCAACCATAGATACAAAGCAAAAATAGTAGGGGTGATTCTGCTAGTGAAAATAGGAAAGGCACATCATAGTGTGTAACTGTATGTAAAACTATATAAAAATAGTTTAATTGGCCACTCACACTTTAGATGCCAACTTCAAGCCTTCAGATACAGAGAAATATGACAGATACATCATATAGAGGGGGGTACCCGGAAACCATGAAGAGTGAAAGCAGTTTGAGGAATTTTAACCAATTGAAGGGCTCATTAGACAATCTAGGGAGTTTAACCCCTTAACACCACAGCCAAATGTACAAGTTGTGATCAAAACAAAATGTAAACAAAACCTGGCATTTTGCGCTATATGTCTGTCCAACCGTAATTCACCTCTTTCATATTAAATGCACCCACACTTATTATATATCATTTTATTCAGAGGAAACAGGGCTTTAATTTAACATCAAATATTTAGGTAGGGAACATAATTTAATATGAATAAAATATAAACAAATGTGAGAAAATAAGAATTATTTACATTTTCTTAGTTCTACGTGACATTTTAACTGTGAATGTCAAAATACTGTTTGCTTTTACTGCAATAAAATACACATATTTGTACCCCCTATGTACAGGTTTTATGGTGTTTTGGTAAGCTACAGGGTCAAATATAGCGTGTAACATTTTTCAGTTTTTTCACATTGAAATTCGCCAGATTGGTTACGTTACCTCTGAGACCATATGGTAGCCCAGGAATAAGAATTACCCCCATGATGGCATACCATTTGCAAAAGTAGACAACCCAAGGTATTGCAAATGGGGTATGTCAGTTTTTTTTAGTAGCCACTTGGTCACAAACACTGGCCAAATTTAGCGTTAGTATTTGAAAATGCAAAAAACAAATTTGAACACCAATTTTGGCCAGTGTTTGTGACTAAATGGCTACTAAAAAAAGACTGAACATACTCCATTTGCAATACCCTGGGTTGTCTACTATTACAAATGGTATGCCATCATGGGGGTAATTTTCATTCCTGGGCTACGGTACAACAAAAACCAAAGGAAACATAACCAACCTGGCGAATTTTAATGTGAAAAAACTGAAACGCAAGCCTTCTATTTGACTCTGTAACTTTCGAAAACACCATAAAACCTGTACATGAGGGGTACTGTTATACTCGGGAGACTTTGCTGAACACAAATATTAGTGTTTCAAAACAGTAAAACGTATCACAACAATTATATCGTCAGTAAAAGTGCCATTTGTGTGCGAAAAATGCAAAAAAATGTCACTGTCACTGATGATATCGTCGTTGTAATACATTTTACTGTTTTGAAATACTAATTTTTGTGTTCAGCGAAGTATTCCGAGTAAAACAGTACCTCTCATGTACAGGTTTTATGGTGTCTTGGAAAGTTACAGGGTTAAATATAGTGCTAGCAAATTAAATTCCCTGAACTTTCGGCCTGGGTTGTCAGGCAGGTCCTGTAAATTGTAATTAATAAGATTACCTAATTATGTAAAATTATTAAATACATATATATGTAGAATTATTATAAATATATATATATATATATATATATATATATACACGTGTATATATGTATAATTTTTTTTATAATTTGTATTTATAGGTATATATATATATATATATAGTGATTTATACGTATATACTTATGTATATAGATATATATATATATTATTTCATTCTACATGTATTTTGATATCAATATATTAATTTTAAAATACAGTTAGAACGAAATTACACATGTATATATATTTTGTATTTATTTTTTTAATTTTATTTTTTAACGTATTTACATATTTATTTATTTTTTATTATATATAAATATATATATAATGAAAATGATATATATTTAATCAATATCATTGTACGTGTATTTTGATATTAATATATATATATATATAATATATAATTATGTATAAATATTAAAATACACTTAGACAGTGTATGTATATTTATGTGTATGTGTGTATATGTGTATAAATATACTTATAATAAATATATATATGATCTAAGTATATATTTATTTTTACACTGTTTTAACTTATTTTATTTCATTTTCAGACAGCAGGGGGAGTACCTGTCATTACAGGCACTCCCCCTGCTGGCATTGCAATGCACGGCTATGCCGCCCATGTGATCGCGAGGTCCTCGCAAGGACCTCGCGATCACATGACCCAGGAGGGCCGAAGAGGACGGAGGGGGACTCCCTGGGCTCCCAGCAGGGCCGGTGCAAGGATTTTTGCCGCCCTAGGCAAAAAAATTTTGCCGCCCCCCCATATGTCCAGCCCACCATGTGACATCACAATGCCCCGCCCATATGCTCTGCCATATGGGCCAACGCCAGTCTTCACAAAGTGTCTTATCTGAAAAGACAGTGTGTTTACATTAGAAAGCCTACAGGCACAGGCTATAGACACCAGAACCACTACATTATGCTGTAGTGCTTCTGGTGACTATAGTATCCATTTAATGTGAGGTAAATTAGAGATTAGTGCCACTAATAATATATTGGATTGCCTACTTACCACCAGATGAGGACAAGAGGCTGATGATGGGCTCAGTCTGGCTCCACAGGTCTGGTGTAGAAGAGGCTCTCTAGAGACTGTTTTTAACAGTGCTCACAACAATTAACGAACAGGAAGCAGCTCCATTTTTTAGGGCCCCTTACACAGCTCAATGTCTGGGCCCCCAGGGGGCATACGCCTACAATGCCCACCCATAAATCCACCTACATGGCCCATCCGTGAGTTGGGGATGTTTTATGTGTGCAATTTGTGTAAGGGATGTAGTGTGTTTATAGGGGATGTAGTGTGTTTTTGCTTGTAAGGAATGCATTGTATGTTTCTGGGTGTGTGTGTGTGTGTGTGTGTGTGTAAGGGGTGCAAGGTTTGTTTCTGTGTATGTAATTGAATGCAGTGTGTGTCTGTAAGGGGTGCATTAATTATGTAAGAGAACGTAAGGGATGAATTGTGTGTTTCGGGTGTGTCTGTGTGTGAGTAGGAATGCATTGTTTGTTTCTGTGTGTGTGGGGGGGATGCATTGTGTATGTGTGTAGTGTAAAAGAGAGGGTTTGTGGGGTAGGATAGGGTCCTTATCCCCCCCTCCCTCCTATAGTGCTCCTTATCCCCCCCTCCCATAGTGCTCCTTATCCCCCCCCCCCTCCCATAGTGCTCCTTATCCCCCTCCTCCCATAGTGCTCCTTATCCCCCCCCTCCCATAGTGGTCCTTATCCCAACCATCCCTCCCCTAGTGGTCCTTATACCCCCCCATCCCTCCCCTAGTGGTCCTTATACCCCCCCTCCCCTAGTGGTCCTTATACCCCCCCCTAGTGGTCCTTATACCCCCCCTCCCCTAGTGGTCCTTATACCCCCCCTCCCCTAGTGGTCCTTATACCCCCCTCCCTTAGTGGTCCTTATACCCCCCTCCCTTAGTGGTCCTTATATACCCCCCTCCCTTAGTGGTCCTTATACCCCCCCTCCCTTAGTGGTCCTTATACCCCCCCTCCCTTAGTGGTCCTTATACCCCCCCTCCCTTAGTGGTCCTTATACCCCCCCCCTTAGTGGTCCTTATACCCTCCCCCCTCCCTTAGTGGTCCTTATACCCTCCCCCCCTCCCTTAGTGGTCCTTATACCCTCCCCCCCTCCCTTAGTGGTCCTTATACCCTCCCCCCCTCCCTTAGTGGTCCTTATACCCCCTCCCTCCCTTAGTGGTCCTTATACCCTCCCCCAGTGGTCCTTATACCCCCCTCCCCTAGTGGTCCTTATACCCCCCTCCCTTAGTGGTCCTTATACCCCCCCCCTCCCTTAGTGGTCCTTATACCCCCCCCCTCCCTTAGTGGTCCTTATACCCCCCCTCCCTTAGTGGTCCTTATACCCCCCCTCCCTTAGTGGTCCTTATACCCTCCCCCCCTCCCTTAGTGGTCCTTATACCCCCCCTCCCTTAGTGGTCCTTATACCCCCCCTCCCTTAGTGGTCCTTATACCCCCCCCCCTTAGTGGTCCTTATACCCCCCCCCTTAGTGGTCCTTATACCCTCCCCCCCTCCCTTAGTGGTCCTTATACCCCCCCCCTCCCTTAGTGGTCCTTATACCCCCCCCCCCTCCCTTAGTGGTCCTTATACCCTCCCCCCTCCCTTAGTGGTCCTTATACCCTCCCCCCCTCCCTTAGTGGTCCTTAAACCCTCCCCCCCTCCCTTAGTGGTCCTTATACCCCCCCCCCTCCCTTAGTGGTCCTTATACCCCCCCTCCCTTAGTGGTCCTTATACCCCCCCCCCTCCCTTAGTGGTCCTTATACCCTCCCCCCTCCCTTAGTGGTCTTTATACCCTCCCCCCCTCCCTTAGTGGTCCTTAAACCCTCCCCCCCCCCCTTAGTGGTCCTTACCCTCCCCTCCTGCCCATGTAGCGTGGCCGGGCGGCGCGGAACGCGGGACAGGAACCATTGTTTCCTGTACCGGCCGCCGGCGGAATGACAGGAAATGCTCACTGAGTGAGCACTTCCTGTCATTCCGCCGGCGGCCGGGTACAGGAAACAAAGGTTCCTGTCCCCGTTTCGCGCTGCCCGGCCACGCTACATGGAGACCGGCAGGAGGGAGCTCTCTGCGCTTCCCTCCTGCCGGTCACTCAAACCCGGCCGCCCTCACACAGCAGTGCTGCGCCGCCTGGGGCTTGCTAAAGCGCTCAGGCGGCGCAGCATAAGGAGGCGCACCGGGGACAGGGATCCGGCGCCCCCTAGTAAGTTGCGCCCTAGGCGGCTGCCTAGGTCGCCTTACAGGTGGCGCCGGCCCTGGCTCCCAGCTAAGTCCCCATACCGCAATCGCCGGCGTGGGATCGCCAGCGACTGGGTAAGTACATAAGATCGCAGGGCGTTCTATGCCGCCTTGCGGCGTTTAGAGCCATCAAAATAGGAATGGCATAAAACCCCATGCGGTCTTAAGGGGTTAAAAGGGAGAGGGGAGGGAAGGTTTGTTGTTGTGTTTTTTTTTAATTCTGTTGGTGATTTGCACAAGAGCAGTCAATGTCCTTGAGGAAGTCCCTGGAGGGACGAAACGCTGTAGGACTGGAGAACTGACAACAGATTCATGCTTTTGACTGCCACAGCTGCTGTTTTAAAATTACATGTAAGCGAATACAATTGTTATGCACTTTATTTAAAACTTGCACTACAATTTTTGCACTCTCTCTTTCTTTCAAATGGTTCTTAAGCTGTTAATGTTCTGAAGCAAGAGAGTGATCTCTTTAAGGAGTATCTGAAGACTTAAAGTTGGCATCAAAAGTGCAAGTTGCCAATTTAACTATTTTTATATAGTTCTACATACAGCTAATAATCATGTAGTTTGTGAATGTATGTGTAGTGTTGTATGATATATTTACTAAAAAAAAAGACCCCCTTTATATACACTATGAGATAGTTATTTACTTCCCCCAAACTCCACTTACTTACAGTAACATTCACTCCCATCACTTAGTCACATTTTAGTACCCATGTCAAATCTGGTTCATTAAAATGGTGTGTGCATGTAGTACATATTGTACAAACCATGGTAGAAGTTTTAACGTCAATGCACAAGCAGTCTCTAGCAGGAGACAAAACTAATTACCTGTGATCTAAAATTGTATACAGGAACAAGTGTTACTTACCTCCCAAAACGGTTGATCATGGAAGAAATTTCGTTCCCTGGGTGGCCTGAATAATTTACATTTCAAAAGAAAACCTATGTGCAAGGAAATATATAAAAACATGAATAACAAATTAATTTCACATTAAAATTTAAGGTGACATATTTCTTTGTTAGTTTTTTACAAAAATATCCGCTGTTATGTTTCTTAAAGGACAGCTGTCAATTTAACACTATTTTTTATTATAATCGTTTAACAACTTTTGATAGGAAAAAGATTTTTTGAAATGAAGTATATGTAAACATAAAATTAGAAAACTTCATCCCTAACTTTAGTATATGATTGCAACATTGGATCACAGTGTTTGAGGGCTGACAGTTAGTCTCTATGGTCTTCCATGGTTCTGTGCAGGGAGTGAAGCAGGGAAGAGACCATGGAGACTGTCTGATCCAAAGTGCTTGTATATGACTGAAGGATCCTGCCATATACCAAAGGTAGAGATATATTTTACTAATATTTTCTTTACATATACTTAAGTTAAAAAAAAAAAAATCTATTTACTGTCAAAACTTGATGAGATTTTATTATATAGAAAAAAATAGTTTTGATGTGGCAGCTGTCTTTTAAAACATACTGTTTACTTAGGTGCATCTGTAATGCTTTGATAATTACTTGCAAAACAAACTGATATCTAAATCTATATTCCTAGTTTAAAACCGTTGTGAATAATTATCTTCGATTATTAAAGTTTGGGGGATGGTTTATCCAAACTTATTAAAAGGATACTATAGGCACCAAAACAACTTTAGCTTAATTAAGCAGTTTTGAGGTATAGATCATGCTCCTGCATTCTAACTGCTCAATTCTCAGCCATTTAGGAGGTAAATAACTTTGCTTATGCAGCCTTAGTCATACTTACCATGGCTCTAATCTATACATCAAAAGCACTTCAATAACCTCTTAGTGACCACACCGTTTTTCAATTTTCTTACCGTTAAGGACCAGGGCTGTTTTTACATTTCTGCAGTGTTTGTGTTTAGCTGTAAATTCCCTTTTTCTCATTTACTGTACCCACCCATATTATTTACGGTTTTCCTTGCTATTAAATTGTCTTTCTAAAGATACCATTATCATCATCAGATCATATAATTTACTATAAAAAAAGAGAAAATATGATGAAAAAGAAAAACACACTTTTTCAAACTTTGACCCCAAAATCTGTTAAGCATATACAACCGCCAGAAAACACCCATGCTAAATAGTTTCTAAATTTTGTCCTGAGTTTAGAAATACACAATGTTAACATGTTCTTAGCTTTTTTTGTTGTTGTTGTTGTTGCAAGTTATAGGGCAAAAAATACAAGTAGCACTTTGCTACTTCCAAACCATGTTTTTTTTCAAAATTAATGAAGTTACATTGTAACACTGATATCTGTCAGGAATCCCTGAATAACCCTTCACATGTATATATTTTTTAAAAGAAGACAACCTAAGGTATTAATCTTGGGGTATTTTTACTCTTTTAATGCAACCATTTTACCACCAATATATGCCAAATAAAAAAAATAATTGGTGATTTTTTTGACACACACAGCAATTTAAGAATACGTGTACTGAGAACGTTAAGGGTTACTGCCAAAGAACACCCCAATATGTGTTCAGCAACATCTGAGTACAGTGATACCACCCATGTATAGGTGTGTTGGGTTTTCTGGGGGCTAAAATACTTTATTTTGAGGGTGCGCATTCCAGTTTTCCAACTTGGAATTTTCACAGCTGGTCATCATGCACCCATGTCCTATTTAAAGCCGGTCAATGTAATTTACCCCCAACAAACCATATATTTTGAAAAAGTAGACACCCTAGGATATTTCAAATGGTGGTTGTAGCGGATGGCATTGGACTGTCCTCAAGGGCTATGTTAAAAATGCAATTCGTGTGTTTATTTTCCTGTATAAATGACATTGTATGTAGCATTCGTATGTTTGTTTGTTAGTTTTCATCCGTATTCCATACGAATGAAAACTACCGAACCAGTAGACCACCCCAGAGAGAAGTGTGTGCCTTATTAGGCTTTCACACTTCTCTAACCGCAGGTTAATTGGTCCAATCGGTACTCTTTAGATGTATCTGGGTGGCCGCTGTTCGGCATACGAACACGTGGCGGCGGCCATCTTATGCACGAAACCTCAGGTGTTTGGACGTTGAGTGTCTGGAACTCAAATCGGACACTTAATTACCCGAACACCGCTGAGACCTCCAGGGCTCCGTAACTCCTGAACGGAGGGGCCAACCAGCCCCTCATTCGGTGAATCCAACGTACCGAACAAGGGGATTCATACGAACACCGTTTTAATAGTGGATGGCATGGATTTATGTGTGTTTTATCTCCCGAATGGAGACCGACCGCAGGGCCAAAACACATGGAACCCTTTTCGGCTACCACCTCATGTGCGGTCGGTCAAATTGTCTCTTCCACATAACTCCCGAACCCGTGGTCCGATCTGGGTGAATTTTGAATATGTTAGTCACCAAGATCAGGGCTATCAGGGGGTGCCACTTAGATAATTGTACCTCACAGTTTTAGGGTACATCCAGAAACCGGGTAAAACTGTGTAATGTATAAGTGGATTATGTGTCACACTGAGGGGAGGAGATGTATGGGAGGTAACTATTGTACCATTGGATACTTTACCAATTACTGTAAATCCCTCCCTTGCATGGGAGAAGCCTGTATAAGGAATCTGTGTGATTAAAAGTTCAGTTCTGCTCCTGATGCTGTGTGTCGTCCAGTCATGGGGATTGATGTTGGGATATTGTTGGATTATTTTGCCTGCTGGAATTATTGCCTTATGGATTTCTAATACTTGTTCCTGAGCCTTACTGGGATCTTAAGTGGAGATAACCTGTGTAATAGCAGCTCTCCGCTACAGTGGTATTTTTTCAAGTTTTTTATTCTTTCTTTTTGTGGTGCAAATATTTAACACACACTCTTGTAATGCCCCTACAGCAGAAACAAGTAGGAGAAGATACAGAATTGAACAAGTACAAGGCATATAGGATTACTGCGCACATTTTTAAAGTTAAGTAGCATAATCACAGACTTGTCAAGCATGTCTGAAGTACACGGAAAAGCAAATTAAGTAAGTAATCAACATGAGCTACCCAGACATGTTAAGGGTTATGAGAAATTAGATTGTAGAACATGCTTATAAAACAGCAGTATACAAAAAGTATAGTTAAAAATAAAATAATCTACACAATGTAGATTAAACTAAACAGTTGGTTTTGAGTTATGCAGGCTATATGTACTGTGGTTGAGCAGTATGATGTGCTTCATGGATCACCAATGGATATAAAGGATAATAAGTGGCTTTTAATGAGTATAACATTTCCTACGATATGGTGAAGCACACATGAGTGAGGATTTTCCACTGGGACTGGATAATCAAGCAAAGGTAAGTGGGCGTTATCAGCATTTTGGGGATGTGAGGAGAGAAAAGGGACAGTAAGACAGGAGACATCAGAATCAGGGTCAGTAGGCGTTGTAAAGGAGCTCCCTCTACCCCTGGCTGGGTACCTCCGCCAAGGGCCGCTTCCTAACTGAAACAGGGGACAAACGTAGCACTTCTGCCCACAGTCGCCTCGGCTTGACTGGGGCCCTGGAACCGCTCTCTCCTGGAGCCAAATGGGGAACTCGGTCTAGCAAACCCCAGGCACTGGTTGACACTCAGTCCTGCAAGCTCTAGTCCTGGAACCGCTCCCTTCTGGAGCTGAATGGGGAATTCGCTCTAGACACCCCCAGGCACTGAACGACACTCAGTCCTGGGAGCTCTAGTCCTGGAGCCGCTCCCTCCTGGAGCCGAAGGGGGAATTCGCTCTAGACACCCCCAGGCACTGGACGACAATCAGTCCTGGGAGCTCTAGCCTGGGAGATAATTGAGAACACACTTCTCTCTGTCACGCATCCGCATATAAAAATGTGATTAATGACATGTACTGTCCTGACAGGAAAAGTTGTGCCGAGCAGCAATCAAATGCAAATGGAAACCTGGTAACTGCATTTCGGGTCAGAGGCCAATCAGATCAGATCCAGAGGAGGGGTATTTAGGCCCAGTTCCTACTCATCCTGCTCAGTGCCCTGTCGTGGTTTCCCTAGTGGTAGCCCGAGAGCGCGTTCCTGGTTCAAGTTTCTTCTGGTGTTTGACTTTAGCTTTGATTTTGACTTCCCTGTATTCTGGTATCGCTAATTTCTGGCTTTCCCTTATCGTTGTGTCTCTTTCTGTATCCCCAGACCTCGGCAAATATCCTGACTACTCTTTGGTACATTAAGTCCGGCCATTCTAAGGCCCGGTAATACTTTACCTATTAGTCATCTGTGTGACACAATTTTACGTGCTGGATCAACTAGTAATCCTGACACTCTCACTGTAACTCTGTCTGCCGCTTGGGAGGGGGACCAACTGTACCCACTCCTGACATCTCCATCTGTGGTTGGAGATCTGGGCAG
Source organism: Pelobates fuscus (assembly GCF_036172605.1). Classification (NCBI taxonomy): domain Eukaryota; kingdom Metazoa; phylum Chordata; class Amphibia; order Anura; family Pelobatidae; genus Pelobates; species Pelobates fuscus. Next base: position 252,511,966 of record NC_086317.1, on the reverse strand, counting down.
GCTGCCGGTGGAGAGACCGAGGTCCCATCTTTACCTGCCAACTGGGGGGTCTTCACAGGACCATTCTATGAGGTCCCCTGTTTCTGGAACTGGTATTAAAACAGGGGTTACAGCAGCCAGGTCTCCCCACCTGGAGTGTAGCAGGTCTGGGTCAGACGCTCAGCTTTCCTGCTCGGCAGGCACAGAGACCACGGTCCCATCTGCACCATTCAGACCAGGTGCCTTGTCTCCTGATGACGGGCTCAGCTGCTGGGGAAGAGGGACGAAACTCAACTCTCCCGGTGTTGCACAGTTCATAAACCCCATCATTTCAGAGACAGGTGACATTACCCAGTGGAACAGGCAAACATAATTCTGTTCTAGTTCCCCCTCCCGGCTGGCCAGAATAGACAGGTCTGTCTGTATGGCAGCGATCTCAGTAAGATCCCAGTTGTCTGCCTGCTCAGCTCGGATGGACCAGAAGCGGGCACTGTCTGATTCTCCAATCCCCAGATAGTGTACTCCATACTGCGAAGCACATCCTGTAGTCGTTGCTGGAGTCTGGCGTCGAAGCCGGACTGGTAGTACTTGCCTTCCATACTTCTGAAGTGGTGCTGGTTTTCCCAAGGCTAGGAAGCCATCACACCGCTGCCAACCAATGTAACGGAGCTCCCTCCGCCAAGGACCACTTCCTAGCTGGGCACTCAGTCCTGGGAGCTCTAGTCCTGGAACCGCTCCCTCCTGGAGCCGAAGGGGGAATTCGCTCTAGACACCCCCAGGCACTGGACGACACTCAGTCCTGGGAGCTCTAGTCCTTACAAGGTCTTTCCCTGTTGAATCCTCCACACTGGAACAGTGATTAAAGAATAGCCCTTTCTCCTCCCAGTAACCAGACGACACATAGTTCTGGGAGTACAAGCTGGGATTCCTTTATTGGCAGCCACAACTGGTCTTATATGCAGGTCCCCATGCAAGGGGCACTCTCCCCTGGACCTGAGAGTAAACTACAGTAAAAACATACACACAATTACATTGGCTCTCTGGTCCAGGACACTCCCATACAAAACAAGATAATCCCTCCCCTGTGCCTGGGAGATAATTGAGTCAAGCACTGTATTAAACTCAATTATCTCCAAGCACAAAAAAACACACATTTTCCAAACACCCCAAAAGTACCTTAAAAATACATAAAACCCCACAAAAGTTACATCCCCTGATAGCCCCCCGATCTGAGTGACCAACATATCCATATCCAAAAATCACCCAGATCGGTTCAGGATTTTCCTGGAAGTCATAATTTGACCTATCGCATGCATGTACCTGTACCTGGGCACCGACCGGGAACCGCGAAGTCTTCATGCCGAAAATAGTTCCAGGGCTTTTGCCCAGGCTGGCAAGCAGGCTCCTTCAGGAGCTCGTGGCAAACTCACTAGGACAGGGGAGTTTGTCACAGGCGTCATATCAGATCAGTATGCCATCTTGTTGCAAGTGTCCCCATTCACCCAATACCAGAGGTTGGCAGGCTTTCGGCGTAGGTCAGTGAGTAATCAGAGGCACTCCGTGTAATGGCAGTCTCTTGTTTTGCGGCTGCACAGTACCAGCTGCAATCAGCCGCTTGAGCAGGCCTCTCAGCTCGTCCGAGTGCACACCACTGGCCTTGCTAAGCGGGAATCTTCCTAGTGCGCTGGTTTGGCCTCAGATGTTGCGGGCTATACGTTGGAGATCTCCGTATGTGCCAAGGCCCAGACAGGCGGTGGCTGATGGTGGGTCTGCTTTTGAGTCGGGATGTCCTCTACCCTCTCCTCCCTCGCTTCATCACAGTCAAAGGTTTGGTGGTGCAATTTGGTGGAGTTAAGTGGGGAAGTGGGTCATCGAGAGATGTCTGTGACAGATCGGTTCTGTGCCAGTTTGGCCCACAGTTGTGCCCAGAAGTGGTCAAAGGCTTTCACTATTCGGTCCTCGTGAGGGATCCCAATCAGGATTCCATGCAGCCGCCATCTTAGCTTGGAGCATGTGGCCCTGTAGATCCTATTGAGTGTCCCCTGTAAGCATTTTACCACTGGTCATTCACCAATGGGCACCCAGTGGGGACCGGGATAAATCCCACCGGTCCAAAGGGGGGGTGGTAGGAGTCCAACTGAGTCACTTGGTGAGTTCATTGTCAGGAAGAGTGGCTGCATCTCCCCAGCTCCAACTCTAGTAGGCCGCAGTTCAGTGTTCCAGTCTTCGGGACGCAACAGACTTGAGTGGGGTATCAGTCGAATCAGCGGTGCACCCCCGATGTGGTAAGCGTTTTGGCTCGTGAGTAGCAGATATTACCCCAGAATCCACACGTTTTGATCAACAGCAAAAACATATGTAAGGAAGGCTGAACTTGATGGACGCAAGTCTCTTTTCAGCTATGTAACTATATAATGTTAGGCGGGAGCTCATGCTGCCCGCATCTGCACTGCTTGGAGGTCAGGCTCAGCCCCCCAATTGGTGGTATTTTAACACTTTCCATGCACTAATTCTACCACCAGTCTTTATAAAACTTTTGGATAGTCATTTTTTTGTGTTATTTTTCTCTCACATTGTACTTTAGGCATAGATTCTCGGGTCCTGTTATCTGTTACTGACAAAGAACACCCCAATATTATTATTATTATTATTATTATGTTATTATTTATATAGCACCATCAAATTCCACAGCGCTTTACAATGGGTGGACGAACAGACATGTAGTTGTAACCAGACAAGTTGGACACACAGGAACAGAGGGGTTGAGGGCCCTGCTCAATGAGCTTACATGCTATAGGGAGTGGGGTAAAGTGACACAAAAGGTAAGGATAGTATTAGACTAATGACAGTTGCAAGAGAGGAATCAGTCAGGAGCTATTAACAGTTTAACCCCATTAAGGACCAAACTTCTGGAGTAAAAGGGAATCATGACATGTCACACATGTCATGTGTCCTTAAGGGGTTAATTTATACGCTTTTATGAAGAAGTGGTTTTTTAATGATTTTTTGAAGGAGTGGAGACTGGGTGAGTGTCACGTATTCATCTGCACATAAAAATGTAGTTAATGGCATTTACCATCCTGACAGGAAAAGTTGTGCCGAGCAGCATTACCGTTCTGACAGGAAAAGTTTTGCCGAGCAGCATTACCGTTCTGACTGGAAAAGTTGTGCCGAGCAGCAATCATGCACACGGAAACCTAGTAATTGCTTTTGGGGTCAAAGGCCGATCATGGCCAATCAGATCCACAGGAGGGGTATTTCAACCCAATTCTCCTTTTGCTCATTGCCCTGTTGTGGTTTCAAGCCTATGGTTATCCGAGAGTGCATTCCTGATCTTGATTTTCTGGTATTTGACTTTGGCATCGTTTTGACTTCCCTGAATTCTGGTATTCTTGACTTTTGGCTTTCCTTCATCATTGTGTCTGATTCTGTGTTCCTGACCTCGGCAAGTATTTGACTATTCTTGGATACGTTAAGTCCGGCCATTCTAAGTTCCGGTTATACGTTATCCTTAGTCCTAGGTGTGACAGTTCTGCGTGCTGGATCAACTTGTAATCCTGACTGTGAGCATCTACTTGAGGAGGGAAGTGAGTTCCACAGGAACGGTGCAGCCCTCGAGAAGTCTTGAAGGCGAGCATGAGAGGTGGGAGTACGGACAGAAGATAGATGTAAGTCTTCAGCAGAGCGTAAGGGTCTAGACGGGACATACTTGTTGTAGCGGAACCCCTTTTTGGCTGTCCCATCCATCGTTTTATTTGTTGGCCCTGCTGAGGTTTTTCATGCCTGGATTATACAGATTGACATTGCACCAGCTATGGACATACTTTGTTCGGTATACGAACAAAGTACCGAACAAACGGACCACCCTGATGTACATTAATCATGCAATTTACCTCCCTGATCGTTTCTCTCATTCTCTTGGTTTATACGAATTCACTGCTGTATCCCCTGAGTGGCCGCCATTTCGGCAGCCGAAAATGTGGCGGCGGCCATTTTAACCCCACGAACAGCGGTGTTTGGTCGTCGAGTGTCTGGAACTCAAAACGGACACTCGACTAACCGAACACCGCTAAGACCTCCAGGACGGCAGAAAGTACCGAAAATAACTCACGAACGGCCCGGTATTCGGTAGGATGAATCCCACGAACTAGGGGATTCATCCGGTTACCGACTCAATTATGTGTGGCATAGCCTTTTGGGAGTTTTGGGGCAGGAATAGAGACCGACCGCAGGGCCAGATTTCATGGAACTAATTTCGGCATCTTTACCCATGTGGTCGGTCAAAACTTTACCTTCCTATAACTCCCGAACCCCTGGTCTGATCTGGGTGATTTTTGGATATGTTGCTCACCCAGATCAGGGCTACCAGCGGGTACCATTTTTAAAGGCATATCACACATATTTGGGGTACATCTGGAAAGTGGGGAAAAATATGTACAGTATAATCGTATTATCTGTTAAGCTAAGGGGAGGAGATGTGTGGGAGGTAACGTCTGTATGATTGGTGCAAAGTGTAATTAATGTGAATCCCTCCCTCGCATGGGAGAATCTCATAAAAGCAGGAATGTTGCCATTAAACATTAGTTCTACTCCTGATACTGTGTGTCGTCCAGTGATTGGGAAAGGTGATGGGATATTATTGGATTTGATTGCTGACTGTGCTGTATATTCTCTGGGATTTACTACTTTTTCCTGCATCCTCTGGATATATTGGTGGAGTTAAGCTGTGGGAAATCAGCTCTCCGCTACACTTTTGTATTAGGGAGTATAGATAGGTGCAGCATTATGTAGAGATTTGAAAGCAAGAACCAGAATTTTAAATTGAGTCCTATATTGAGCAAGTTGGGAGCACGTAAGACCACTGAGCAGCAGATAACAGTAGTCAAGGCAAGAAAGGACTGTGGAATGGACCAGCACCTTAGTCGCATCTGGCGTTAAGTAGGGTCGGATGCGCGCAATGTTTTTAAGATGGAAGCAGCAGGATTTGGCGATAGACTGAAAATGAAGCGTGAAGGAGAGGTTGGAGTCAAAGAGAACACCTAAGCAGCGAGCCTGCGTGGTGGAGCTGATGGTAGCACCGTTGATTTGGCGGGAGACAGACACAGGAGTAGCAACAATTGAGGGAGGAAAGACCAGAATTTCAGTTTTGGTCAAGTTGAGTTTAAGGAAGTGGACAGCCATCCAGTTCGAAATAGCAGAGAGGCAGAGGGACAGGAAGAGATCAGGAGAGGACAAATAGATTTGCGTGTCACCCGCATAGAAATGATATGCTTCAAGGTCATGTGCATAGAACCATAGAAGCTATTGCACTATCATGTGTTTCCTTTCGTATGTGTACCATAATGCATGCTTTACTGTTTATATCTGTATTTTGTAAGTAATCTTTCAGTTAAGATTATACTTTTGATTGATGCTTTCTTTGGGAAAAGTATGGGACATATTTGCAAAAAAAAAAAGACCCTGCACACGTATCACAAATCCTTGTATCACCCCTAATGCCAATCATTGTTACATTGTTATAAGCTCAGCCTTTTACTGTCATTGAACATAATATGCGGAGAACGAGAAATAGAAACTATGGGAGATTTATCAACTTCATGATAAAATAAAAAAATTGGGACAATCACTATGGCAACCAATGGAATCAGCAGCTACATCCCATTGGCAATTGCTCTATTTTACAGCTTTGCACCACTTTTCAGAACATGACACTTTGATAAATCTCTCCCATAGTTTGTTTCTTCAAGTGCAATGCAATAGTGCTCCAAACTGAATTGTGATTTTACTGTAGGAATTAGGGAGCTATGTACTCGCGGCACTAATAGGATCAGAGTTTCATTCATTCAAATTGTGTCCTAACACGAATGGACAAACTGTTCTCATTCTGTTAGGACGAAATTCGGTAGTTTTGCTGGCGTTCGAACGCCGAATGAATCAGCAGGAGGATGGTGGGAAAATTGCTTTGACCACAGGAAATGGAGTGAACTTTGCTCCTTCCCTGGGTCATAGCTGGTCAAGCGTAGGAAAAATACTTAAGACAAAATAGTCCCTACTTTGTCTTATGTTTTAAAGAAAACTAGAGCCAACAGGAAGAAATAAAGAACAGATCCTGAGAGAGGGAGAGAAGAGGAAGCGATTGAGGAAAGATAAGTTTGGAATGACAGTGCCACTTTAATATGACCCAGTGGAAGAAGATGGTGGCAGCCATAAGGGACTGCTTCAGGTAAGTAAATAACAGCATTTCCTGCACTACAATATACAAAGATCCAAGAAGGTGATAAAGCCACTGTAACTCCTGGGTCTTGAGTCCCTATAATATTTCAGTGAGTTAATACTGGTAGGAAAAAGCACATCATATAGATCAGACTTCAAGCAACCACCCTCAATAAATGAGTTATGATCGAAACACAACCTTCCCAATAGAATTACGACTGCTATGGTCACTGAGATAATTTTCAATTTGAAGAATTGTGCAATTTGTGTAGTCTAAATATCAATCAAAAACCATTTCAAAGTGCAATTCTAAGACCTTTAATTATACTGACCTGTTAGGAGTCCACTGACTAGACTTACAGCCAGTGTTAGAAGGATACAGCCAATGCCAACAATTGCTTGATAACCCAGTCTAAAGAACAAGAGAGTTAAAAACATATTTGACATATATTACAAACATATTTTATCATTGACAGAGTCTTGTAAATAGATAAGATAGCTAGACATGAGCCAGTCATAATATTATCTCTGGATTTTCAAGTATTCATTAACCCCTTCAGGACGGAGTCAATAGTGCACGTTCTGATCAAAACAAAATTTAAACAAATAGAGGAGCTCCACGCTAACCTTACATGTAACCCACTGTCATCTTCTACTTAACTAGATTTGTGTTTAGCATTGTTATTCTCCTTCGTACTGCAGACCTATGACAGTGACCCAGATCTGTGACTCCTCACTCATGCAACAATACTGCGTATAGCGACACTTTACTGAGACTTTACCCACATGCCTAGCTAGCCTCTTTAATTCATAGTAAACGTGATTTCCTGCCTAGACATGTGGAACTAGCCTGTTATATTAATTTTACTAACACACTTAAACTAAACGAGAACATACACTGTTAACATATAGATCTCATTTACTTAAAAAATGTTGTGCTGTTTCACAACTGCCATGATGATGTATTTCTCTACTGTCATTATTGTACTTGCCCATGCTGTCGTGGCTGTGCAAGCTCTTTTGTTATAACATGCACTACAAAAATAAAGAATAAAAAAAAAAAAATGTAAACAAAAACTAGAATTTGCGCTATATGTCTGTTCACCCGTAGTTCCCCTCTTTCAAATTATATGCACCCACACTTATTATATATCATTTTGTTCAGGAGAAACAGGGCTTTAATTTATCATTAACTATTCATATATGGAACATAATTTATTATGAATAAAATTTAAAAAAAATGTGAGAAAATAAGATTTTTTTTAAAAAATTTGCATTTCCGTCTGACATTTTAACTGTGAATGTCATAACACTGTTAGGTTTTACTGCAAAAAAATGCACATATTTGTAATCAGCGATGTGTCACGAGTACAACAGTACCCCCCATTAAAGTGTGATGTAATTCCAGTAAAATACAAGTTTAGCAGGCTAAGATTGCCACAAGGCATATGTATGTATATGTGTTTGTAGTATCAGTTGGTTAATTACACGTAGCTAAGATACTGTCATCACTGTACTGACCAGGTGCAGGAATGTAAGAACTGGAATTACGCGTCCCTCTCCTTTGTATCAGATGAGCCACGTGGTTAGACCGGATGGATGAGTTTAGACTCTATTCATTAAATAGGTTAAGGGTATGTGTGGGTGTAGTTAATTGTGGGAGGAGCTACAGTGCTATATAAGGAATGTACTCTATGTATTCAGGACTCAGACTTTGCTGTATTTTGGTGACGCTAGTCCCTCTGAGTCCCGATCGGTGATCCAATAAAGAATCTCTTCCTTCCTGAAGAAACCTGTGTCCATCTCTCTGTGCTTGGCTTCCGTCAGTTTCTCCGGTATCATTTGGTGCATTGGCCGGGAAGCTCATCGTTCAACGGTAGCTGAGAGGCAGAGGCGTGAGACGGTCTATCTTTGCCCACGTTCTCTACGGCTGCACCCCTGAACTTCTGCGTGGACCTCCCTTCGTCTCGGCGCCACTGGTCTGTTGTCCAGGAGATCATCGGCCTCTACGTGAGAAGTGCTGGGGTGTCCCCGTCGATGAGTGTGAACTCAGGTTCAGGAACGAGGAGGTAAGATAACTGCTGTTTTAGACGGCAGGACCCGCTAGGGGTATACCGATTGTGCGGTAGGCCCAAAGGGGTTTTTGAATCTGTATCTGCCCCCTCTGTCGGAGGGAAGGAGCGAAGGCGCACCGCTCGATCGAACGCTCTTTAGTCAGACCGTTTGATTTGGTTAGTCAGGCGGGGTCCTGGTGTAAGATAGCCCTAGCCGGACACCGGTGTCTTGTCTAGACTAGCGTTCTAGGGTGTATATTACGTTCGCTAGGTCGGAGGGACCGGGAGACTAAGCGGCGCCTGTGTAAATTCGGTTCGCTAGTTCTCATCCTATCTGGGCTAAGTGGGAAGGCGTGTAAATTTGGAACCCACTAGACTTTTGATAGTACGACTAAGAGGCGCCTGTGTAAATTCGGATCTCTAGCTCGTTGTATAGTGCGACTAAGAGGCGCCTGTGTAAATTCGGTTCTCTAGCTCGCTATGTATATGTGGTGATTGGGCAGTGTGGCTAACCAAAACGGGTGTATATAGTTTTAGGTAGTCCATTCAAGGTACTGGCCAATAGTTTAGTTGGGAATTGTAAATGTGTTAACAATTGTTTAGTAAAGTGTATATCTTGTTAGATAGCGCGAGCTCAGCCGTCTAGCGAGAGTGTTAATAGTGTGTTGCTGTATTATAGTGCACGGTACCATAACCCTGTATATTTACTGACACTGTATAATAAGTACTAATCATTGTCGTCCATTGCATGTTTAACACCATAACCACTAATAATTGTATTGTGACCTTAACTTGTGCTTTGACCTATGCTAACCGTACTGTAACCGCTATTTGTAAAAGACGATGTTACTGGGGTGTGTTATAGACGGGTAATTCGTATATAGAGAATTATAGCGTGGGTGACTGTGTAGTTACGCCAAAGGGCATAATATTGATTATATAGTGACTGGTGTAGCAGCTGTGTGTGTACGGGAATTCCCTGAGTGTTTATTGTTATTGTGTACGTTTCACTTGGTAACCGTACCACGTGGTGCTGTTGCCAGAGGAAACGGGTGTGACTGTTGAATAGTACGCGTGTATAGTAATCGTTGTCGACGACGTTCCACTGTTAAATATGGGTGCGTCGCAGTCAACGATTCCGGATCCCTTAGGATGTATGGTTAAGAATTTTAAAAAGGGATTCAAAGTTTGTGATTTTGGGGTTAAGATGTCCCCTGTACGTTTGGTCACTTTGTGCACTAGGGAGTGGCCTACTTTGGTTGCGGCATGGCCGCCACGTGGCAGTTTGGATCCAACTCTGGTACAGCGCTTACACGTGGCTGTATCAGGTAGGCCTGAACTTTACGGCCAGTTTCCTTATATTGACTGTTGGAGACAGGCCGTAAATGACTCGCCAAAATGGCTCCGGACATGCCACGAGGAACAGTGTCGCCTCATGGTAGCTAGGACTTGTTCGTCCACTAGGGCTGGTGTTAGGCCCATTTTGGACACGCCCCCTGAGTCCGAGATCCCTTTGCCGCCCCCTTACTTTCCGTTAAGAAGAAGTGACGCAAACGCAGGAAGCCCTGTAACCCTTCCCTCATTACCCTCATCCACTTCCGCTTCCTCCTCCAGTACAGGATCCACCCCCCCTCGTACTAAATCTCCCCTTCCGGAACCAGAACCCACCCCCATTAGAAACGAATATCCTGATTTGGCGCCACTTCAGACTTCCGGTCAAGCTTCATCTAGCTCGGCCCGAAGTGTTCTATTCACTACCTTTTCCCAAAACCAACCTCCCACATCCCCATACCCTATATCTCCCCGACCGGAACCCATGACTGACGCCTCTCTACGTAGCCCCATCCAAACCCGACAGTTGACTGGTGCCCAACAATTAAAGCACTATCAGATGCCTCTTCGTCTGAATCCCGGGTCAGCTTATATCGATGCCGCAGGTCAAATGGCACACGCTGACCCAGTCTTCGTATATGTCCCATTTACCACAACCGATCTTTTAAACTGGAAGACCCATAATTCCTCGTATACTGAGAAACCACAAGCTATGACTGATCTGTTCACCTCAATAGTACAGACACATAATCCGACATGGGCTGATTGCCAGCAGTTATTAATGACTTTATTTAACAATGAGGAAAGGACAAGAATAAATCAAGCAGCCATTAAAGCATTAGAGGATAGAGCCCGTGCTTTGAACCAAGCTAATCCAGCAGCATGGGCCGCAACACATTATCCCAACACTGATCCCGATTGGAACGTAAATGGTGCTGATATGGTTCAACTCAGAGCCTATAGAGACGCTATAATTGCTGGCATGAAAGCCGGAGGAAAGAAAGCCATTAACATGTCGAAGACAGTTGAGGTGATCCAGAAAAGCGATGAAGCGCCCAGTGTCTTTTATGACCGATTATTGGAGGCGTACCGCTTGTACACCCCCTTTAATCCGGAAGACGCAGACAATTCCCGAATGGTTAACTCCGCCTTTGTCAGCCAAACTTACGGAGATATTAAGCGCAAGCTACAAAAGTTAGAAGGGTTTGCAGGTATGTCAATCTCCCAACTAATGGAGGTAGCTAATAAGGTCTATATGAATAGGGAAACAGAAAGCAAGAAAGAGGAGGAGCGCAAGATGCGTAAAAAGGCTGATATGCTAGCGGTAGCGATCGCAGGCGTAGATAAACGGGGCCCAGATAGAGGCAATAATAGATGGAGTAGGGAGCCTTTGAGTAGGGATCAATGCGCGTATTGCAAGGAAGAAGGGCATTGGAGGAACGAATGTCCGCAAAGAGAGCAGTACGAGAGAGACCAACCCAGGGCAGGCTACGGAAACTTTAGAGGCAGAGCGAGAGGTAGAGGAGGCCCCGGAGGGAGTAATGGGTATAGAGGGAGTAATGGGAACAGAGGAAGTGTTAGGGAAGATAGGTATATTCCAGCAGCGCAAAGGTCCCGCGATAGAGAAGGTAGGGACTTCGTAGGATTGGCTGACACGGTCATGGAGGACTATTGATACCGACCGGGCTCCATCCCCCTTGGTCGAGCGGAGCCTATGGTCGATGTATCAATAGGGGGGAAAAGGAGTGCGTTCATGATCGACACTGGTGCTGAACATTCAGTGGTGACTAATCTAGTTGCTCCTCCATCTGGAAGGACTATTACTGTGATAGGAGCAACTGGAAGAAGTGCTGAAAAACCGGTTCTTAAAAGTCGACTCTGTACATTGGGAGGCCACGTAGTAAAACACCAATTCCTTTATATGCCTGAATGTCCAGTCCAATTGCTGGGACGTGATATGCTATCCAAATTACAAGCGCAGATTACGTTCCTACCAAATGGAACAACATCCTTAAAGTTTAATGGACCTTCAGGTATTATGACTTTATCCGTACCAAAGGAAGAAGAGTGGCGACTTTATACAGTGTTGACTAGCCAAAACCCTAGGAGTGATGAGACATTGTTTAACATACCAGGAGTTTGGGCAGAGAACAACCCACCAGGACTGGCCCGCAATATTCCACCAATAAAAATTGAACTGAAACATGGGGTTTATCCAGTGAGCCTAAGACAATATCACATTCCGCAGAAGGCTAAGAAGAACATCCAATCCTATCTGGATAAGTTCATACGGTATGGTATCCTAAAATTCTGTACTTCCCCCTGGAACACCCCATTGCTGCCTGTTCAAAAGCCCGGCACAGATGAGTATCGACCTGTGCAGGACTTAAGAGCAGTCAATGATGCGGTTGTTAGCATACATCCAGTTGTACCCAATCCATATAACCTGCTTGCTTTAATTCCGGGCGGGGCTACTTACTTCACAGTCTTAGATCTCAAAGATGCCTTCTTTTGCCTCCGAATTGCCGCAGAAAGTCAATGTATTTTCGCTTTCCAATGGGAGAACGCTGTAACGGGCTCAAAACGCCAAATGACTTGGACAAGACTGCCCCAAGGGTTTAAAAATTCACCTACCCTATTTGGTTCAGCCCTAAGTCAAGATCTATTGGATTTCGAGTCCATCCCAGGAGAGTATGTATTGTTACAATATGTAGATGACTTGTTGATAGCAGCAGTTACAAAAGAAATCTGTCAGCAAGCAACGCACGATCTACTACACATTCTCTGGAAGGCAGGATACAAGGTGTCTAGAAAGAAGGCTCAGTTGTGTTTGCCAACTGTCAAGTATCTAGGATTCCATATCTCTGAAGGTCAAAGAATTATGGGGCCAGAGAGAAAAGAAGCTGTCTGCCAAATACCAATACCCAAGAATAGAAGACAAGTGCGAGAATTCTTGGGGGCAGCAGGCTTCTGTAGGATATGGATTCCCAGTTATGCGATACTAGCAAAACCTCTGTACGCAGCTATCAAAGGTACAGAGCACGACCCCTTCTTATGGACCCAAGAACAGCAAACGGCATTTGAAGATGTGAAGAAGGCTTTGATGAGTGCCCCAGCATTAGGTCTACCTGATCACACACGACCATTCTACTTATATGTACACGAGCAAAGAAGAATGGCTGTGGGAGTATTGACACAGTACTTGGGATCATGGCAAAGACCTGTTGCCTACATGTCTAAGCAACTGGATGCAGTGGCCAGCGGACTTCCACCTTGTCTAAGAGCCGTAGCTGCAGCCGCCCTGCTAGTAGCTGAAGCCGATAAACTCACTCTGGGTCAAGAACTTTATGTACGAGTCCCACATGCAGTACAGACGTTGTTGGATTACAAAGGAAATCATTGGTTTAGTAACAGCCGTATGACCAAGTATCAAGCAATGTTGTGTGAAAACCCAAGAGTGCATTTAGAGACTGTAAACACCTTAAATCCAGCTACCCTTTTGCCACAACCTACTGAAAGTCAACATGATTGTTTGGAAGTGATGGATGAAGTATTTTCAAGTAGACCAGATCTTCGTGATTTTCCCATCCAGAACCCCGATGTTCAATATTACACCGACGGCAGTAGTTATGTGAAAGAAGGGATCCGCTATGCAGGATATGCAGTGACAACAATAGACAAGGTGATAGAAGCTCGGCCACTGGCGAAAGGAACATCAGCACAAAAGGCAGAATTAATAGCACTAACACGAGCGTTACAATTGGCTGAAGGTTTAAGAGTAAATATCTATACGGACTCTAAGTATGCGTTTTTAACCACTCATGCCTACGGAGCTTTGTATAAAGAAAGAGGACTACTGAATTCAGAAGGCAAAGAAATCAAGTACGCAGCCGAAATCCTACAACTATTGGAAGCAGTGTGGGAGCCGAAAGAAGTCGGTATCATACATTGTCGAGCGCATCTGAGAGGAGATGGTGATGTAACCAAGGGAAATCGGATGGCAGATAGTGCAGCTAAGCGTGCTGCTGAATCAGGAAGACAGGAGTATGTAGGGCATATAGCTGCTCTTATACCAACTCCACTGTCCCAATGGACTCCAGTTTATACAGCTCAAGAAGAGGAGTGGTTAAAGACTGAACCGGGAAAGTATCTGGAGAACAAGTGGTATCAGCTAGAAGATGGAAGAATAGTTATACCAGCATCGCTAGCGGTAGAAATTGTCCAAAATTATCACAACGGGACACATTCTGGGAGAGACAGTACTGAAGAATCTCTTAGAAAACATTTCTACATACCAAGATTGTCCAACTTGACTCAGGCCATTGTACGCAGATGTGTAACGTGTGCTAAGAATAATGCAAGACAAGGACCAGTAAAGCCACCAGGAGTTCAGTTTATGGGGGGACTCCCCATGTCCGATCTACAAATAGACTTTACAGTGATGCCTAAGTCGGGTGGACATCGTTACCTGCTGGTAATTGTGTGCACCTATTCAGGCTGGGTAGAAGCATGTCCTACTCGTACAGAGAAAGCAGGAGAAGTTGTGAGATTCCTGCTACGAGAAATAATACCCCGATATGGACTACCCTGTTCTATAGGATCGGACAATGGTCCAGCTTTTGTTCACCAGTGCCTACAACAACTGACTCATATGCTTGGTATAAAGTGGAGGCTTCATACTGCATATAGACCCCAGAGTTCTGGTAAGGTAGAGAGAATGAATAGAACTATAAAGAACCAGTTGGCTAAAATGTGTCAGGAAACCCAACTTAAGTGGAACGTTCTCTTACCCATAGCTTTATTGCGAATCCGCAGTACCCCTACCAGAAGGATGGGCCTCTCTCCTTTTGAAATCATGTATGGGCGACCACCTCCCGTACTTGGTAACTTAAGGGGGGACTTGAGTCAGTTGGGAGAAGGAATTACCCGGCAGCAGGTTGTAGAGTTGGGTAAGACTATGGAGGAGGTACAGAAATGGGTACAAGATAGATTACCTGTGAATATTTATCCCCCTGTTCATAGTTATCATCCAGGAGATCAAGTGTGGATTAAAGAGTGGAATAATGTACCGTTAGGGCCCAAGTGGAGAGGTCCTTATGTTGTTCTTTTGTCTACCCCTACAGCAATAAAAGTAGCAGAAGTGACTCCGTGGATACATCACTCCAGGGTTAAACCAGCAGCAGTCGATTCTTGGCAAGTTACAGCAGATCCAGAGAATCCCTGCAAGATCCGGTTAAAACGCACTACTCAGTCGGAGTAACGAGGAATTATTGTGGATTACAAATTTTATTGTTACAGGTGTGAGTGAGAAGGCCATAATAAAGCCTGTCCGCTTACCATCACATAGTGTATAAGCCAGGAAAGTCTCGAAGGGACACCTGTGAAGACGAGCAGAACTCCATTCCCTGCAGCCCTCACATCCTGGAAGCTGAGGCGCCATCGCACGGACGAAGACTGAGGATGACGGCGAAAGATGTGCTTTTGATTGTGTTTATTTATATGTGTTTTTATATTCAGGAAGGTAGAGGTACCGACACTCCTAGCTGTGAGGTATGCATTAAGACTACGAGAACAGGTAACCATATATCCCAAACCCTAATTTGGCATTCACAATACGAGTGTAAAGGAGATGTATCGAGATGTAGATACTTAAATATAGACTATAGTGTGTGCCATTTAGGAGTAGGAGAACCTAAGTGCTTCAGTCCGGAGTATCAACCTCGTACAATTTGGTTGACTCTCAGGAATGGAGATCCTCAGGGGACCCTAATTAATAAGACGGTGTTAGAATCCGTACATTCTTCGGGTGTTCTGCTATTTGATGCGTGTAAAGCGATATCGAGTGGTAGAAAGCCGTGGAATGTATGTGGGGATCTTAGATGGGAGAGGACGTATGGGTCTAACGATAAATATATTTGTCTCAGTAGCAAAAATAAATATGTAAGTCCTAGATGCCCAAATAGAGATTATAACTTTTGCCCATATTGGTCTTGTGTGGGGTGGGCGACTTGGGGACAGACAGTAGATAAAGACATGATAGTGACTAAGTTGCCGACTAGCCCTTATTGTAAGTCTATGGAATGCAACCCAGTCCATATACTTATTAATAACCCCGACAAGTTCCTAGATAAGTATGGAAATTTATTTGGGTTTCAAATATACGGGACGGGTTTAGATCCTGGGACATTATTGTTTATAGGAATAGAGACTGATACGGTATCCTCCCAGACTCATCAAGTATACCATTCCTTTTACGAAGAGATGAGTATAGATAATAAGATCCCCCATAACGCTAAAAACCTGTTCATTGACCTAGCTGAAAGTATTGCCGGTAGTCTTAATGTTACCAACTGCTATGTGTGTGGAGGTACTAACATGGGAGACCAATGGCCTTGGGAAGCAAAGGAAGTAATGTCCGGTTCTGAGGCAGTTGACCAACTAATATCTACACAAGCCGATTATCATTTGAGTGTTAGAGGTAAATCTGAGTGGAGATTAAAGACCTCCATCATAGGTTATGTTTGCATAGCAAGGAAAGGAATAATGTATAATACTTCTGTAGGAGAATTAACTTGTCTAGGGCAAAAAGCTTATGATGATGATACAAAAAATACAACTTGGTGGTCGGCTTCAAATGTCTCAGAACCATCTAACCCGTTTGCTAGATATGCCAGTTTAAAGGATGTGTGGTTTGATTTATCCATCACATCTACCTGGAGAGCCCCAGCAAATTTGTACTGGATCTGTGGTAAGAAAGCCTATTCGGAGCTGCCACAGGACTGGGAAGGGGCATGTGTGTTGGGTATGCTCAAACCATCCTTCTTCTTGTTACCGATTGAAACAGGTGAGACTTTAGGTGTTAAAGTGTATGATGTGAATCATAGGAAGAAAAGGGGACCCATAGAGATAGGCGCCTGGGAAGATGATGAATGGCCTCCCCAGCGTATCATAGATTATTATGGGCCAGCCACGTGGGCTGAGGATGGTACCTTTGGTTACAGAACCCCTATTTATATGCTCAACCGTATTATAAGATTACAGGCGGTGGTTGAGATTATCACAAATGAGACATCACAAGCGCTCAATCTTCTAGCGAAGCATAACACCAGGATGAGGACCGCAGTCTACCAAAATAGATTAGCCTTGGATTACCTTTTGGCAGTAGAGGGAGGTGTATGTGGGAAGTTTAACCTAAGTAATTGCTGTCTTCAAATAGATGACGAAGGGCAAGCAATAGCTGAGCTTACTAGCCATATGGTTAAACTAGCGCATGTGCCTACTCAGGTATGGAAAGGGTATAATCCAAGTAGTTGGTTTGGTAGCTGGTATGAGTGGTTTGGAGGGCTTAAGGCAGTGGTAGGTGGAGTCCTACTGATTTTACTGTTGTGTCTACTCCTACCGTGTCTTATACCCTTAGTAGTTAGGTCTGTGCAAAGCCTGATAGGAAGTATAGCAGAGAGGAAGGCTGCTGCACAGATAATGGCGATATATAAGTATAAGGCTCTAGATCAGGGAGAACCAATGCAAGAAGATGAATGTTGAAGATTCACATCATAAGATAAGTCTGGTCTGGTTCAAGGTAACTTGCGGTGTAAGCAAACCAAGGTTAAGTGATGCCTCAAGTAATTGTGAAATATCAGAGGCATCAAAGGGGGGAATGTGATGTAATTCCAGTAAAATACAAGTTTAGCAGGCTAAGATTGCCACAAGGCATATGTATGTATATGTGTTTGTAGTATCAGTTGGTTAATTACACGTAGCTAAGATACTGTCATCACTGTACTGACCAGGTGCAGGAATGTAAGAACTGGAATTACGCGTCCCTCTCCTTTGTATCAGATGAGCCACGTGGTTAGACCGGATGGATGAGTTTAGACTCTATTCATTAAATAGGTTAAGGGTATGTGTGGGTGTAGTTAATTGTGGGAGGAGCTACAGTGCTATATAAGGAATGTACTCTATGTATTCAGGACTCAGACTTTGCTGTATTTTGGTGACGCTAGTCCCTCTGAGTCCCGATCGGTGATCCAATAAAGAATCTCTTCCTTCCTGAAGAAACCTGTGTCCATCTCTCTGTGCTTGGCTTCCGTCAGTTTCTCCGGTATCAAAAGGACCACTCTAGTGCCAGGAAAACACTCGTTTTCCTGGCACTAGAGTGCCCTTAGGGTGCCCCCACCCTCAGGGACCCACTCCCGCCGGGCTCTGGGGGGAGGAAGGGGTTAAATTTACCTCTTTCTCCAGCGCCGGGCGGGGAGCTTTCCTCCTCCTCTCCTTCTTCCTTGCGACGTCATCGGCTGAATGCGCATGCGCGGCAGGAGCCGCGCTCGCATTCAGCCGGTCGCATAGGAAAGCATTTACAATGCTTTCCTATGGACGCTTGCGTGCTCTCACTGTGATTTTCACAGTGAGAAGCACGCAAGCGCCTCTAGCGGCTGTCAATGAGACAGCCACTAGAGGTTTAGGAGGCTGGATTAACCCTCAGTATAAACATAGCAGTTTCTCTGAAACTGCTATGTTTATAAAAAAAATGGGTTAATCCTAGAGGGACCTGGCACCCAGACCACCTCATTAAGCTGAAGTGGTCTGGGTGCCTAGAGTGGTCCTTTAACAGGTTTTATGGTGTTTTGGAAAGTTACAGGGCCAAATATAGAACATTCCATTTTCAAATTGAAATTTTCCAGATTAGTAATGTTACCTTTGAGACGGTGTGGTAGCCAGGAATGAGAATTATCCCCATAATGGCATAGCATTTGAAAAAGCCAAGGTATTGAAAGTGGGATATGTTTAGTCTTTTTTAGTAGCCACTTAGTCACAAACACTGGCCAAAGTTAGCGTTCATATTTGTTTTTGTGTGAAAAAAGCAAAAAATGAATATTTGGCCAGTGTTGTAATACAATTTACCAGTTTGAAACACTAATATTTGAGTTCAGCGAAGTCTCCCGAGTAAAACAGTACCCCCTATGTACAGGTTTTATGGTGTCTTGGAGAGTTACAGGGTCAAATATAGTGCTTGCGAATTAAATTCTCTGCACTTTCTCCCTGTGTTGTCAGGCATGTCAATCAAATTTTAATTAATCAAATCACATAATTACGTTAAAAGATTATTTAAATATACACGTAGAATTTTAATATATATGCATTTATAGGTATTTAAATTCTACGTGTATACTAACGTAATCTTTTATGTAATTATATGTATTTATCTATATATATATATATATATATATTTGCGGTTATTTGTATTTTATATATAGATAGATATATATAGAATGTCATTCTAAGTGTATTTTGTTACCGATATATATATATTAACAAAATACAGTTAGAATGAAATTACATACGTATATAATATATATGTACATCTATTATATATATATAATATATATACATATTATATATATGTAACGTCATTCTAAGTGTATTTTAATATTAATATATATACTTATATTAATATTAAAATACACTTTGTATGACGTTACATATATATAATATGTATATGTATATATATATATATATTATATATACATATTATATATATATATAAAAATATTTTACATTTATTTTTACACATGTTTAATTTTTTTTTTTTTTACTTTCCCACCAGCAGGGGGACTGTCTGATATTTCAAACAGTCCCCCTGCTGGCAGATCCATAGCCAGCTATAGGGGGCCTCATTTGCCGGAGGGGGGCTGCCTGGGCTGTCAGGCAGCCCCCCAGAAGAGGATCGCGGCGGAGGTGAGTACACCTCTCCAACAGGGGCTCAAAGCCGTTACAACGTACCATGCCGCCGCAACGGCTTTAAAGGCCATTTAATGCGGGACGGCATGGTACGTCATAACGGCGTTAAGGGGTTAAAGGGACACTATAGTCACCTGAACAACTTTAACTTAATGAAGCAGTTTTGGTGTATAGAACATGCCCCTGCAGCCTCACTGCTCAATCCTCTGCCATTTAGGAGGTATATCCCTTTGTTTATGAACCCTAGTCACACCTCCCTGCATGTGACATGCACAGCCTTCCATAAACACTTCCTGTAAAGAGAGCCCTATATAGGCTTTCTTTATTGCAAATTCTGTTTAATTAAGATTTTCTTATCCCCTGCTATGTTAATAGCTTGCTAGACCCTGCAAGAGCCTCCTGTATTTGATTAAAGTTCAATTTAGAGATTGAGATACAATTATTTAAGGTAAATTACATCTGTTTGAAAGTGAAACCAGTTTTTTTTTTTTTTTTCCCATGCAGGCTCTGTCAATCATAGCCAGGGGAGGTGTGGCTAGGGCTGCATAAACAGAAACAAAGTGATTTAACTCCTAAATGACAGTGAATTGAGCAGTGAAACTGCAGGGGAATGATCTATACACTAAAACTGCTTTATTTAACTAATTTAGTAATTTAGGTGACTATAGTGTTCCTTTAAGATACTATTATTATCTACTATGATGATGAATGATCCATTACCTCTGAAGTGATCTCATTAATTAAACTACGCCTTTTTTTTAGATTTATCTTTCTGCTCTATCACATATTTCACACAGGTCCATATGCTGTTATAAATACCCCTTGTTCCTTGTTCAGGTTTCTATACCCTCAAGATGCTGGTTGTGAAGTGAATCTGTCGCTACCTGTACTATTCATGATTGCATAGTTCACCACCACCACTTTACCTGTGTAATATTACACTGAAAGCGGGGCTTGTCTGATTGCTTTTCCATTTACAATTTTGTATAATGTGTATACCATAACAAATTAAAGAATACCAAAGGAAGAAAAGAAAAAAGAAAATCCCTTGTGGCAGTATGTGAGAGGAAGACAATGCCAGTGACCCAAATGTTAAAAGTACACCTGCCATGCAAAACATGCAAAATGACACATCATTAACCATGTGATAGGCATCCTGTAATTGATACATGAGTATTATGCACCTGCAACCCAAGTGATGAAACAAATTTAAAGGGACTCTGCTAGCCCCTGCATGTTAGGTGCGATGTGTAGGTTAGATCCTACTTACATATTCTGTTTTCTTTATTTATTTTTTTAACTTCCTAAAGGACCGCTCTACAGTCAAAAACAGGGGGGATGGGGGAGAAGGTAGAATTCACTGTTTAGTAGGTATACCCCTATGAATTCTTATGACTGGAAGAATATCCGTGGCTGTCTGACAGTCGGGGTTGTTCCCCTGTTTAATAATAAATGTATCAACTTTTTTATAAAGTGCTTTTTTAATGGGATACTCTGCTGAAGTGCCTTATGGGTGAGGGGTGGTCTTTTGAGAGGTTTAAAAAAATAATTAGTTTTGCTTCACATGTGCTCCTTTATTACTATTCCTCCCTAGCAGTGTTTTTTCTCTTGTTCCAGAAATACTGGTGTGCATGATGTCAAAGTTTCCAGGTTTGTATTTTACTTTTATAGTTTTTTTTTGTTTTTTTGTTTTTTGTTTTATAGTAGAAAGCATACACCGAAGTACAACTCAAAGTTCCTCGTACTACAGAATGTTAAATATACTGATATTGTCAGATCTGCCATGATTACTAGGTGTTCTCTCTGGAGAGAGAAGATTGGGCAGAGACAGGGCCAACGACTCCATAACATGCACGACTGTAAACAGGGCTGCACATATGCTGAACTTTGCTGAAGTACTTTTAACTGGATTTAAATGCCCTATATTTTACTCCAAATGTGGTGCAAATGTCTTTAACCCTTAACCCCTTAAGGACCAAACTTCTGGAATAAAAGGGAATCATGACGTGTCAGACATGTCATGTGTCCTTAAGGGGTTAAGGACACATGACATGTGTGACATGTCATGATTCCCTCTTTTCCAGAAGTTTGGTCCTTAAGGGGTTAAAAAAAATTGTCAACTCCAGCCAGCATTGCCACTTTAAGGAAAGTATATCTTTTCAGATATTCATTTTCTGTACATTTTGCACAGACTGACAAATATACCACTTGCTGGCAAATAATTTATGTAATCCCTGTATTTTAGCTCAGCATAGCCTGGGGTGATTTCTTCAACAGAAAGTACGATAGATGTCACCAGTATTAAAAGGTCTAATAAAAGCCTGGCCAACATTATGCCTGCCTATGGACTTTATTCAATTAACAGTGAGTTATGCTGATTTGGCAACTAAACTACAAATCCTACCCAGGCCGAGATTACAGACCTGGAAAAAGTTCCCATCTTGCCAATTTTGGTCAAACATATTGTCAACTCTGTATAACTCACTGTGTAATGAATAACCCCCACGTGTATAGAAGAACCTTGTCATGAAGGGTATCTTCATTATTATATGTTTTTTTTTATCGTCACTCAAGCAATTATAAACGTCTGCATGGTATACAATAGAGAAAATATGCTTTTACTATGTTCAGTATAGCACTATCAAAGTCAATAAGGCATACTTCCTAAGAGTGATAGACTTGAAACATTGTGAGATGTCAGAAACATTTCTGTTTTTGCCCTAGAGGCTTTATGCAGTTCCCATGTTAACAGATTTGACACTTGATTTTGCTGTTGGAAAAGCCAATGCTTTATCTTGCCAAGTTTAATATTAAAGGAGCGCTCAACGCACCATAAACACTTCACCGTGCTGTAGTAATTATGGTGCCAGGAGTGCCTTGACACAGATTCATTCTAAGTTGTCAAACTGTTTAAGAATGGTTCAAATTCTTACCTAACTCCAGCCGACAGCAAGGTCGTATTTTATGTTAGGCGGAGGTAGCCACTAGGGGTAGTCTTTTTTTTTTGTACTTATAATGTGAATATTTGGAGCTCAAATTGGCTTATGGAAAGAGATAAGTACAAGGAGCCATGGCCTGTATCCCTTATACTCCAGTTAGCCTCCTATGATTGATACTAGACCTGCAGGAACAGTTATAGAAGGTGTAAAACTGTTCCAGCTCCTCCAGTGTCTGTGTGTGAGGCTGGACAGGAAGTGGAAGGGATCACTTCCCATCTGCCCACTAACAGCCTCTCACACAGGACATGCTTGGCAGGAGGAGCAGGAACAGCACTGAGTGATACACACAGTATAACAGCGCATTTGACTCTGTTATCAATCATAGAAGGCTAAACTGGAATACAGAAATTTGTACTTTACAAATAGCCCTTCAAACGTCATATGTCCTTAACACCCCTTTTGCCCAACCCTAAATGTAATCCCTCCCAAAACCTAAACAAACCATTTCCATTATCACACATTTAAGCACTTGTAATACATTTCCGTTCTAGTATTTATCAGTTATGCTAACTAACAATGCAAACTCCATTTTGATCACAAGAGACTCCATTCCATGTCATGTATGCTATGTGAAATCAATATATGTGGTGAAAGTCAGAAAATAATTGTTGAAATTGAGAGTTCAGTTGAGAGTGATCAGCAGCGTTAAACTAAGGACAGCTAACAGAAGCTCCTAAGCAGAAGCTTCTGGCTGTCAGGCAGATGTAGTAGAGAAAGGGGGCAGCACCTGGTGGAACCATTCTAAAATGTTTTGACTACTTATAATGGGGGTGGCGCTAGACCACTCCTCCCACCATAACCACTACAGTGGTCATGGTGCTTTAAGTGTTACGTGACTTGGCAAATCATCACTTGGTAGCTAAATATTTTTGACTTTTTGGTTTTAATGTCCCAAAATAAAATCCCAACCTGGTTTCAAGCATTCTCTAAAGCAACTTGTGGCACAGTCAAAACATCATTGTAGTTCATGAAAGCTTTTTCCAGCTCATTGAAGCATCCTTTTGGCAAAACCGACAGTCAGGATCATTAATGTTTTCAGGCTTATTTCCTCTAAGAAGTGAAAAGCTGAAAAATTATCAGTTCCATTGTGATTATTTCAGGTTGTGGTTGGTTCCAGGCCAGAAAATGGATACCTACTTGCTGAAAAAGTGTAAAACGTGGCATACAGCGAAACTATTACTACCTTGGTTTGATAAGAATAAATATTAAGTGTATGTGTGCACTAATCTGTGTTAAAGTTGTTCAGTCACCTTATTTTTTTATTGTAAGCAGTTACAATAAAAAAAAAAAAAATCTAATTTATAATTGTGGTAGAAGCTGGTACAACTCTTTCCTACTCATTCCCAAGCGTATATGCAAAATAATAATTGATTTTACTTACATTTCAATGCTGTTGTAATCTGCAGTTATGACTAGAAGTGAGTAGGCAATCCCTCCAAGCAAACCAGGTAACCCAAAAATGTAATGAACTCCACATGTGTCATGTACTAACGAAACAGTATTCAATGTTCCCTGCAAAATAAAGTCATATTATATCATTTTGGTGGTCCTTGGTTCCTGCTAATAAGTAACCCAACAGCCAATCGTATTTTTTTTGTATCCATGACTGCATTAACTTTGATGTGAAATTATGCCCATGAATAGAAGGAGCAGAAAAGGGTAGCAAGGAGCTGGAAGGGGCAGAAGGAGCATAAAGGTAAAGTAATAGAAGGAGCAGAAAGGGGAAGCAAGGAGCACAAAGGTAAAGTAGGAGAAGGAGCAGAAAGGGTTTGCAAGGAGCAGAAAGGGATCAGAAAGAGAAGGGTGCAAAAGAAGAAGAAAGTAGCCGAAAGGTGAAGGAGCCAAGGAGGAGAAAAGACAGTGTCAGAAGAAAAAGAAGACTGTGTCAAATTAAGGAGAAGAAGGAGATTGGAGCAGGAAGGACAAGTGAAGTAAACCCTCCACTTTATTCTGGACACCACATCATAAGGCTTTGGTACCTGGGCCTGGCAGGGAAACTTTGGACCTTCAAATCTCCCCAGGTAAAACAATATCAGTGTTAACTTTTATTTACTGTGTCAGGAAGCACAGAGTGCTGCTGGGTAGGGGTGCCGCTGATTGGCTTGAACGGTAAGCTGGCATCTAAGCGAATCAGTAGCTCCCCATTCATAAAAAAGTAACAAAAAATTTAGGAACCGGGAACTAGCAATTGGCTTAGAGCGTCAACTGACTCTAGTCAATCAGCGGCACCCATGCCTGACGTCAATCTGCACTTCCTGACATTCCGTTTCAGAAGCCGAATTCCTGGAGATCTGGAGGTGGAGGAAGCTTTTGGGGTTAAACCATTTTAGAGCGGTTTAACCCCTTAAAGGAAAGA
Source organism: Pelobates fuscus (assembly GCF_036172605.1). Lineage (NCBI taxonomy): Eukaryota > Metazoa > Chordata > Amphibia > Anura > Pelobatidae > Pelobates > Pelobates fuscus. Next base: position 252,487,295 of record NC_086317.1, on the reverse strand, counting down.
GAGCACCCAGGGGCTTCCTGGCATCATAGCATTTTAATTTAGATGACGTTGTTATGGTGTCCAGAATGTTCCTTTAATTTGCTTAAGTGTCAGGAATGCAAACATGTATTCCTGACAGCATAGTTGTGAAAACGCTATTCACCCTTGCTATATGTGATAATGACTATGCCCCTTCCCTTTCTTGACACTGTCAAAAAGGGACCAAGCATGGATGTCATTACAATTATGCCCTGCCCGTGGAGATATGGAAAAGATAGGAGCCAGGGTCACTGACTTGGAGGAAAAGCATGAACTGACCCTCACTGAGGTGGACCAGCTTTGGCAGCAAGTCCTGCAACAGCAGGGACAGTTGGCTCTTCTCCATCATTAGGTGGGGTCCTGGAATCCTCCGGCCCTGAAAATGCCATTACAATCTTAACTGGTATCTTTAACCACATTTTGGGCAAGCCAGAAGATGCTGCAGTCACCATTGATAGAGCCCACTGCATATTGAGACCTAAGTCTCGGCCCTAAGACTCGCCAAGAGATATAATTTGCCGGCTTCACTACTATGCATACAAGGAAGATCTACCTCATAAAGCTCGCAGGCTGCTGCGCCCATAACATATAAAAATCATGCTATTGACATATATCAAGACCTAGCCTGGTCTCCTCTCCAAGCCAGAAGGCAGCTAAAGCCCCTTACTGAAGCTCTCTCAGCAAAAGGCCTGAAATACAGATGGGGCTTCCCACTCAGCCTGACCATTCAACATGACAGAGTTATTTACACAGTCACATGCCCCAAGGATATACCGGAATTCACATCCAAGTTAAAACTACAGGTACCTGAAATCCACGCATGGCATGGCAACATCCAGGCCCAAGCACGCCCACCGAGGCCCCAGCATGAGACATGGAATACAGTACCACCTTGACACAGGCCAGGGTGGAATACCCAGGCCTGATCAGAATTGGTATCCAGGTAAGCTAATGGTCCGATACTGAACCCGCAGGATGCAGCATAGCGGGTTACCCCTGCACTCCCTAGGCACGGACTTCTACTTTTATCTCTAAAATTAGGAGCACAGACGGACAACTGGCACACAAATCAGAGGAAATTGCTACAGAATTCTACAAATTCTACACTCAATTATATAATATTCCACAGACTGGATCCCAGACAGCCCCCTCACACGATATCTGAATGCCCTCTTAAAAACAACAATAGACAGACGTGGCCGACTCACTAGATAACCCCATCATGAAAGACGAACTAACCGCAGCTGTCAATCACCCCTGAATAAGAGCCCTGGACTGTATGGCCTCACCACTTGGTATTACAAGCAATTTCTCCCCACACTCGCACCATACTTTCTTTGCGCCTTCAACGCTTTCTCTCAGGGACGCCCTATGCTGCCACAAACATTAGAAGTATACATTACCCTCATTGCAAAGCCAGGTAAAGACCCGTAATGGTGTGGAAGCTACTGCCCCATATCGCTATTAAATAACGACTCAGGTGGGCTTTATTCCATCTAGGGAAGCCAAGGAAAATTCGACTAAGGTAGTCAGGCCCGGACTGGCCATCGGGCATACCAATGCCACCACCTGCCCGGTGGGCCGCGATGGTCATGGGCCGAGGCCAGCAGGGGAGATCACAGGATCTCCCCTGCCAACCCCTGCAGGGCCAGCGCTACCCGAGTGCCGGCCCTGCTGTGTGCCTTCATGGGCCGGTGGGGAGATCAAAGATCTCCCTCACCAGTCCACAGGCAATTATAAGCGGCAGCCTGGGGAGGGAGGGAGGCAGGAGAGAACCCGGCAGCTAGAAAATGTGACCCATCAGACCAGTAACTTTCTTACTTTGCATTTCCCATTGAAAATGCTTTTCGCAGTGGACAGGGGTCATCATGGACACTCTGACCACACACTGCATAGACAGCATTAAGTTTTTCAGCAATTTGTGTAGCAGACTCATTCCCTCGCAGTTCGCTTGTCTGTGCCCCCCTTGTTCGTTTCCCGAATGGATGATGTGTGGTCCCCCTTTTATACACCGAACAACCCTCGCTGTTACCCACAAACAAGCAAATAACTCAAGTGCTTTCCCGTGGTGGCCGCCATTCGTATAACCAAATGCACATGCTCTAGTGAATGGCAGAAATGTTGTCTCCCAAACACAGGCAGTGGTACACGATCTTTGCGCACCTGGAACTCTTCTTGGCTTTGCGATCCCGCGAACCCGGGTAAAGATTGTACCGCGACCTATTCCACTTCCCGACCAGCTTGGAGAATGACGTTTGGGAGGTAGGAACTACCAACTGGGGGGAGCACTCGCTCCCTAAAGGCCAGGGGGAGCATTTGTCGGTGTTCGCACTGGTGGTCAGAACTTTACCCGAATGGTGATTCCGTTCTACCGAACGGATCTGAGTGCTATTTGGACAACTTGCTCGCTCAGTTCCAGACTATTCAGGGATATAAGATTCTTGGGGTTCCAGTGGATTATGACTATGCTTTTGGGGTGTTTTTATGTATTTTTTATGTGGTGTCCTGTAACTGAAAGATAATTGAGTTACTAGGTTTTCACACAATTATCTCCCAGACACAGTGACACCTGGGAGGGGTTTGTGTTGGTTTCAATGGAGACCCCATGCTGGGGGTCTGTGCAAAAAAGGCTGAATTTTGCTTAATAAAGTCAGTTGTACTCCCAGAACTGTGTGTTGTCCAGTTATTGGGGAGGGGAGAGCTAATCACATTTCAGAACTTTGTTCCTGAGTTCCAGTTACTACGCATCCAGTGGAGGAAAGTCCTGGTCAGGACTAGCGCTCTGCTACAATTTGAGCTACAGTAGCTCTTCTGTGTGATCAAACCAGACGGGCTAGCCTTCGCTCAATTGTGCATCGATGAGTCTTGGGAGCTCCTAACCTTGACGCAGGTTCACTGGTTATCATTCCTTGCACCACTTTTGGTAGGTACTAACTACAGCATACCACAAACACTCCAGAAGGCTTGCTGTTTTGGAGATTCTCTGACCCAGTTATCTGGCCATCAGTATTTAGCCTTTGTCAAAATCACTTAGATCTTTTCGTTTGCCCATTTTACCTGCTTCCAACACATGAAATTCAAGAACTGACTGCTTAATATATCCCACCTCTTGACAGGTGCTATTATAATTATATCAATGTTATTTACTTCACCTGTCAGTGGTTTTAATGTTGGGGTTAATGAGTGTAGGCCAGTCATTTTTTGTTTCTAACAATTCTTGTGAAAATAGCTTGTGTGTGTAAAATGATGTGTAAAGTGGGAGCTTGTTTTCTAATAGCAGTTTGGTTAATTAGTGAATTGCGATGAAATGAAAACAGAATTTGAAAATCTTAGGACACTCGATATGGTAGTATAGGTGAGATGGGGCTCATTTTGGGGTGGACATTGGTCAATAAAAAAATAACAGTATATACATTTAATGAATGAAGTAGAAAATGTATATACATTACCTGGAAGTATGTGAGACTAATTGCTGAAGTCAACCCTGCAAAGAATCCTATGGTCATTGCAATCCAAGGATACTGAAGCATGAAAGCTGAATATCCTATAGCAACCCCTCCAGCCAACATGCCGTTACGGACATGGCTCTGAAAGAGATGTAAGCTGAAATTCAGTATGAAATAACGAATGTTGGAATGAAGTAGCACACATTTGGAAGGGTTCTAAAACAACAGTCTACTAAGTTAGCTATCATATATACTGTATATCATGCATCAATGCTGCATATGTTCTAAACTGTTGCAAATCTATCAAACGTGTGGGCAAAATAACATTAAGAATGTTGCAAATTAAATACTAAAATAAACACGATACAAATCACAGACATGAATCAAAACGAACAATCATCTGAAGAAAACAACACTTTACTACTAAAGATTGTGTTTAAATTTAATAAGAGTTATAGCATTTTTCCAAAAGATCAACATCATTTATCAGAACTATAGATATCAGGTGCCATGTCAAAATAAATCAAATAAAGAAAATCAGGGTGCTCAGCCCCAGCTAAGGGATATATTTGGTGATTTGGATGTGCCTGAATACAAGGAGACACTTTATTTTATTTTTATTTATTTTTTTATTTTATTTTTATTCTGTGTTTTTGTTGTGCAAAGAGACAGGCCTGCCGTGCCACAATAGCAGTAACAGATCAATTAAGGCATTCAAGAACATATCAAAGAGTTTGAAACATGGGTTGGCCCATAACGTTGTCAAGTGTGACCGGACAGGGAGGGGGTAACCCTCAAAGTTTAAAGTGCAAAGAGAGAGAAAAGCTGTCCTTATAGAGAAACCCAATATAGGGATGATAGTATCAAAAGAAATATAGAGCAGGTATAGTATCCTGTCGCAAGAGATATTACAATATCATACTTTAATAGGGTAAATAAACGTCAGTTCTGAGTGGCAGTAGGTGCTGGTTACCTCTTAGATGGCACACAGACTTACTGGCATTAAACAAAACGGGACGTGTGGGTAAGGGGGTGGTACTATGTTGATATGTTCTAAAATCACATAGTCCTAAACACATATAGAAATAACAATAAACAGTAGACAAATAAGTATTAAAAGCTACCCTATCCTTGCTCATAGGCTGGTCCAGATTACTGGTCAGTAGCAGTAGGGAGGGAAGGGCGAGTAAGGGAAATGAGGAAGTAGGGGGAGAGGGGGAGATGGGTGAACGAAACTAGGCTAAGCAGAGAGTGCCGTGCCTAGGAGAGCAAACTTATCTATAATTATTCCAGTGTGCTGGTAGTGTACTATAGTAATTGACCACTAGGGGTCGCTCCAAAGTAAGTATCGAATCTGGCTAACCTGCCTGATTGACACAAATATACTCAGTGTAGGAGTATATGCAGGTGACGGCTTAAACCCGTGTCTGACAGACACCAGTAGGGAGTAACGGGTTTGTCACTATGGTATTAAGCCTATTACTAACTTGACAGCCAGTACTATGGTAAATGACCACTAGGGGTCGCTCCAAGGCAAGTGTCAAATCTAGTAAGCTTGCCTGGTTAACACAGTAGTATCCAAAGTGGATGTATATATAAGTAACGGCTAACACCAGTATCTGACAGACACAGGTAGAATGTAGCGAGTCTGTCACTGTGGTATAAAGCCTAATATGGACTTAACTTCCAACACGGGAGAGAAAGTTATTCCGTGGTATGAACTCTTGGTCATAATTAGAGTACACTGTTGATCCTATGCGGCATCTGATAGTGCTCGCGGTTTGTCAGGATGTTAACAGCGGTACTATTTACGGGTTTGCTTCATTGACACAGTGGTGTCGAATGTGGGTGTAAATACATGTACAGACATAGGATAGTTCACGACAGACTAAGATAGATTCTAACAGGTCTGTCGCTGCGGTACTGAGCCTGATGCTGTCTTGATACCCAACATTGGAAAATGAAGTAAGACCGTGGTATGGAATCTTGCAGGTGGTTAGAGTTCACACGGGAGAGAGAGTTATTCCGTGGTATGAACTCTTGGTCGTAATTAGAGTACAATGTTGATCCTATGCGGCATCTGATAGTGCTCGCGGTTTGTCAGGATGTTAACAGCGGTACTAATTACGGGTTTGCTTCATTGACACAATGGTGTCGAATGTGGGTGTACATACAGGTACAGGCATAGAATAGTTCCCGACAGACTAAGATAGATTCTAACAGGTCTGTCGCTGCGGTACTGAGCCTGATGCTGTCTTGATACCCAACATTGGAAAATGAAGTAAGACCGTGGTATGGGATCTTGCAAGTGGTTAGAGTTCAATGTTGATCCTGTGTGGCATCTGATTATGCTCACGATTATCAGGATCCTAACTATAACTAGATTAACAGGTCTGGCTCACATTCCAGACAATCTAATACTTGGAGAAACCCAGAAAAAGAATAGTGCCTTCATGGGCACTAGTTATAGTAAAGAGAGTGCCGGTGAGACGGCACAGTAGTTAGTAGATAAGAAGAGTATGTACACTATGAGATAGTTTGCCTAAATGTATACCCAAATCGGTATAGAGCTAGCTTTCCGGTTAACTAATATCAAGGTGTCAGATCCCCAACAGTGTTCTCTAATGACGATATCGGTCAGTTTAACTGTCTGTACTGCCCCAGGGTAATAGAGCCCGATATGGTAGATTGCAGTGTGACAGGTACTGAGGACCGATCGTAATGTATTTAGAGAGAGTGAAGTCTTTTCATGGGGGGTGGCGGAAAGCAGGTAACGGTCTGAGGTCTGAGGTAAATGTCGGTGTAAAACCCGACGCGCGTTTCGCCGTGTTTAGCGGCTCGTCAGGGGGAAGTTTCTCCCTCGAGTGGTAGAGTTTAAAAATACCGCCCTGACAGCTGATTGGTCAAGTTTTCGGCTGTCATGGAATGAGGGACTACGGTGGCTCACCGGAGTCAACAGTGTGAGGAAGTCACTGTAGTTTGATTCCAATACAATATATATGCCTGAATTCTTGTGCTATTAAGTTTCAAATTAGCCTTTGAATTTCAAAGCCTTACCGAGAATATTCTTGTAAGTCCATAGTTGGTGATGAGTAGTAGTGATCATAAGTTAGTGTTATTAGTATGTGACTAATAAATTACATCATCACCTCTTGGGAGTATCACATTTAATTTTTAACATATTGTATCCACATGGTGTTTGATACAATGAGGTTACAAAGGATGATCTTTTGATAGAAGGGTGATATAGCGATCAGTGGTGGTATTCTTCCTTAGTCGTTTAGGGATAAAGCCGGGCCATGGTGATATCCTATATTGACATATTATAACCTCATTGTGGGTGATACAATGAGGTTACCAAAAATAATTTTTTAATACAGGGGTATTGAAACAATTAATGGTGGTATTCATCCATTATGTTTTTGGAGAGAATGCCGGGCCATCTGGTCCAAAGATGATCTTTTAATACATGGGTATTGAAACAATTAATGGTGATATTCATCCATTATGTTTTTGGAGATAATGCAGGGCCATATAGTCCATGTATAGGAGTGTAACGTATATAGGGACACCGTTTGGATTTGTGAACGAGAACCAGGGATTGGGGGGTGATTGGTAGTGCTTGGTCACCCCGAGTTACTGGTGAATGAATGGGGTGTAATTAAATTCTTCGTTTAGGCCATGGGGGGCTAGGGTTTTAAAGGTGAAAATCCAGTGTGATTCTTTTTGTAGTAGGATTTTATTGAAGTCACCTTTCCTTGGGTTGGGCAATAGTTTTTCGATGGCCTGGAATCGGAGATTGTCACAGATGCCATTGTGGAAGTTGATGATGTGTCGTGCTACTGTAGTTGGGGTAACAGTATTTTTGATGGAGTTTATGTGCTTCAGGACCCTCCGTCTAAACTGTTGGAAGGTTTTGCCTATGTACTGGATCCCACAGCTGTCTACCCAAAGTACATAAGGGCATTCGACCACCACCCGGGAGACCGATTGTCGCTATATCACCCTTCTATCAAAAGATCATCCTTTGTAACCTCATTGTATCAAACACCATGTGGATACAATATGTTAAAAATTAAATGTGATACTCCCAAGAGGTGATGATGTAATTTATTAGTCACATACTAATAACACTAACTTATGATCACTACTACTCATCACCAACTATGGACTTACAAGAATATTCTCGGTAAGGCTTTGAAATTCAAAGGCTAATTTGAAACTTAATAGCACAAGAATTCAGGCATATATATTGTATTGGAATCAAACTACAGTGACTTCCTCACACTGTTGACTCCGGTGAGCCACCGTAGTCCCTCATTCCATGACAGCCGAAAACTTGACCAATCAGCTGTCAGGGCGGTATTTTTAAACTCTACCACTCGAGGGAGAAACTTCCCCCTGACGAGCCGCTAAACACGGCGAAACGCGCGTCGGGTTTTACACCGACATTTACCTCAGACCTCAGACCGTTACCTGCTTTCCGCCACCCCCCATGAAAAGACTTCACTCTCTCTAAATACATTACGATCGGTCCTCAGTACCTGTCACACTGCAATCTACCATATCGGGCTCTATTACCCTGGGGCAGTACAGACAGTTAAACTGACCGATATCGTCATTAGAGAACACTGTTGGGGATCTGACACCTTGATATTAGTTAACCGGAAAGCTAGCTCTATACCGATTTGGGTATACATTTAGGCAAACTATCTCATAGTGTACATACTCTTCTTATCTACTAACTACTGTGCCGTCTCACCGGCACTCTCTTTACTATAACTAGTGCCCATGAAGGCACTATTCTTTTTCTGGGTTTCTCCGAGTATTAGATTGTCTGGAATGTGAGCCAGACCTGTTAATCTAGTTATAGTTAGGATCCTGATAATCGTGAGCATAATCAGATGCCACACAGGATCAACATTGAACTCTAACCACTTGCAAGATCCCATACCACGGTCTTACTTCATTTTCCAATGTTGGGTATCAAGACAGCATCAGGCTCAGTACCGCAGCGACAGACCTGTTAGAATCTATCTTAGTCTGTCGGGAACTATTCTATGCCTGTACCTGTATGTACACCCACATTCGACACCATTGTGTCAATGAAGCAAACCCGTAATTAGTACCGCTGTTAACATCCTGACAAACCGCGAGCACTATCAGATGCCGCATAGGATCAACATTGTACTCTAATTACGACCAAGAGTTCATACCACGGAATAACTCTCTCTCCCGTGTGAACTCTAACCACCTGCAAGATTCCATACCACGGTCTTACTTCATTTTCCAATGTTGGGTATCAAGACAGCATTAGGTTCAGTACCGCAGCGAGAGACCTGTTAGAATCTATCTTAGTCAGTCGTGAACTATCCTATGTCTGTACATGTATTTACACCCACATTCGACACCACTGTGTCAATGAAGCAAACCCGTAAATAGTACCGCTGTTAACATCCTGACAAACCGCGAGCACTATCAGATGCCGCATAGGATCAACAGTGTACTCTAATTATGACCAAGAGTTCATACCACGGAATAACTTTCTCTCCCGTGTTGGAAGTTAAGTCCATATTAGGCTTTATACCACAGTGACAGACTCGCTACATTCTACCTGTGTCTGTCACATTCTACCTGTGTCCGTTACTTATATATACATCCACTTTGGATACTACTGTGTTAACCAGGCAAGCTTACTAGATTTGACACTTGCCTTGGAGCGACCCCTAGTGGTCATTTACCATAGTACTGGCTGTCAAGTTAGTAATAGGCTTAATACCATAGTGACAAACCCGTTACTCCCTACTGGTGTCTGTCAGACACGGGTTTAAGCCGTCACCTGCATATACTCCTACACTGAGTATATTTGTGTCAATCAGGCAGGTTAGCCAGATTCGATACTTACTTTGGAGCGACCCCTAGTGGTCAATTACTATAGTACACTACCAGCACACTGGAATAATTATAGATAAGTTTGCTCTCCTAGGCACGGCACTCTCTGCTTAGCCTAGTTTCGTTCACCCATCTCCCCCTCTCCCCCTACTTCCTCATTTCCCTTACTCGCCCTTCCCTCCCTACTGCTACTGACCAGTAATCTGGACCAGCCTATGAGCAAGGATAGGGTAGCTTTTAATACTTATTTGTCTACTGTTTATTGTTATTTCTATATGTGTTTAGGACTATGTGATTTTAGAACATATCAACATAGTACCACCCCCTTACCCACACGTCCCGTTTTGTTTAATGCCAGTAAGTCTGTGTGCCATCTAAGAGGTAACCAGCACCTACTGCCACTCAGAACTGACGTTTATTTACCCTATTAAAGTATGATATTGTAATATCTCTTGCGACAGGATACTATACCTGCTCTATATTTCTTTTGATACTATCATCCCTATATTGGGTTTCTCTATAAGGACAGCTTTTCTCTCTCTTTGCACTTTAAACTTTGAGGGTTACCCCCTCCCTGTCCGGTCACACTTGACAACGTTATGGGCCAACCCATGTTTCTATCTCGCTAACTTCAGGTTTCAATACCAATTTGGCCACGCTAACAAGCCTATCCACATAAAGATCTATGGTGGTTATCCATCTTCCCATTTTCTTCTATTATCTTCGAGTGTAATCATCCCTAACTTTATTTTTGCTAAATGACTGACCTCCTTGACAAATTAGGTGATCCTAACTTAGGCCTAGAGGAAATTACGAACGTATTTTCTACCAACCCCTTATCCTTGCACGGCATTAGCAAGGATAACATTAATGCTGCATTCTTCGAAATCCAAAAAACATACCAGGAACAAATAAAAAGTTTCTGGGAACTAACAAGCCTCAAACAGTACCTAGAACAAAAATTAGTACCGAGAGGCTTACGCCCTGAGATTTTATTGCCAGATAAAGTCCAAACTGAGGAACAACTTGGCGAATGGAACTCAATCTTATTAAGCTGTTCCTTCAAACTGATGGAGTTTCTGGTCAAACTAGAAACTGGCAACTTTGAAGCCTGTAACCTGAAACTGAAGGGTGAGATTACCCAAATAAAAAACCACAAGACTGATGAACTATACCCCTCTATGGAAATCAAATTACAGCAAAATATCACTAACTACAAACAACATTTGAAAACAAAAAAACATAATAAATTTCAAAGAGACTATAAAGTTTTTAAAAACTGTAACATCTTTAGGCAAACAAATACCAGGCGCAAAAAGAATTATAGGGGATCATCGTCTGGGGAGACGGACTGGTCAGACCAGGACCAATACCCACCAAACAGACGCAAACTTCCAAATACAAGGAACAGGTCACGTCCAAGAGATACTAGCTCTCAACCAAATTCCAACAAGAGCATTCTTAGAAATCTGGACAAAAACGTCTCATTTCTTGACATTCCCATAACAGGCGATACCAATAATCCTGAAGCAAGTGCCTCTACCCCAAATCCTTTTTTAGACCAGGTACAACCACACCAACTGCGGGGACGCCTGAGAGACAGGGACCGCTGGTCATACAAATCCCAAAATCGGACCCAAAGACAGCAACAACCATGAAAATAATCAATCTTTCCGATTTCCAACTCTCGGTACATCATAAGAGTCTGTTGAACAAAGGATTATCTTTTGTACCAACACCGATTTGTAATAAATTTAACTGGGCCAAAGATCTAAACCTCTTTGGAAGAAAATTAGCCCTCAACATTATGCACACGAAAAAGGACCAAGCCACAGCAAATGAACTAGGTCTATCCCTTCAGGACTATGAAATGTCCAAAACATTGGACAGTCTCTTACAGGAAAACAATCCCATGAGACCACTTACAGACTTCAAGCCACCAAGTTATTTCACCCCTAGCTTTGTGGACACCCCCCATGTTGACTTATTTCTCCAGATGTCACTCAATGAGTTTGAAACCGCTAATAATGTGAATCATAGAAAAAGCAATCTGACCTTCTTAGAACGCAGAGCCCTAAAAGACCTACAAAAACAACCAGATCTAATAATAAAACCAGCCGACAAAGGCGGAAATATCGTGCTTTTAAACCGGACGGAATATGTCCTTATGTGCCTCTCCCATCTTAACGACACCGCCTACTACAGAACACTCCCTTCAGACCCCACTAATACCTACGTTAATGAACTTGAAACTCTTTTGAATGATGCCCTTAGCCAACAAGTCATTAGCCAAGATGAATTCAAATTTTTGCATCCAAATAGAACTCCAACCATTGCAACATTTTACTGTCTACCCAAAGTACATAAGGGCATTCGACCACCACCCGGGAGACCGATTGTCTCGGGCAATAAATGTCTGACCGAATGTCTGAGCAAATTTATTGAAAAAATTCTACACCCTCTGGTGCTAAAGCTACCTTCCTACCTCCAGGACACCAAATCGACTCTACTCATGTTGCAGGACATGACCGTCCCTCCATACACACAATTGGCCAGCCTAGACGTGGTCTCTCTCTACACAAACATACCCCACCATATGGGATTGAGGGCTTGTAGGTCCTTTCTGGACAACACCTCATATAATGATGCACAAAAGGATTTCATCTTGGCCTCACTCGAGTTTGTTTTGACACATAACTACTTCGTGTTTAACGGTGTCTACTACCTTCAGATCTCTGGCACTGCTATGGGGACAGCGTGTGCGCCCACATACGCCAATCTATTCCTAGGATGGTGGGAGCAGCATGTCGTCACAACTACCAAATTCAGCCAGTTTCATGAATTTATTTTAACCTGGCACCGGTACATAGATGACATGCTGCTCCTATGGACGGGTTCTGTGACCCTCTTTGAGGACTTTGTCAGGTCATTAAACGACAATGACATCAATCTCAGCTTGACACATGTAATTGATGAGCATCAATTAGTGTTCCTGGATCTTAAAATTATCCTGGAACAAGATGGGACTATCCAGACTGAACTGTTCAGAAAAGAAACATCCACAAATAGCTTATTACACTGGACCAGTCACCACCCATACCGACTCAAAGCATCTATCCCCTATGGGCAGTACCTGAGGGCGAGACGGAATTGTTCTAAAGATGAGACCTTTTACAAGGAATGCCAACTCTTGAAATCCCGGTTCAAAGAACTACAATACCCCAATCGGGTTCTCAAACGGGCATTTCAACGAGCAAGCGGCATAGATCGGCACACCAGTCTTCACTCCACCAGACCCCTACAAGATTCCAGGACCCCCCGATGCATAGCAACTTTCGACCAAGGGTGGGAATGTATGACCAACATTTTTAAAAGGAACTGGCCCATTCTCCAACACGATCCGGCTCTCCAAAAAATATTACCTAATCATCCCTCCCTAACAGCACGGAGACCATCGAACCTACAGGACCAATTGGTTCATAGTCATCTTTCCTCCCCCTCAGCACCATCAAATTGGCTTTCAGATCTAAAGGGGACGTACAAATGCGGCCACTGCAAGGCCTGCCAGTACATTTTACCCACCAAATCAGTGACCTCCACTCAAACACGGATCAATGTAGTCACCAATGCCTTGGTAAACTGTGGTACCACCCGACTGATATACCTTATCACATGCAGCTGTGGGATCCAGTACATAGGCAAAACCTTCCAACAGTTTAGACGGAGGGTCCTGCAGCACATAAACTCCATCAAAAATACTGTTACCCCAACTACAGTAGCACGACACATCATCAACTTCCACAATGGCATCTGTGACAATCTCCGATTCCAGGCCATCGAAAAACTATTGCCCAACCCAAGGAAAGGTGACTTCAATAAAATCCTACTACAAAAAGAATCACACTGGATTTTCACCTTTAAAACCCTAGCCCCCCATGGCCTAAACGAAGAATTTAATTACACCCCATTCATTCACCAGTAACTCGGGGTGACCAAGCACTACCAATCACCCCCCAATCCCTGGTTCTCGTTCACAAATCCAAACGGTGTCCCTATATACGTTACACTCCTATACATGGACTATATGGCCCTGCATTATCTCCAAAAACATAATGGATGAATATCACCATTAATTGTTTCAATACCCATGTATTAAAAGATCATCTTTGGACCAGATGGCCCGGCATTCTCTCCAAAAACATAATGGATGAATACCACCATTAATTGTTTCAATACCCCTGTATTAAAAAATTATTTTTGGTAACCTCATTGTATCACCCACAATGAGGTTATAATATGTCAATATAGGATATCACCATGGCCCGGCTTTATCCCTAAACGACTAAGGAAGAATACCACCACTGATCGCTATATCACCCTTCTATCAAAAGATCATCCTTTGTAACCTCATTGTATCAAACACCATGTGGATACAATATGTTAAAAATTAAATGTGATACTCCCAAGAGGTGATGATGTAATTTATTAGTCACATACTAATAACACTAACTTATGATCACTACTACTCATCACCAACTATGGACTTACAAGAATATTCTCGGTAAGGCTTTGAAATTCAAAGGCTAATTTGAAACTTAATAGCACAAGAATTCAGGCATATATATTGTATTGGAATCAAACTACAGTGACTTCCTCACACTGTTGACTCCGGTGAGCCACCGTAGTCCCTCATTCCATGACAGCCGAAAACTTGACCAATCAGCTGTCAGGGCGGTATTTTTAAACTCTACCACTCGAGGGAGAAACTTCCCCCTGACGAGCCGCTAAACACGGCGAAACGCGCGTCGGGTTTTACACCGACATTTACCTCAGACCTCAGACCGTTACCTGCTTTCCGCCACCCCCCATGAAAAGACTTCACTCTCTCTAAATACATTACGATCGGTCCTCAGTACCTGTCACACTGCAATCTACCATATCGGGCTCTATTACCCTGGGGCAGTACAGACAGTTAAACTGACCGATATCGTCATTAGAGAACACTGTTGGGGATCTGACACCTTGATATTAGTTAACCGGAAAGCTAGCTCTATACCGATTTGGGTATACATTTAGGCAAACTATCTCATAGTGTACATACTCTTCTTATCTACTAACTACTGTGCCGTCTCACCGGCACTCTCTTTACTATAACTAGTGCCCATGAAGGCACTATTCTTTTTCTGGGTTTCTCCAAGTATTAGATTGTCTGGAATGTGAGCCAGACCTGTTAATCTAGTTATAGTTAGGATCCTGATAATCGTGAGCATAATCAGATGCCACACAGGATCAACATTGAACTCTAACCACTTGCAAGATCCCATACCACGGTCTTACTTCATTTTCCAATGTTGGGTATCAAGACAGCATCAGGCTCAGTACCGCAGCGACAGACCTGTTAGAATCTATCTTAGTCTGTCGGGAACTATTCTATGCCTGTACCTGTATGTACACCCACATTCGACACCATTGTGTCAATGAAGCAAACCCGTAATTAGTACCGCTGTTAACATCCTGACAAACCGCGAGCACTATCAGATGCCGCATAGGATCAACATTGTACTCTAATTACGACCAAGAGTTCATACCACGGAATAACTCTCTCTCCCGTGTGAACTCTAACCACCTGCAAGATTCCATACCACGGTCTTACTTCATTTTCCAATGTTGGGTATCAAGACAGCATTAGGTTCAGTACCGCAGCGACAGACCTGTTAGAATCTATCTTAGTCTGTCGTGAACTATCCTATGTCTGTACATGTATTTACACCCACATTCGACACCACTGTGTCAATGAAGCAAACCCGTAAATAGTACCGCTGTTAACATCCTGACAAACCGCGAGCACTATCAGATGCCGCATAGGATCAACAGTGTACTCTAATTATGACCAAGAGTTCATACCACGGAATAACTTTCTCTCCCGTGTTGGAAGTTAAGTCCATATTAGGCTTTATACCACAGTGACAGACTCGCTACATTCTACCTGTGTCTGTCAGATACTGGTGTTAGCCGTTACTTATATATACATCCACTTTGGATACTACTGTGTTAACCAGGCAAGCTTACTAGATTTGACACTTGCCTTGGAGCGACCCCTAGTGGTCATTTACCATAGTACTGGCTGTCAAGTTAGTAATAGGCTTAATACCATAGTGACAAACCCGTTACTCCCTACTGGTGTCTGTCAGACACGGGTTTAAGCCGTCACCTGCATATACTCCTACACTGAGTATATTTGTGTCAATCAGGCAGGTTAGCCAGATTCGATACTTACTTTGGAGCGACCCCTAGTGGTCAATTACTATAGTACACTACCAGCACACTGGAATAATTATAGATAAGTTTGCTCTCCTAGGCACGGCACTCTCTGCTTAGCCTAGTTTCGTTCACCCATCTCCCCCTCTCCCCCTACTTCCTCATTTCCCTTACTCGCCCTTCCCTCCCTACTGCTACTGACCAGTAATCTGGACCAGCCTATGAGCAAGGATAGGGTAGCTTTTAATACTTATTTGTCTACTGTTTATTGTTATTTCTATATGTGTTTAGGACTATGTGATTTTAGAACATATCAACATAGTACCACCCCCTTACCCACACGTCCCGTTTTGTTTAATGCCAGTAAGTCTGTGTGCCATCTAAGAGGTAACCAGCACCTACTGCCACTCAGAACTGACGTTTATTTACCCTATTAAAGTATGATATTGTAATATCTCTTGCGACAGGATACTATACCTGCTCTATATTTCTTTTGATATCAAAGAGTTTAGCTTGCCTGAGTGCAGGCAGGTATAAGTACTAATAACTGGTTTGTAAACAGTAGCTGGTAACATTCAGAATAGAAAATTAGCCTAGCAAAATAATCATAATAACAACCATATGCTGCACGGGCATCGTTCCTCGTGTATGTGTCTCAAGCACCATGAGCAGATCCAAGATGCCACTGAGCAGGGGCTACCGCACATAATTTCTAAAAAAAAACCAAATATCGCTGAGTATGTCAGTGTGCCTGGAGCTATAGACTGCCTGTGTCAGAGCAAGTATTAAATTGCGAGATTTGGGCATTCGGTTAGGCTCTTGTAATACCACTGGGGGTCAGCTTTAACCCCTTAAGGACACATCACATGTCTGACATGTCATGATTCCCTTTTATTCCAGAAGTTTGGTCCTTAAGGGGTTAAGGTAGGCTGCTATGTAGGGGGAGACTGAACCTCTGCCCAGAGCACAGGTCCCGATGAAGGTGGGGAGACTTAGATGGGAGGCCATATGTCTCGGGTAGTGTTACACTTCATCTCTCTGAGTAATAATGTGTAGGTATGGCCTAACAGTACAAAATTCAAAGTAAGTGCGGTCGTTGAGCCACCTGTGAGGGCTGTTTTTTAAACAGTGTAAGTGTACATTGTTATATCTGGCAACAGCTATGCAAGAATCAAAACATAAAAAAACAAAAAGACAGTATGGTAATAAAGGGTTACAAATGAATGAACGTGTGTCTCCCCCTCAGCAGGAATGTGCTGGTTAAATCACGTTGTTGGGACGGATTGGTACAGAAGTATACAGTAGTACACCAGTGTGCCTTTTTAAGGTGTCTGGGGTCAGTTGTACTTTATGTGTGGGAGATAGGTCCGTGGGTGTGATGCGTGGGGCATTAAGGTAGCGGTGCGCTGGCAGGTATATGCCATCGGGAGGTGGACACGCCAGAGTTATAGAATGATTGCTATAATCCATGTTACAGTGGTGGGTGATGTATCATGATATATTCTGATACCTAGACGGATTCCCAGTCACCTCTGTTAGAGTGTACTGTGAGTGCGGGAGCGTCTACCCGGCTGGGGGTGCCCTGTGCTTGCGTAGGTATTCTGCGCTTTGCCCTTGCGACAACTACTACTGTATTTTATGTCTCGCCCACGGTACCCCTAGGTGTTGGGAGGTGGAGAGGGAGGGGTTAAATGGTTGTGGGGTGACCCGTCGGGGCGTGGGTTAATGCCCTGTTATGTGA
Source organism: Pelobates fuscus (assembly GCF_036172605.1). NCBI lineage: Eukaryota > Metazoa > Chordata > Amphibia > Anura > Pelobatidae > Pelobates > Pelobates fuscus. Next base: position 252,469,940 of record NC_086317.1, on the reverse strand, counting down.
GGGGGCCCACTGTGCTGTAAGCTGACAATGCTGGTTAAATATGCTAAGAGAAGCAGAAACAGAGAATAAACTATATTAAACCAAACTGAGTGGCAGGTTGAATAGTGCTTCTGCCGTTCTTTGTTTAGGTAGTGGCCAACACATAAGAGGGTGTGGATGTTCTTGGGGCGAACTCAGGTGCTCCTGCAGGGTTCCACCGATGCTGTTGCTTGGGGGTCAAGGAGACACTTTTAGCATGCAGATAGGGATATATATATATATATATATATATATATATATATATAGGGAAGGTGACTGATGTGGTTTATGTGTCAGATTACCTACCAGCGTTGTGCATCATATTGCTCTGAAATGATGTTGTGTGTCACTGTGTCCCTTCTCCAGAAATAATGATGCAGAACGCTCCACCCATATTAGCCTTACTTACAGTGGTGTATCCTGGTTTTGTGCTGCCCTAGGCAAGACAAAACTCAGGCGCCCCTCTCCCCCCCCCCCCGCCAACCCCACCCAACCCTTCCCCCCGTCCCGCCTTCTAAACACACACACACACATTCACTGACAGATACGCATACACCAGCTAACAGACACACACACTCACAGGCAGACACACACACAGTCAGACACATACACACTCACTAGCAGACACACACACACACACACACAGTCAGACACACACACACAGTCAGACACACACACACAGTCAGACACACACACACACACACACACACACACACTAACAGACACACACATTAACAGACACACACACATTAACAGACACACACACACAGTCAGACACACACACACACAGTCAGACACACACACACAGTCACACACACACACAGTCAGACGCACACACACACAGTCAGACAAACACACACAGTCAGACATACACACGCAGTCAGACACACAGTCACACACACAGTCAGACAAACACACACACACAGTCAGACACACACACACAGTCAGACAAACACACACAGTCAGACACACACAGTCAGACACACACACACACACAGTCACACACACACAGTCAGACAAACACACACAGTCAGACAAACACACACACAGTCAGACACACACACAGTCAGACAAACACACACATTTACATATATATAGATTTCTTTTAATTTAACCTACCCCCCAGCCTCCTTACCTTTGGGAATGCTGGGGGGCGGGGGGGGTCTCTTTCTCCCTGGTGGTCCAGTGGCTGCTGGCCAGGCGTGCGGGCTGCTGTGCGCTGGTGGGTAGGCGGCTGGCGAGGGAGCTCTTCCTCTGAGCTCTCTGCTCAGCTCCTTCGCGCGCCGCAGAGCAGTGGCGGATCCAGGGGGGGCAACGGGGCAATACACTCACACATACACTGCATCCCTGACATACACTGCCGCTCTCACACACGCTCACACACTGCCCCCTCACACACACACTGCACCCCTTACACATTGCACCACTCACACACACTACTGCTCCTATGCACTACTACAGCCCCATTTCCCAGCAGACTTCAGGTAAGTTGTCAAACTGTTCTTAAACGGTTTGACTACTTACTCTGGGAGGGGGTCTCGGCACTATAGACCCTGGAAAATGCCACCCAAGGCAAATGCCTTGTTTGCGGCTAAAACGCCCCTGCTTACTTATATAAATGATGTCATTCTGCATCTGAACAAATTGATGCATCTAGCAATCCAGCATCCTCACGCACACACATTTTGGGGACGCAATATTTGATGCACATATTTCCATTATTTAAAATAAAATAAAAAAAGAACAATGGCAAATTTCTTGCTGTAGTTTGATTTATGCTTACGAGCTGGCTTGTAATGCAATGCTTTCTGATTTTAGGGAATTGTTTTTGCTGGACTTCTGGGTTCTACAGTAGTTTATTGGGTTACATTTGGAGAAACTAGTTACACATTAATGTTCTTTCCAGTTAGCTAGAGAAACCAAAGAAGAGGCACCATTACAATATTCCAATGAGATCATTGTGCAAATATGCATGCAAATCAACTTGTTCTTTCACTATATATCACCTGCTATGTAAATTTAATTTACCAGGGCCAAAATAAATCTTTCAGAGAGAGTCAAATTGTCACATTGAATTCATTAGCTCATAACGTTAAACTTCAGTAGATAGTTACATATTTGCCAAGTGAGTTTGATGGTGGTACATTTGTTGGTACTAAATGTGATGTTTCTAGTATTTCAGAAACACCTGTTTCACCTCTATTATCCTGCGAGTTTAGATAACTGTGTGGTAAATAAAAAATACTCATCAACCAGGAACAGGCCAACATTTTACGTACTTTTTTCAAACCTTTTTTTACAAAAGGGAAGCTACTGATTGGCTTAGAGCAGGGGTCCTCAAACTACAGCCCGAATCCAGCCCGCTTGGGTCCTGAACCCGGCCCAAGCATTTAGGGCCACCTGATGGGCCCTATATCTTCAGGGGCCTGGTCAGCACTGCGGCCGTGCAATAGCGCGACCGGGCCCTTTTAAAAAATTGCAGCCGCAAAGTAGTGCTGGGAGGAAGTGATGGTCACTTCCTCCCAGCTGCCTCTGCATGGCAGGAAAGAAAGACAGGCCGTGAGAATGGAAGAGCCACACCTACTCCCATCAGCCACAGCCACCCTGCTGCAAAAAAAGTAAGAACAATTAGCTATATGTGTGTGTATGTATGTCTGTCTGTGTGTGTGTATGTATTTCAGTATGTATGTCTGTGTGTGTGTATGTATGTGTCTTTCTGTGTCTGTGCGTGACTGTCTGTGTGTATGTATGTCAGTATGTGTCTATCTTAATGTATTTCAGTATGTTTGTATGTATGTATGTCTGTGTGAGTCTGTCTGTGTGTATGTATGTCAGTGTGTGTATGTATGTATGTATGTATATCTGTCTGTACGTTTTTTTAGTATGCATGTGTCTGTCTGTGTGTATGTATCTGTATGTATGTGTTTGTATGTATCTGTATGTATGTCAGTATGTGTATGTCTGTCTATATGTATTTCAGTATGTATGTTTATGTGTGTGTGTGTGTGTATGTATGTATGTATGTATGTCTGTGTATGTATGTCTGTCAGTATGTGTGTGTGTGTATGTATGTCACTATGTATGTATGTGTGTGTGTATGTATGTCCTTAAGCGTGTTTGTGTCTGTATGTATGTATGTTAGTATGTGTCTGTGTGTCTGTATATGTCTATGTTTCTGTTTCAGTATGTATAGGATTTTTCAAACTATAGTTCGGCCCCCAACAGTGTCTGAGGGACAGTGAACAGGCCCCCTGTTTAAAAGGTTTGAGGATCCCTGGCTTAGAGTGTCAACTGACTACTCTAAGCCAATCAGCTGCCCCCCACTCTAGCTGCTTTCTCAGGCTTCTGTTCTGAAGATTTTGACAAACTGTATGTGATGGGGCAGAGCAATACGGTACTGGAGAAGTGACTTTATGGTTAAACCGTGTGTGAACAGTTTAACCCCTAAAGGTAAGCCAAGTGCCAGGGACCTCCTGGCTCCATTTATTTTTTTTTTTTTTCAATTTATGTTTTATTGAAAAATTTTAGATAGTTTAACATCATTATCTGTCTTATGCGTTACATAGATTCGTATGTGACAAGTAATATAAAACAACTAGTATACATATGGTTAGTATATAGGTGTAGGACCATTAATGTAAAACAATTAGTAAACATATGGTTAATATATAGGTGGATAGGTAAGTGAGGAGTAAACTCTCGCTATTTTAGCAGCAGTCCTGGGTAGTAGACACATTTTCAATACATTTAATCGGTCACTTAGTGAGTCTGCGTTCTGGCTCCCCTTTGGCTGCAGGTATCAGTCTCTTTATTGTCGCATTGCCTGGTGCCTTGTTTTGCTTGTGCTTGTGGTAGAGACAGTGCTCCGGTTCCACTAGTGCATCTTCGGGCAGAGGGGTCCCTTGCTGTTGCCTTGTCGTCAGCCCTGCGAGTTGTAAGAAGCTGTCAGGGTCATCTGTTGAGGTGAGTGTGCGGCTCTCACCTGCGATGACAGTGGTGAGGGATCCATCCATGCCCCAACGGTATCTCAGGTTAGCGTCTCTTTGTTTTTTGGCCACAGGCGCCAGTTTCAGTTTTTCTGTTAGCGCTGAAAACGGTGTATCAGGGTACACTGCTACTCTGTGGCCTTATTATTATATATATTTATTCTTTGAAAATTGTCTTGGGCATAATTTATATCACATGCTAATTCAATCCTTTTCAAAAAGACTAAATTCAGGCCACGACTAAGGCCATTTGAGCCATATTGTGGTGTCAGTTGGCTCTTGACTTGTAATAAATAATAACTTTTTTCCATCTACTCGCCTTTTTATTTTAAAGTTTGAGACTTTTTCTAGGAAATTTGGTTAGGCTTATTGTAAAATAGATGGTGTTAAATCTTTTTTTTTTTTTTTATTCAAAAAAGTGCAGCTTTCTGAATTTTGCCATAGATGAATGCAGTAAAATGCAGACAATAGGGTCATGACACCTCACAAATTCATGGACCAATCTTGTCTTGTGTTAAAGGGACAGTTAGGCCTGTTAATATCAAATGTAAATCATTTATCACAACCACATACTCTCTGTGGTTTCAGTTTACTCAATTGACTCGTACAATACCCACAGTTAATTCAATCTAGCATCTTAGGGTTAAGATTAAATGGGATAGTCTTGATATAACTGTGTGGCCAATAACATTTAAAGGAACACTATAGTCACCTAAAATACAGTGGGAATTAGGGAGTTATCTACCAAGCAGCTGCAAGAGAAGTTCCGAAATTACGAAGTTCCGAAGTGTCGACGTGCCGAAGTTGTCGAAGTTACCGAAATTCCGAAGTGTCGAAGTTGCTGAAGATCCGAAGTGTCGAAGTGCCCAATTGCAGAAGTGCCGAAGTCCCGAATTTCGGAATGCCGAACCGAACCGAAATTTTTTCCCATGCACATGCCTAGTTGATAGTACCTTCATGGGATGCTTTTGGTTTCCTCCGGGTTTTCCCGACTTAGTTTGCTCAGAGAAAAATCTCTCTAGAGATGATTTAGAAGAGGCAGAGTTGGTGGCAGGTGTCCCCGCAGCATTGCTCCGCTCTTTTTATGCCATTATTTCTGTTTTGTCGTTTACATTCAGTTACTTGCTGAGCTCAGCTTTCAGGCGACCATCCTCGCTGGAGTCTAGGCCACGCCCCCCGGTATGTAAACCTTTGATCAGGGCCATTTGGGGTTTGCTGTTAGCATTATTATTTAAAAAGTAGCCGAACTATGAGCAACTATGTGATAAAAAAATGGCTTCTTATGATCACTATCCTTCAATAAAATAAATTTTTGTGTATGATCAGTCATATTTTCAAAATCAACGCCAAAAATTTCACAATTTCTGCCAGGGTATGCAAACTTTTGAGCACAACTGTATGTCTACTTTTCATATTATACATATGTACAAATTAAGTATCTATGTTTCGCACCCTCTCTTCAACATGTGACCTATTATTGGTGTATAAAAAGAGCAAATAAATAAGTGTCTTGGTGTCTGGAAAGTCTAAAGGTATGCAGATATGATAACTCTTATGACTGTAATATGAATGCAGTTGTATTTATTTAGACCTGATAGACTTGGTATTCAACGTGATTTAATAATACGTGACTTAAACCTATATGGTTCTTTCTACATTCTTATTTTATTGCAATCTCTACAGATTCATAGCTGGTTATGTATGGAGTGTGCTCGTCACCAGATGTATTATATATCATTATTACAGAAATAGGTCATGGCAAGGGAGGAATACATTCTAGGTAAATAATAGCATTCTGTGAAAAATAAACAGAAAAAAAGATAATTTCCTGAACTGTTTTCTGTCTCAGTGAGTAAAGGGACACATATGATACTAAATATACTCTGGATTTTTTTGTTTTTCTAGCCCCTTTACCTGTGTCTATTTATAAGACTCATTTGTTTAGTACTTGCCTGTTTTGAGTACAGTGTTTTCATATATTTTGGTGGGGAGAAGAAAGACTACATGAGATGATACTGTGTATGCAAAGTATGAGTAGAATATGATTTGTGCAATTTTATATTTAGACTTTTAGATATTTTATTAAAAGAGAAATTGTAAGATATTATGTAACCTATTCATCTGAATCACTGCAGGAACCTGTCCAATAGGTATGAGAAAAGGAAACTGCGTGATAGGCAAAATAACGTAGCCACTACTTAACATTTGTTATATGGAAGATACACCTACACGGTTATTTACTAAAAAAGGTATTGTGGAGAAATGACACCTGCAATCCAGTGCCAAGACAGTCTCCTCACAGCAGCCACTTTGCCTCTACCTTTTCCAATACAGTGCTTCTCATAATGAAGCACTGGGAACCTATAGCATGCAAACTATGGGAAGCATTGTGATGTTTCAGGTCACCCTGTGATTACACTGAATGTGAAGACCTTCAAAAATCAGGTATTCAATGAGGAAGATTCTCTAATGTGACAGCATTGAGAAGCATATTTTAGGCATAATTGTAATCAGCACTGTTTCTCTAAATCAGCAAGGTAAATCAGCAAATTATATATGCACCAAATAATTTAATTAAAGGGACAATATAGTCACCAAAACAACTTTAGCTTAATTAAGCAGTTTTGGTGTATAGATCATGTCCCTGCAGTCTCACTGCTCAATTCACTGCCATTTAGGAGTTAAATATCTTTTGTTTCTGTTTAAGTAGCCCTAGTCACACCTCCCCTGGCTGTGACTGACACATCCTGCATGATAACAAAATTATTTAATTTTCAATCAGATGTAACTTATTATATTTTTTTATCTCCTGCTCTGTAAACTAAACTTTAATTACACATGGGAGGCTCCTGCAGGATCTAGCAAGCAATAAACAGAGCAAGAGATAATAAAATTCAAAATTGAACAGAATTTGCAATAAAGGAAGTTTAAACATTAGATCTATGTTTACAGAAAGTGTATAGGAAGGCGGTGTAAGTCCCATGTAGGGAGGTGTGCCAAGGGCTGTCTAAACAAAGTGATTTAACTACAAAATGGCAGAGAACTGCGCAGTGAGACTGCATGGGCATGATCTACACACCAAAACCACTTCATTAAGCTAAAGTTGTTTTGGTGACTAAAAATTAATTTGGTGCATTTAAGGTCCATTCAGGCAATTATAACCTGTCATAAAATGTCATGAAGCCAATAATATAATATACTGTAATATGCAAAGTTGTCATTATAATGAAACCCAAGTAAGAGTTAGATTCTATAAGCACCTATAAGCTTTCCTATGATGGTTATCAAATACCAATTTTCCCATAAATATTAACAGAGAAATTCCTATTTAACAGAGTTATGCTTCTCTCTAGTAATAACACCCAGCCCTGTGACTGTGTTTACTATACATTACATCTTACCATTTTAAGTTTTCCTTTTTGATTCATGAGAAGGGACACTGAAAATACAGTAACTGCACTAACAGCGAGGGCAAAGTAAGTGTTGTAGATTGCGTTACGTTTTTGTACTCTATCTTGAAGTAACACAGAGTTATAGGAGGGCCAAAACATCCACATAAATACAGCACCTAAAGATTAAAGAAATAAAACAAACTTTACTCATCAAATAAGTGAAATACCAAAAACATACTAACATTGGGAATTCTATTGTTTAATATTTTGCACAATATTCTATTTAACAGGATAATCTCTAGTCTGGTAAATAACGATATCTAATTTTATAAAATAATAAGTATAAGAAAATAATTAAGTTAGGAGTTATATTTAGCTTACAATGTGCTTGTAGTTACAGATAAGAATGCTATAAAAGGTCAGCACTAAGGTAACCCACTAGGTAAACTATTAACATAGCACATTCAGCTGTATAGCAAAAGAGAGTAGAGAATAGAAAGGCTGCATGTACTAAAATGGCCAATTTCAGGCAGGAGATCTCTTAGTGTTAACCAATTCCCTAACTCGGGAAGGTGCTGCACTCAGCAGAAATCAGTGCAACGGACACCAGAATGCTCCCTTCCCTGCCTTCCGAGCTCCAGGTGATAACCAGAACTATCAGGGGTCAAGGTCAAAGTCCCAAGAGGAGAGTGCTTCTCCAGGTGGTGGACTCGAGGTGTGAATGTGGACAGCATCCACTTTGACTTCCAGCCGGGGAAGGGAATGAAGAATTGAAGCACTGGAAGCTGGCTTGATACCAGATAATATGAATTGGAGCACCCGCTTGTCGAGTCTCCACAAAAAAACTATCACAAATTTCGTCATATGCCAAGAGAAAGGATTTTTTTCCACCTCTGCTGTATCTCCATCACTTGTAGCTGTGGTATAGAATGATTAGCAGCCATCTTGGAATGCTCATGTTAGTGTGTGGTGTCAGTCAGCCAAGTGCCCAAAAATGAAGTGAACAACAGATATCTGTGCTGGTGGGGAACTGTGATAACACCCGCTGGTCCAAAGGGGGGAGCAGGGCTTAGACAATACAAGACTTATGTCCAGACCAACCCTGTCTGGGAGGTCAGCTGCACTCCTTTCCAAGGCTTGCATTAGGCCTCACATTTGAGAATCCAGGACCAAAAACCAATTAAAAACTTTGGGTATAAGATATCTCTACACTCCTTACAGTGTTGATATGGGTCGCTTAAAGGGATGATAAAGCAATTCAATCCCAAATAATTAGGGTGTTGTAAGGAGCTCTCACTGGTACGTCTAGCATGGCCGTCTGGCCTTGCTTGCTGCCTTCTTTGAGGGCTCAGATGGCTTTATAGGTGATGTCTTGATTATTTTGGTTGGTATACATAGTTACCATAGCTGCCACAAAGGCCTACCAATTCTACACAACAGCATCTGTACTATGTAAGAGTTAGGTGCCAAGACTTGGCGATCGATGTGTGCTTAAAAATGCGTTAATTTTAATAAGCGTGTGGCTTTAACTCAAACAGTAACTCACATCCTTTAAGCATCATATGTGGATGTGGCTAAATATGGCCATAAAATGGCTACCATGGAAGATGCCAATGACACATGGCAACTAGAACAATGCTGAGTACCCAAAGCAACACAGAGATGTGAACAAGGATTGTGCCATGAAAGAGAGGTGAGACCATGACAAATACTCTGTACATATACATGTATGGTTGGGTCATATTTGGGCTGACTTGGTGCACTGACATGCCACAATTGCCAGCCAAACACAAGTATCTGCCTGGCATCAGCATTGAATTACAAATCACAAATGTATGGTCCATCTAGTTTATCCAATATCTTATACACTGCTCAAAAAAATAAAGGGAACACAAACAACACAATGTAACTCCAAGTCAATCACACTTCTGTGAAATCAAACTGTCCACTTAGGAAGCAACACTGAGTGACAATCAATTTCACATGCTGTTGTGCAAATGGGATAGACAACAGGTGGAAATTATAGGCAATTAGCAAGACACCCCCAATAAAGGAGTGGTTCTGCAGGTGGTGACCACAGACCACTTCTCAGTTCCTATGCTTCAAGGCTGATGTTTTGGTCACTTTTGAATGCTGGCGGTGTTTTCACTCTAGTGGTAGCATGAGATGGAGTCTACAACCCACACAAGTGGCTCAGGTAGTGCAGCTCATCCAGGATGGCACATCAATGCGAGCTGTGGCAAGAAGGTTTGCTGTGTCTGTCAGCGTAGTGTCCAGAGCATGGAGGCGTTACCAGGAGACAGGCCAGTTCATCAGGAGACGTGGAGGAGGCCGTAGGAGGGAAACAACCCAGCAGCAGGACTGCTAGAGCCCTGCAAAATGACCTCCAGCAGGCCACAAATGTGCATGTGTCTGCTCAAACGGTCAGAAACAGACTCCATGAGGGTGGTATGAGGGCCCGACGTCCACAGGTGGGGGTTGTGCTTACAGCCCAACACCGTGCAGGACATTTGGCATTTGACAGAGAACACCAAGATTGGCAAATTCGCCACTGGCGCCCTGTGCTCTTCACATATGAAAGCAGGTTCACACTGAGCACATATGACAGATATGACAGAGTCTGGAGATGCCGTGGAGAACATTCTGCTGCCTGCAACATCCTCCAGCATGACCAATTTGGCATTGGGTCAGTAATGGTGTGGGTGGCATTTCTTTGGGGGGCTGCACAGCCCTCCATGTGCTCGCTCGATGTAGCCTGACTGCCATTAGGTACCGAGATGAGATCCTCAGACCCCTTGTGAGACCATATGCTGGTGCAGTTGGCCCTGGGTTCTTCCTAATGCAAGACAATGCTAGACCTCATGTGGCTGGAGTGTGTCAGCAGTTCCTGCAAGACGAAGGCATTGATGCTATGGACTGGCCCGCCCGTTCCCTAGACCTGAATCCAATTGAGCACATCCGGGACATCATGTCTCGCTCCATCCACCAACGTCACATTGCACAACAGACTGTCCAGGAATTGGCAGATGCTTTAGTCCAGGTCTGGGAGGAGATCCCTCAGGAGACCATCCGCCACCTCATCAGGAGCATGCACAGGCATTGTAGGGAGGTCATGCAGGCACGTGGAGGCCACACACACTACTGAGCCTCATTTTGACTTGTTTTAAGGACATTACATCAAAGTTGGATCAGCCTGTAGTGTGTTTTTCCACTTTAATTTTGAGTGTGACTCCAAATCCAGACCTCCATGGGTTTCAAATTTGATTTCCATTTTTTTATTTTTGTGTGATTTTGTTGTCAGCACATTCAACTATGTAAAGAACAAAGTATTTCAGAAGAATATTTAATTCATTCAGATCTAGGATGTGTTATTTTTGTGTTCCCTTTATTTTTTTGAGCAGTGTATATTGGCATCTCATTTAATTAAAAATGAGGGTCAGTTGCAGTATTCCAGTTATAAAGAGAGGCCCTACTTTACAATTCTTTTGATGCTGCTCTGGGGGACTCTGGGTAGGAAGAGAGAAAAATGGGCATGATACAACTAGCACTTTGAGCATTGGACTGCAACTCCCATCACTCAGTCAGTATCTGGATGAGCATGATATAAGTTGTGATTTGCATCTCCACGAGTGCTGCAAGTGACTATGGTCCCCTGCATTGCAAAATATTAATTTCATGTTTTATGTCATCCGTATACAAATTACAAAAAGTAGAACAATTTTACTAACCCATTATTAAAGCCAAAACAATTTGGGCACTTCATAAATTCTATATGAAATGTTTATAAAGACTGTATTTATTTTAAATTCCAATGCAGTCAAAAGATATCATAATGTATCCTCCATAGACATCAGTGTTGTACTCACACACAAGCGCAAGAGTAAAGTACTGACATTGTCTCCTGGCAGATAAAGCACCAGGAGTCGAAGATGACTGCAACAATGGGGGACAACTGACCTCTGCTGCACCCCAAGACTATCACAGTACAAGCAGTGATGGCAACATCGTGGATCTTTTGAAAAATAATGTGGAAGAACTACTTTAAATTAACATTTATTCTATCTTAACAATTGTTTATTGTGACCATTCTCATTCAATTTTTTTTTGTTAATTCAGTCTGTAATGTTTCTTGTGACTTACCTAACATGGAAAACAACTCTGAAGTTTTACAAGATTGTTCTTTTTCTTTGTTGAATATATTACTTTGCGAAGGTGAAGAGATTAACCATGAGACTGATAATCCAAAATAGGCTCCAAAGATATGAGCATGCATCATGCCAAGGTGTTCAGCAATCTGACAAAAAGGACATAGATGAAAAACAAGTCAACATTTGTTTCTAAATACCTGCGTTGTGAAAGAAAAGGATTCATTTTACTTTGTGTGTGATTGGGGTAGACTAAATACTTATTCCCTTGGTAGAAAACTAGCATTGAAACCCATGTGTTGCAATGTAGATAAGAAAAAGCCACATAATTATCTTTCCATGTTTGCCCCCAGCTTCAATGCAGAAGCCTTTCATTGGGGCTACAGAGATAGACCAAATCTAGATTTAAAGTGACTGCACATTGCAGACTCTGAGAAGACAAAGTCATCCACTGACCTCCAGGGAATCTTGTTAATATAAATATAGAAATATAAGTATGCAAATTGCCTTACAAACCGATAAATGATATGTTCAATACCCTATCCAACCCTATGTAACTGCTGGTGACATTGCTGAAGTTTTTGGAATTTGGTCATCCCTTGAGTTAAGAGTAGAGGTGGTTTTGTTTTGGTTAGCTAATTTTAAAGCAAAAGTCCCTATATTCATATTGCACGTAAAGTCTCTGAGATGAGCACTGCGTAAGGCAGTGTTCATGGACCTCATGTCTTCCATCCATAAAGCATACCTGCACTCATACCACCCACCTCCGCAAAAAGCTTAGTTCCTAAGAGGTTTCAGTCTCTAATAAGAAATCAGAAATGTCTGCAGTTGAAAATAGATTGCCATTCTGACTCATTGCCATTGAGCTGCTGCCCTACTTCTCCAGCGATATTTGTAAAACTGATGTCCTTAGCTGTGTGCATCATCATTCCTTAAGTAAAAAGCATTGTGTTAAGTCCAGGAAAAGCCTTTAGGCTTAAATGCAGAATTAGAATTATCCAATATCCTGAAAAAGTTGAAAAACTGGGCACTTATTTGATAAAATAACTTTGTTTTTACAGATTTTAAATTTAGATAAACAGATGCTTAACTCAACTTTTGTTTTAGATGTATCTTAATATAGGGTTTATTAGCTTTATCTTACTAAAAATGTTTATTTAACAAGATGACTTAAGATTGTATAGGTTTTTTAATTGAAGGCTGGATAATAATTTCAATTGTTTAAATCTACCCATTATAATCAATAAGCAAAATCAACTATTCGATAATAGGGAAATCGATCTGCACATCTATTTTAAAAAGTTGGGGAGTTTGCTTTATACACTTATATTATGCAATTTCATTGATACAATGCTCTCTTATGGGGAAGATCTAATATGCACACAGCGCTTGCTACTCATGTGCATTAGGGTCCCCCATTGGGGTTATGTTTATGGAGGAGGTGATTGATCCAGCTCCAATGGCCCACAGCGCTGGAATCAAGTAAGTGTTTAAAGTATTATTTAACCCTTTATTTGTTGTTGGGGGGGAGAGGGACAACACTATAGAGTTAGGAACAAAGTTTTTTTTATTCCTAACATTACAGTGTTCCTTCAACAGAGTAGGACATACGAAATTCTAAATTAAACAGACTATGAAATAAGGGAACCTAGAATATCTAGGTACTTTTTCAGGAAATGTTTAGGAAGGCTGTGCAAATCACATGAAAGGGAGCTGTGACAAGGGCTGTATAAATAAAGAGATTTAACTCCTAAATGGCAGCGAACTGAGCAGTGAGAATGTGTTGGCATGATCTATACACCAAAACTGCTACATTTACATTGTTGGTACTTGTGGTTGTTTGGTACATTGATACAAATTGATATTGTTCAGTAGAATGTACTATTTTATGATGTGTGTAGAAGAACCATTTAGTGCTCTCTTACCGCGAGGTACTTTGTCATGATGTATCTGTTAGCAGTAAACAGCGGTATTTCTACTGCAGCCATCATTAGCAACTGTACTGGATTCATTTTTCCCAAGACAGCCCCAAATGAGATTAATACTGGCAGAACGCTCATTAGTCCTGTGCACAAACTGGAATTGAGAAACCACTGTTAGTGACAACAAAGAAGATATTTCAATCTATTTTATGCTACAACATTGCTGAATTTATCATCAATTTATTAGTCTCATGAGCGAGAAATAAAACTTCTCCCTGAGTTAATCTATGGAGTTTTTTCATGAAATATATGCGATGATGGTTTGATGAATAAGCACCAGAGGGTAACCTGGGATAGTAACTAATGACATATTCCTTCTTGTGAAGAGTCATAACTGGCAAATAGTGCTATATATAGTCCTGGAGGGAAGCAAATATTAGGAAAGGAGTAAAACAGAACTAGTTTTACAAAAGTATTGCTTTAATGGTCTGGTATTAAATTTATTCATAATTTATTTTATAGAACAAGCAGGTGCTAATGCATTTAAAGCGGGATCATCATTGGTATTAATATGTACTAAAATAAAATAAGTGAGTAAAATAGAAACATCTCATATAAAACATACAAGAGATTATTCACTAAATAGGAAAAATTGATGAGCTAGAAAATGTTTCAGATTTGACCATCTTGGCCATATATTTGCAGTTATGTGTACAGTTCTACATAATTCACAATTTACTGAATAACCCCAGCCATTATTTGTTGAATTGTTAGGAATTAACCACAGAATTTAAACTTGTAGGCTAAACCACCTGAGTTGGAGAATGTTTATGACTCACCATTTTATACATTATATTAGAGGTCACGAAACTATGGCAGGCTGCCAGACTCAAACAGCTGGTGTGATCTGAAGATCTGGAGCTAACCTACCAGGGGTCCCAGAGGGACTTTTTCAGATATCTGATAGTGCCAACGGAACGCTCAGCACTACCAGGGATTTCAGCAGGTGGTGAGGAGCTGTCTTCAATTCACTTACAGCAGCGTGTGGAGGAAGTGATCTCAGAGCGCAGACAGCGTGACAGCCACTAGAGGTGGTATTAGACAGCAGTGTAAACACTGTATCTTCTCAGAGAAGGCAGTATTTACACTGCTAGCCTGTAGGGACAGACTCTTTGACACAGAACCACTGCATTAAAGGGATTCTATTGTGCAATAAATACAAAATTGTATTGCTAAGACTATAGTTCCCTCTGCGCAAAAGGAGGAGGGGATCAGAGAGCACTATAGTCTTAGGTCAGCGCTCTTCCTGCTCCGAAATCATACGATGAGGGGGGCCTGATGCGCATGTGCAGCAAGCGCTGCAAGCACGTTAGGCCCTACCTGTAGGAAAGCATTCCAGCATCAGTTAAGGGACCTAGTGTCCAATAAAGTCTCAGAGGTGCCTCTAGTGGCTGTATGGTAAGCAGTAGCTAGAGGCTGACTTAGTACTGCAATGTAAACATGTTTTAAGGGACACTGCATTCAGACCACTTCAATAAGACTAAGTGGTCTGGGTGAGTATAGTGTCTCTTCAAGCTGTAGTGGTTCTGGTGCTTATAGCGTCCCTTTAATTAATCAATTAAAAGATAAATTCTAAGCACTGTTATCATGTAGCCATCTTGTAAGGATCTTTCTATCTTTCTTACTTCATCTAAAATGTATTACAAGTGCAGCAGTTTGCAAAACAAAATGCTGCAGATATATGTCAATCCACCAATCTCTGACAACACAAGGATTGTACAAGGATTGCACATCCTGTCTCCTCGCTTACCATAGCAGTCATGGCTGCACATAGTTTAAAGGGCCACTACAGTCAGTCACCAGAACAACTTAATAGTTTAATGGCATTTTATGCAAACACTGCCTTTTCAGAGAAAAGGCAGTGTTTACATTGCCCCTAGGGACACCTCCTAGTAGCCACTCCTCAGATGGCCACTGTAGGTGCTTCCTGGCTCAGTGCTGCATAGTAATAACTTAAACAAGGAGCACAACCACAAATGTATATAGAAAAAAATGTTTATTACATGGGTCAAAATAATAGGCTCTCATAAACAGTATCAATGCATAAAAAGGACAATAAATGTCCAATAAAGAATACAATGCAATATCTATCAGTTCTTAAGTTTGCATACAAGCAAACTGCATAATGCATAAAAAGTTATATATAAGTATACAAGACAGCTATATGAGATGCCAAATTCAATAACCCCAAAATAATGATAAAACAACAAAAAAATAAAGAAAACATACCAGACCTAGTGAGAAGACAAGAGTCAACCAATACACCCCCAACGTTTCGGCAAAATGCCTTTATCAAGGGAGCCTGTACTGAAGGAGTGAACACCACCCTTATATACCCCTAAACTAAAAATAAGACAAGAAACACCTGAAAAAATGGGTGGCCACTCATCAAGATTGAGATCCTCCCAACCATAAACAGCTGTAACTTATGGTTACCAAGGAAATCAATTAACAGAACATAAACAAAAAAATAAATGAAAAGTTAACAAATCCCTCTCAGACTTAGAACAAAAGTCCACAAAGTTGCATAGTAGTGCTGCATAGTAGGCAGCAGTGCCATTCAGCGTCTCCACGCTCTGTATGGGGACGCTGAATTTTCCTCATAGAGATGGATTGATTCAATGCATCTCTATGAGGAGGTGCTGATTGGCCAAAACTGTGTTTGGCCCAGCCCCCTTGCCGATTTCAGCTAATTGGATTGGCTAAAAATCGGCAATTCTGATGATCTCACCCAGGGGGCGGAGCTAGCGTCGGCAGACCCGCGCAGCCCTGGAAATAAGCTGAGTTTTAATTACTTTTAAGGGCGGTAAAGGGGGCAAGCCGGCTAAATGTGGGTTTAGCACTATAGTGTAAGGAATACATGTTTGTGTTCCTGACTCTATAGTGATCCTTTAAATCAGGAAAAACATGAACAAGCTCTAAGGGATAAACTATATTTCACTGTATTTTGCTATTTGGATTTCAGTTCCTCGTAATATCATAATTAGGTCATTAAAACAAATTGAACAAATTTGCAGTAGCTCACTTTTTGTTAGTACATGATAAGTTATCAAACAATTATATGTACAAAAAATGAAAACGAAAAGTAACAGACAAGTACCTGGTTAAACTGATAATTCGAACTTGTTGAAATAGAAACGTGTCAAGTATAACAGCCCACTGTAGTCCAAATGCTACAATTAGAAAGTTGAATCCAATTCCGCTAAATCCAAACCTTTTCAAAAATGCAAACAAAAATCCAAATCCAAAGATGATCATAACATTAATATCTTGGAATTCTGCGAATAGGAAAAAATATGGTAATTAAATATCACACACAGGCATCATCACACAGGTAAATCATCAATAAATGTGCACATAGACCATTTTAAGTGATAAAGAATCAGTGATTTTCATAATGCTGATATTATTGTCGAAAAGAAAAAAACAGTCCTGTCTACCAAAACAGTCCTGACTCAGGGTTGAATAAAAGGTAAAATTGCCTAAGAATAATATATTTAGAGAATTAATAAATATGTATTGATGTGTGAAATCATTATGAAAAATATAATTTTTTCTCTATTCTCTTTTATTGGTAATTTTTCATACTGGGAATTTAACGGCACAGCACTTTAACAGGTTTTTATGCATTATACTAAGAGTTGTGGAGAGCTTACAAAGGAAATTGGAAACTTCAGAAAAATATAGCCACATTTTTCACAATTTCAAATTGGCTATTTTTTTTTACATTTTGGCTTAAAATATTAAAAATCTTTTCTAATTTCTCTGCAATTACCTTTTTGTTTTTTTGTGAATAAACCCTTAATTAGTTTCGTTTCACCATCCCTTCTCCATAAATACCACACTTTAAAACATGGCCAAGTAAAACCGTATTAGAATATGTTACATCTAACTGCTTACGCAGAACATGGCATAGAGATTACGAAGCATTCTTTATCAGCAGTGACCATGAGTCTGCATTGAGCTCCTTTAAAACCTTTCCGCCCATGTTTGTAACTGAGAACATTTCCTGATTAAAGATTATTTTATTTGTCTTTAATGTACAGATACATTTTAAGGCAGACATATCTCTGAAAAACAGCATGGGCATGTTAACAATGGAAATAGCTTTAGGAGGGGCAGTGTAGATATATACGCTGGTTAAGTAGCAGAATATTTTTATTTATTACATTGCATTTTAACAGTGAAGGGTTAACACAGCAAATAAGACCCAAACAGCAAATGTTTAAAATGGCCCTGCTGAAATGAGTTTACAGGTAAAGAAAAAACACATTTCAGAAGGGAGACAGTCATTTTCATCTTAGAAACTCATTTAAAGTGCCCACAGAGACCTAAACAGGGGACATAGAGGACAATTTTAGCCATGCAGTATGGCATGTCTCTGCATACATAACACAACCTTTGAAGAGACACAGGTTGTGTCAGGTGTGCAGAGACACAGCTTTGGTGCAAGAATCCTTTGTTATTATTGTCAAACCATTTTTAGCTTGGCATTCAAAACCAGCTACTGAGTAAGGCTCTATTTTAGTTAGCATTATCATTATATGCTCAGTTTCTACTTTGCTATGTATGCCTATTTAGTCACAAAGTAACTCCAGCACACCATGGTTTATTGGTGGCATGGATTCAACAAGATGTGTAAATGATCCTTGGGGATTTTAGATTTTAGTCCATTCTGTTTGTTCCTGCAGATTTGCAGTTTATATAGTCATGTTTAGTCTTATAACTATCATTCCATTCAACCTCATTTAAAAGGTGTTCAAATGGATTGAGATCTGAGGGCAGTGTAGACTAACGTAAAATTACTGCCATATTCAAGAAACCAGCTTAAGGGGGAGCCTACATTGTAACATGACTCATTATCCTGCATTAACTACTTAGCTGAAAATGGGAAGACTAAAGGGATGCATCAGTCTAGCAATACCATGACATTCAATCGATATCAAGCGGTCTGCCAAGTGCCAAGAAACCATTTTACCATCAGCCTATACCATTGGCACAATGCAAGATGGATCAATGGATTAATGCAGATTATGTAAAAGTATGCTCCTACCATCTACATCAGACCAGATGATATTTTTCACATCTTCAGTCATTCAGTTCATGTGCCCACTATAGCCTTATTTTTCTGTTCTCTGATGTCAGTCAGTATTATAACCTGACATGGTGTAATATTCTATCATTATCTTTTAACAACTACTTTTATGTTAAGTGGATTAAATACTGGTAGTATGAGCAGAATGTTATATTCCCAGGAACTGTATTGTAGTGCTTGTTTCTAATGCAAATAGGATGGTCCATTTTATTTACTGACTGCAGTAGAATCTCCCACTTCGACTCATTTGTTCTGTTCTTTATTATTTCCCCCAAGTGGATTGTCTTCATAATTTTAATTAACACGTATATGTAATGAAAAATTGATACAATAGGAACAACAGAAAAATATGAAGCAACTTGTTTTTGTCATTTCCCATGGTTGATGGGAAAAGCATTTTAATGTGAGATGCCCAATAGAAACCTGTGTCCACTCCTTACACATGGCTGAGAAGATCTAAGCAGGGTGCTGCAGTCTTGCAAAATCATCCATAAACCTTTGATTTGATCTCAAACAAGCATGGCTCATTCAGTGGCAAAGCTAGAGATTTTTTTTCACCCGGGGCAGAGACTTAGTTTAGCTCCCTTCATTTTTCCTTTCAAGTGCCGGCAGTTGGTGCACGCTAGAATCATTAAGAGTCCAGCATGCACCCACTCACCGTCTTTCCCTCCAGCCACCATGGCTTCTGAATAAATTGTGCTGTGTGTAAGGTAGGCTGATTGTGGGCTTTGTGTGTTGTGCTTAAGGGTAGGTTGTGTTTCACATGTAGGATGTAACTGTGTATAATGATCACTATCTTCAGGGGGTGATTGTGACAGGGTGAGGGAGGGTAAGGTGAGGGGTGTGAGTTTGATAGTTTTTGGTGGGTGGGTGTGGTATGGTGAGGGAGGATGAGTGTTCTAGAGACAAGGGGTGAGTGTAACAGGTTAAGTGAGTGTTACAGTGTGAGGAAAGTGAGTGTGACAGGACGTGTGGATGAGTGGGTGAGTGTGATGGGGATTAGTGTGGTAGGGAGAGGGGTGATGAGTAAGCAGGGTCGTGAATATGACAGGGTTAGGGGGATGAGTGTGGCAGAGTTTGGGGTGAGTATGATAGGATATGTGGCAGGGAGAGGAGTGGTGAGTGACAGTGGCAGGATGGTGGTTGTGATAGGGTGAGGGGTAGTGAGTGTGACACGGGTAGAGTGACAATATGTGGCAAGGCTCCTCACACTGACTAGTAATGCATTTCTAAAGACATGTATAGCATTTTCCTCCCTCCTGTTTATCTTGTGTGATGGAAAGGGGACAATAATTCATATTATTCCCCTGGTAGTCCAATGGGGTCCCTAGTGGCCCAGAGGCTTCCTGGTGGCCAGCTATAATCCTCCTGGTCTGGTGTTTTGTGATCATGTTAAAGTGCAGGCTGGGAAACCGACAAAGAGCACCAGTACCGCTCCCTTCAAGCTCAATGAGGGGATCCTATCAGAGCCAGACATTATGGGCAGACAGCTCTGGGCATATATATATATATATATATATATATATATGTATATATATATATATATATATATAATGTACCCCATCAGGCCAATATAGGTAGATCTATATGTACACCCCTGAGAAGCAGCAAAAATTTGATAGGTCGAAAATTAAATCCACAGTGTATCTTGCTATTTAAACTTTGGCTTATGGCAATTTCAGGTTATTGTCAGAATTATATTTGAAGATAATTAAAAAAATTATGTTTACTTAACTTAGTTTTTAAAATAAATGGTTCAAATTCATGTATCTGGGGGGAGGAGCCTGGTGCCGAAACGGACCAGACGCCATATCGGGTAGCTCCGACTAACAAAAATCAGCCTCCAAAAACCCGCCATCCAACATCAAAAGCGCCAGCACTACACAGGGGAGACCCCCAGGAATCACCCGATGCCCTTCCGGTACACACCGAGGCAGGCAAAGCCGAGAAGTAAAGCCCGGGCCTACCTTCCAGCAGCCCACCACGGCCTAGATTACCTGCTAGGCGGGGACTTCCTAAACGACCCGTGGGACGCATCCCAGGACATCTCCGACCACGAAACTTCAAAATGGGGCGCAAAACCCAGAAATCCCAACAAGGTACAGTGGCAGCGCAGCCTGACATAGGCACCATGTTTCAGAAGCAAACACCCGCCAAGATGGCGGCCGCACAGGGCCCAGACTCCCCAAAAGAGACTGACTTATTAGAACCAAACAATCAGTGCGCTACTCACACAAACCCCACACCACAACAGGGGACCACAGACCCGGCCACTAAACAAGACCTGCAGCACATGCAAAAAATGCTACAAGAAATACAAAGCCTCCTTGCAGCAGACCTACCTTCCCTAAAAACCAGCATGCAACAAATCACAGAAAAAGTGGTACACACAGGGAGAGGTGAAAGGGATCCAAAGAGAGGTCTCAGCGCTGCAGGACTCCATCCTCCAACTACAACACAACCAACAAAACTTAGTGGTCCAACTGGCAGCCCAAGAAGACAAACACAGGCACAACCATATTAAAATCCGAGGCATCCCAATCTCGGTCTCCAAAGAGGACCTACCACACTACGTGAGACGTCTCATGCAATCAATCCTACCCCCTGCAGTGGGGAGGAAATCTACTTTTGCAGGCATATACCGTCTACACACTCCGAATAGGGCAAATACACCTCTTGCAGGAGACGTCATAATCAGCTGCATCCTACCCCAAGATCGGGGACACATAATGTCAGCGCTCAAAGGCAAGACGCCATTCAAATTCTAAGATTCCCAATTGACTTTCTACCAAGATCTAACAAAAGCTACTCTCCGATCAGCGATTTCACCAGCCAGTTACGCTCAGCGGGAATACCATATTGTTGGGGAAACCCACGCCACCTACTGGTCACACATCAAGGAAATACACACACAAAATAACCTCTGGTACAGACGCCACTATGATACTACCAAAACTAGGTCTACCAACCACGAACAACCACCGCCACTCCAGCCTGGGACCCAGCGACGATAGAGCCGTTTACTCCGAGGACCCGGAGAATGGACACTCAGGCCACCTGACGGGTAAGAGGGGAGAAGTCTCCAATCCCAACCTGTTCAAAGGATAAAAGCTGTTAATTGTCTCTCAAGTTAATGTTTTACTAAACCCCTATGTTGAAGGCCCGCAAGTTAAAAGTCTGTCCCAAATGCCCCTCAAAGAGCTTACCAAAGAAGGCGCAGGCAACCTGGTGCACCAAACACACGCACAACGACACAGAGCGCAGCTCCCAACCCCGCCAGCCCGTAGGTGAGGGTCACCACCCCTCAAGAGTAGCTCCCACAGGCCACAGAACAGACCTCTCCGTTGAGAGGAAACATTCCTTGACAAGCTGCTACACGTACAAACCGACTGCCCAATCTATCGGTAACCATTACAGATCTATGAAGGGGACCAACCGCACACACAACAACCACCCTATTAATATAAAACCGAATACCCGCGACGGATCGCACCACCAACATCACCCCACGACCTAGGTCAAGACATGCACAACCACTTGACATATCCACAACAAATGTCACATAACCCACTGCCTAGGATTTCATAACCATTTCACAAATATAAAAACTGTGCCAAATCACGACATGTGTATTAACAATCTGATGTTGATTTCCACTCGAATGTTCGATATTGCATATGGCAACTGTACTTCTTGTTACTCGGCACACAAAAATAAAGAATTAAAAAAAAAAATTAATGTATCTGAATCAATTATTTTCATAAAGCTATTGATTACTGTAGTATATGTTTATTTCTAGAAGGCATTATCTGATAAGAAATGTTGTTTTTTAGAGAACTTCTTGAATTAAAGATTGCCATTAGGGGCATATGGTTAAACATACATTACAACTATAGAATACAGGAATTAGACATTCTTTCTGTATTTTTCTGCCTCCTATAAAATATTCTATCCTTTGATTCCTTACACTTGTATTATGATCAGGTGGTTCAACGGTTGTTGAAGATCTGCTACTTAGGCTGTTAAAGCATAATGAGACTTGTTTAACAAAAAACAGCAAGAGATCCTTAGGCTTAGACCACCCTTGCAGGTTTCTAGGTTCCATGTCAAGTTGTTTATGCTGCAATGGCTCTCAATTGGCCTAATTTCAAGTTCAGAGCAAAAACATTCCACCAAGGTGTTCCACCAAGTGCAGAAGGTTATTCGAAGACATTAAGGGCTAATATAATTCCTCTTCTATAAGAAGCTATTTGACAGGAATCACAGCAAAGAAATCAGCATAAGCAACCTGTTTATTAGTATTAATGTTTAAGGAATTCACGTTCATTAAAAAATCAACACAATTAAGGAAATAAGAAAACGTTAATGTAACCACAAGGCTACCCTAACATAAATTTCATCTAATATCATTTCACCCCAAATATCTTCAAACAAATAAGAAGACAGCTAACTGGTTAATCAAATACATTCTATTTCCTTAATTGAATAATGAGATACAATGGAGATACAAAACCTTACCTGGATATTGCTTGATATATTTGGTGCCACTTGCATAATGTGTAGAAATTAAAAACAAAAAGATTAAAAGAAAAATTGTTTGGAAAAATAGAAACAAAAATGGTAGAGATCCTCTCAAACTCGACTTATAACTTGGAGGCATTTTAAATGTAATCATGCTAAAGTGTTCTCCTGTATGAGCAAGTGAAAACGTATAGCAGTAGTGAAGGGTGTTGACTAAGTGTGACTGTTCTTATCTATGACAGAGGTATAGACTCAGCATTTGTAGGCAATTACATTTTCAAAGAAGTTAAAGACAAGATATTGAATGGTGAACTGATGGGGTTCGCTTTATGAATGTTAAATACTGCTCTAAGTGCTATTTCAAATTACGGGCCCAAAATTCAACTGCACATACCCCTGTCACATTTTGACTTTGGCACATGCTATGGGAACACAAAAAAAAATAAAAAAATATCTGGGGCAATAAGAAACCCAGGGTCCCCAGCACAACACTATACGCACGCATCGCTAAAGGTGGTACGGGCCTCCCATATCTCACCCACTATTACAAAGCTACAGCACTAGCAACGGGCATACACTTACACTCCCCGGCGGGGAAATTACAGTGGGTGGACATGGAAAGGACACAAACACCGGAACATAACTTAATTGATATAATGTGGACGCCCAAACACCTTAGACCTTCTAATCTTCACTTGCTCCCCACCACAACATATACGATAACTGCGTGGGATAAATTCATGGACACCCTAAATTGCAAAACCGTTTTCCATGCCCACGCTCCCCTGACAGCCCTAAAGGCCACGACCCCAGATCTACCACTGGGAAATTGGATCTCAGCAGGGGTCACACACGTCCACCAAATCATAGACAACAAAAAAGTCATACCATACTCAGACTTGCAAACCAAGTGGAAATTACCGAACAGGGAAATTTACACCTACCTAAGACTAAAAGGAATAACAATGTCACACGTACAATTACAACATACAAGGTCCTCAGACACACTAATCCCAGTGACCGCCATTCTAAACAGATGTTTGACTACACCGAGTAAACCGAAAGCTATATCCCTCTGCTACGGAATATGGGCCAATACACAAAAACACCAAACCCAACTATGCAAAACGAGATGGGAAGAAGACTGCTCCATCAGAATTTCTGATGCTGACTGGCTACAGGCCCTTAATAACCTATCCAAACTTACAAAATGTTACACGCATATAGAGGCACATAGAAAACTGGCCTATAGATGGTACATGACCCCATAAAAACTCCACAAATCATATCCCACAGTCTCTCCTTTATGTTGGAGATGCTCACGGGAAATAAGGACACTGTTACACATATGGTGGTCCTGCCCGAAGATCCAACCGTTATGGACAGAAGTTCGAAACACACTCTGCAAATTAGCCATACCGACCTTACCAGAAAACCCACAAACATATATTTTGCTCTTACTCCCTACCAAGCTCACTAAAGCACACAAACAAGTGAGTGTCCTTGTCATTATGGCCGCCAGAAACCTTTTAGCCACTAACTGGAAATCACAAATTTGCTCGTCCAAATCCCAACTCTGGGACAAACTACAACAATACTACATTTATGAAAGCATGACTATGACAGATAGCGCAGACGCGCAACATTTTCGAGACAAATGGAAACAGTGGGTAGACCTACAAGTGTAAACAGGGACCGTTCGACACAAACACATTTCCGACAAAGCGACGACTCTCCTCCAACTGTAAAAAGTCGTACCTCCGTGGACCCTAACCCGAACCTCCAATATATATATGTGAACCCCTGAATAACCGGTTGGGAATAAACCTGTTATACCCCACACGAACGACTGACAAGCCCCAACACAACATAGAGCCGATTATACATTGTGAATCTTCATGTTTGAAATGTGACCTCTTCTGTAACCCCCCCCCCATGATACATGTACCATATGTAAATAACGATGTGCAAAATTTTTGAACCCTCTCCCCTTCTCTTCTGTACCCTATAACTTGAAATCCAATAAAAATTGTGAATTGAAAAAAAAAAAAAAAAGAATTTGGCATTTTGGAGGCAAAATTAGCCGGTGTACTATATTCTAATCAAAACATTGCACAAATGTTGGATTATAGGTGCTGGTATTGAGGTAACCTGCTCTATGAGTACCTCAAAAATATAATTAAAAAAAAGAACTGATAATACCTCACTACTATATTCTGCACGTTAGCCATTGATAATGTTTACATCAATGACCAACAATACCAAAGCACCAGGTCACCTATGGCAATTGGCATTTGGCTGCTGGTCCCTCACTTTGCCTATTAAGTATATATATATATATGGGTTTCTTTACAAGCACTGTTTATAATCTATTTTATTTGAAGAAAGTTGATTTATTTTTACGCAAGACAACCCACTGAAGAGTTCTCCTCCTAAAGGTATCTTTTGGTTATTTGCTATGTTTGGGTATCCTTAGAAATTAACTCAGAAATTAGAAATGAACTGTTTTCTGCTTTTTCACATGATTTGGTGAAACAGGCACTTAGCTATCATCTCAAGCATTCTTCAGATTTACCGGGTTATGTACAAATTATCTAGATTTTTCTAACTATAGTGACGTAAAGTCACAATTTTATTAAGAAAGGAGGTGAGCATTATGCTTAAACGTCCTCTACTATTCAAATAGCAGCAAAAAAAGGAAATAATGCAGTGCAAACAAACATAGGAATCGAAACAAGATATACATGTGAACTTGGTAGTAACAGTTATAACAATGACCAATCAGAGGAGAGCACAGTCTATATAAGGTGTAACCATGGCAATCAAGTCCTCTTTATTTGGCTGCAACATTCAACAAGATAACTGCAGATTAACAGGAAAACAGGGAACTGTAGAACCAGGAACTTGAACGAAAGGAGAAAGTCAACAATCTTGACAGCATATTTCACATAGAACTGGGAGGGAAATTCTTGTTCAGTAGGAAATATCTAATTATGCTTAAAAAAAATTTTTATTTTTTTTTAAAAGATAAAAATTTGTTAGTGAACAATAAATGTGGTGGGAATGCAGATTGACGCTCTGATTGCACTGAAAAGATGATTTTTCACACATTTTCTCCTCTTCCATGGCTAAGACCATCAGTCTTGATGATCTCAGTCAATCCAATGCTTTCCCACCGGAAAGCATTGGGAGACTATTGCGCATGCACTGCAAAACGCTGTGCTGCACCAATCAACATCTCCTCATAGAGATGCTTTGAATCAATGGATCTCTATGGGGAACATTCAGCGTCTCCATGCAGAGCGTAGATACGCTGAACGTAGGTGCTGCACACTGTGCAGCACTGGACTAGGAAGCACTAGTGCAGCACTGTACTGAGTGACAGCCACAAGAGGTGTTCATAGGCAGTAATATAAACATTGTCTTTTCTATGAAAAGGCAGCCTTTAAATTGAGAAGTCTGCAGAGACAGGCTATAGACATTAAAACCACTACATTAAAGGGACACTCCAGGCACCCAGACCACTTCTGCTCATTGGAGTGGTCTGGGTGCCAACTCCCACTACCCTTAACCCTGCAAGTGTAATTATTGCAGTTTTTTTAAACTGCAATAATTACCTTGCAGGGTTAAGTCCTCCCCTAGTGGCTGTCTATTAGACAGCCACTAGAGGACACTTCCTGCTCTATAGCACAGGTTTTCTGTGCTAGAGCGTCGCTGGACGTCCTCACGCTGTGTGAGGACCTCCAGCGTCGCTCTATTCCCCATAGGGAAGCATTGAAATTCATTTACAATGCTTTCCTAGGTGGTGCGCTAATGCGCATGCGCGGCATTGCCGCGCATGCGCATTAGGTCTCCTCGGCCGGCGGGCGAGATCAGTCTCGCCCACCGGCCGACGTAAGCAGAAGGAGGAGCGGCAGGGGAGGAGGAAGCAGCGACGTGGGACATGTCGCTGCCTCTGGTAAGTCACTGAAGGGGTTTTCACCCCTTCAGCAACTGGGGATTGGCTGGTGGGAGGGAGAGGGACCCTCCAGTGCCAGGAAAACGGATCGTTTTCCTGGCACTGGAGTTTCCCTTTAACCCCTTAAGGACACATGACATGTGTGACATGTCATGATTCCCTTTTATTCCAGAAGTTTGGTCCTTAAGGGGTTAAGCTGTAGTGGTTCTAGTGACTATAGTGTCCCTTTAATAAAATTGTGACTTTACATCACTGGTTTTATGGTTTTATGAAACATGTCAAACTAACCTTATTGCATTCTATGAAGAAGTATGTAGAAGTATAGATCAGGGTGTTGCAGTGGATGTGATCTACTTGGATTTTGCCAAGGCATTTGATACGGTTCCTCACAATAGGTTAGTCTTCATACAAAGAAATTGGTCTAGATGAATATTCTTGTTCTTGGGTAGAACATTGGCTTAAGGATAGAGTACAACAAGTTTTCATTAATGGTACATATTCAGGCTGGACAAAAGTGGTAAGTGGTGTCCCTCAGGGTTCTGTTTTAGGACCGCTTCTTCTTAACATGTTTATAAATCATCTTTATATGGGCATTGAAAGCCATGTTTCGGTGTTTGCAGATGACACAAAACTCTGTAAAGTAATAAAATGTGAGCAGGATATTGCTTTGCTGCAAAGGGATTTGGATAGATTGGGGGATTGGGCACTAAACTGGCAGATTAAATTTAACGTAGAGAAATGCAAAGTTAAATGCAAAGGATTTGGGAATTGTTATAGACAACAAATTAGGAAGCTGTAATGCTTACTTGATAAATATATGGAACACAACTGCAGATAACTGATGGTTTTGTTTAATGAATAGGATTGGAGATAATGAATTAAATAGTACATGTACTGTATCTTTAAATAATTTGAAGTTGTTAAACGGAACAAGCAGTAGCAGATTTGCAAATAGTGTAGGAGAAAGGCAATAAGTTAGTTAGTCCATGGAAGAGAGTAGCTTTCCAGAGCAGAATTAGTTTGGTAAGTTGCAGGAGATAATAGTTAGTTTGGAGCAATAGAGAGTAAGCAGACTTGCAAGCAGGCAGAATCCAATTTTGGACTAAGTGTACTACTTAGCTTTGTAGTGGTGGAAGTCCAGGCTTGCTTTAGCGTTTTCTCCAGAAAGAAAAAAAAGGTCTTAGCAGGTAAGAGTTGGTCTGTGGTACAATCCGTGGTGAGGAGAAAGTGGGTCAACGGTTTCCAGTCCGGGTCCGGTACACATAAAAGGAAGAAGAATATTGCTCGCCGGTTTTGAGGTTCGCGGGTAAAGCTTTCCAATAATCCAGCGTTTTGAATCTGGCGCGGTCTCCCTATGAATACACAGACTGCTGAATACATACAGACTGCTGAATATATGCAGTCTGTATGCATTCAGCAAACTGTGTGTGTACTCAGCAGTCTGTGTGTATGTACTCAGCAGTCTGTCTGTGTGTGTACTCAGCAGTCTGTGTATTCAAAGGGAGACCGCGCCAGATTCAAAACGCTGGATTATTGGAAAGCTTTACCCGCGAACCTCAAAACCGGCGAGCAATATTCTATTTCCTTTTATGTGTACCGGACCCGGACTGGAAACTGTGTGTGTGTATCCAACAGTGTGTGTATTCAGCAGACAGTGTGTACTCAGCATTCTGTGTGTGTGTATATTCAGCAGTGTGTGTATTCAGCAGACAGTGTGTACTCAGCATTCTGTGTGTGTGTATTCAGCAGTGTGTGTATTCAGCAGTGTGTGTACTCAGCAGACTGTGTGTGTACTCAGCATTCTGCATGTGTGTACTCAGCAGACTGCATGTGTGTATTCAGCAGACTGCATGTGTGTATTCAGCAGACTGCATGTGTGTACTCAGCATTCTGTGTGTGTGTACTCAGCATTCTGTGTGTGTGTGTATACAGCAGTCTGCTGAATACACAGACTGCTGAATACATACATACTGCTGAATATATGCAGTCTGTATGCATTCAGCAAACTGTGTGTGTACTCAGTAGTCTGTGTGTATGTACTCAGCAGTCTGTATGTATGTGTACCCAGCAGTGTGTGTATTCAGCAGTTTGTGTGTATTCAGCAGTTTGTGTGTATTCATCAAACTGTGTGTGTATTCAGCAGACTACTGAATACACACACACAGTCTTCTGAATACACACACACAGTCTGCTAGATACACACACAGACAGACTGCTGAATACATACACACAGTCTTCTGAATACACACACAGTATGCTGAATACACACACACACAGACTGCTGAATAAATACAGACTGCTGAATACACACACAGTCCGTGTTGGCACTTTGAGGGAAAAAAGTTGGCATGTATTGCGGTTTGGGCACTCGGGCTCAAAAAGGTTCGCCATCACTGGACTAGGATTTTTGCCTTCTTTTGGATCAACAGCAAAAACATATGTGAGGA
The DNA here is from genome assembly GCF_036172605.1 of Pelobates fuscus. Classification (NCBI taxonomy): domain Eukaryota; kingdom Metazoa; phylum Chordata; class Amphibia; order Anura; family Pelobatidae; genus Pelobates; species Pelobates fuscus. The sequence goes on along the minus strand of NC_086317.1, from coordinate 252,440,396 downwards.
AGGCTGAACTTGATGGACCCAAGTCTCTTTTCAGCTCTGTAACCACACCCTGTTCCAAATTACTATGCAAATTCTATTTAAGTGTCACAAAGATTAAATATTTTGTTTTCCAGTTTAACTCATGGATGGCATTGTGTCTCAGTTTTTTTTTTGATCACTGCAAACAATCTCGGACACCTGTGATAATTAGATTGCCAGGTGAGCCTAATTTAAGGAAAAACTACTAAAGGAGGATATTCCACATTATTAAGCAGAGCACCATTTTCATGCAATATGGGGAAGAAAAATGATCTTTCTGCTGCCGAAAAGAGTGAAATAGTTCAATGCCTTGGACAAGGTATGAAAACATTAAAAAATTTCACGAAAACTTAAGCGTGATCATCGCACTATTAAGAGATTTGTGGCTGATTCAGAGCACAAACAGGTTCGTGCAGATAAAGGCACATTGAGGGAGATTTCTGCCAGATCCATGCATCGGATCAAGAGAGCAGCTGCTAAAATACCATTACATAGCAGCAAACAGATATTTGAAGCTGCTGGTGCCTCTGGAGTCCCACGGACATCAAGGTGTAGAGTCCTCCAGAGTCTTGCAACTGTGCATAAACCTTCTATTCGGCCACCACTAGCCACTGCTCACAAGCAGAAATGGCTGAATTGGGCATAAAAATACATTTTTCAAACAGTCCTGTTCACTGATGAGTGACGTGCAACCCTGGATGGTCCAGATGGATGCAGTAGTGGATGGTTGATGGACAGCCACCCTGTTCCAACAAGGCTGCGATGTCAGCAAGGCGGTGGTGGAGTCATGTTTTTGGCCGGAATCATGGGAAGAGAGCTGGTCGGCTCCTTTAGGGTCCCTGAAGGTGTAAAGATGACCTCTTTAAAGTATGTGGAGTTTCTGGCTGACCACTTTCTTCCCTGGTGTAACAAAAATATACCCCAACACGCAGGATTCAGCTAAACAGAAGACAACACAGAGGGGAGATACGTCTACCGGACCTTAGAGTGGCCGGACTCAACGTATATAGGAGAAGTACAGAGTCAGGAACGATCCGAGGTCAAGGGCACAAAGAGACAGCGTAAACTAGGACTAGCCGGGGTCTGGTACACAGTAAACAGCAAGCCGGCAAACAGAACAGATAAGGATAAAGAGATAACGTAGTCAGAAAACAAAGCCAAGGGCAAGTACGAAGGAACACAACTGAATACAACAAGCGCTAAAGGGAACTGAAACAGAAACCACGATAGGGCAAGGAACTAAGGGAAAAAGGTAAGTATATATAACTAAACACCTATTTTGATTGGCCCCTGTCATATCCACGCCCCCAAAAGGTAAGTGTATGGGGAGTGTGGAATGACAGGGACCAATGGGAGGCCTTTTCCAATTTAGGCTCCCACTGTCCCTTTAAGAGCGCGCCCGAGACCCGCGGCGCGCTTTTAAAGTCAGGCGGGACACATGACCGCTTCTCGCGGTCACTGCCCGCCTTCCTGTTCCAGCCGTCGGATGAGCCGCGCGCGGCTCGTGCAGCAGCAGGATCGCGCGCGGCTCGAACAGAGGACCCTGGCCGGCCCCTGGAAAGGGTAAGTAACGCTACAGTACCCCCCTTGAGGACACACCCTCCGGGCGGGGAGGGCCAGGCCTGGCAGGATAACGAGAATGGAAGGAATGCACAAGGCGAGGAGCATGAACAGCATCAGCGGAAATCCAACTGAGCTCCTCAGGCCCATATCCCTTCCAATGCACCAGGTATTGAAGTCCACCTCTAAGGAAACGAGAGTCAAGAATGGCAGAAACTTCAAACTCCTCATGACCCTCCACAGAGACAGGAGGGGGAGGAGGGGTATACCGGGTATAGCGGTTGCGTACGTAAGGCTTCAACAACGAAGTGTGAAAGACATTAGGAATACGCAGATTCTTAGGAAGACCCAAGGCATACAAAACACGATAAGGACCAATAAAGCGGGGAGCCAATTTCATAGAAGGCACCCGGAGGCGAATATTTCGGGTGGAAAGCAAAACCCTGTCCCCACGACATAAGAAGGAGCCGCCCTGCGATGCTTGTCAGCCTGCACCTTCTGGCGAGCAGTGGAATCCACCAAAGAACGCTGAACCTGCTCCCAAGTATTATGCAAACCAGCCAAATGCTCATCCAGAACTGGCATGCCCTGTGAGGAGAAAGCAGCCGGAAGAACAACAGGATATTGGCCATAGACAACGTAAAAAGGACTTTTGCCGGAAGAATCATGAGTAGCGTTATTCCGAGCAAACTCAGCCCAAGGAAGAAGGTCAGACCAATTGTTCTGATGGTGGGATACGAAACAACGAAGGTACTGCTCCAGAGATTGATTGGCACGTTCAGCAGCTCCATTAGACTGGGTGTGGTATGCGGAAGAAAATGAGAGACTAATACCCCTTTCCGAACAAAATGCTTTCCAGAACCTGGAAATAAATTGGCTACCCCTATCGGACACAATAGATACGGGAATGCCATGCAACCGAAACACCTCTCTATCAAGGATAAGTGCCAGTTCCCTAGACGTGGGCAGCTTGCGAAGAGACACAAAGTGGGCCATCTTGGAAAACCGATCTACTATCATTAGGATAACTGTGTTACCATTGGAAGGGGGTAATTCAACAATAAAATCCATGGACAGGTTAGACCAAGGTCTCTCGGGAACGGGTAACGGATGCAACAGCCCACAGGGAACTCTACGAGAAGATTTCATACAGGCACAAGTAGTACAAGCACCTATATAGTCGGTGACATCCTTACGTAAGAAATCCCACCAGAAATACCGAGAAACAGCTGACACCGTTTTGGAAATACCAGGATGTCCAGCAGTCTTAGTGTCATGATTCAATGACAGAATCTCCCGTCTCTTGGGAACATCAACGAATAGTTTATCAGTAGGCCTCTCGCTAGGGGCCATGCTTTGTTTCGCTTGTATAGCCTGCAAGAGGGACGAGGAAATAGACAAAATAGTAGTAGCTATTATCCTGTCTGGGGGAATGACAGGAGTAACATCAATCTCCTGTTTGTCAGCAGTTTCGAACTGTCTGGATAGAGCATCTGTTTTAGTGTTGCGATCACCTGGCCTGTAGGTGATAATATAATTGAAATGAGACAAAAACAGTGACCACCTAGCCTGCCTAGAAGACAATCTTTTAGCCTCACTAAGGTAGGATAGGTTCTTGTGATCCGTAAATATGAGGATAGGATCCTTAGTTCCTTCTAACAAATGTCTCCATTCTTTAAGTGCTAAATTAGTAGCAAGGAGTTCGCGATTACCCACATCATAATTCTTTTCTGCTTTGGACATTTGTTTGGAAAAGAAGCCACAAGGATGCAATGGCTTTTCAGGCGACTCTCTTTGGGATAAGACAGCACCTACCCCGATATCGGAAGCATCCACTTCAAGAATATAGGGCAGCGAGGGGACAGGATGCTGTAAAATAGGTGCAGAGGCAAACGTAGTCTTAAGAAATTTGAAAAAGCGTGAAGTGCCTCGGGAGACCAGACATGAGTATTGCCATCCTTTTTTGTCATACGGGTGATAGGCGCTACAATAGAGGAAAAACCTTTAATAAAACGTCTATAATAGTTAGAGAAACCAAGAAAACGCTGAATGGCTTTCAAACCTTGTGGTAGAGGCCATTCTATGACAGCAGAAAGCTTCTGGGGATCCATACGAAAACCTTTAGCGGAAATCAAATACCCCAAAAACTGGACTTCGTATTGGTCAAATAGACATTTTTCTAGTTTACAATAAAGACCATTAGCAAGAAGGGTCTTCAGAACTGTTGTAACATGTCTGTGATGAGTGTGTAAATCTGTAGAATATATTAATGTCATCCAAGTACACAATTACAAATGTGTGAATAAAGTCTCTTAAGACGTCATTAATAAATTCTTGAAATACTGCTGGGGCATTACATAGACCAAATGGCATAACAGTATACTCGTAATGGCCAGATCTAGTGTTGAATGCAGTCTTCCATTCGTGGTCTTTCTTAATACGTAATAAATTGTATGCACCTCTAAGATCCAATTTAGTGAATGCAGTAGCATGTTTGAGCCTGTCGAATAATTCCGTGATTAAAGGAATAGGGTATGCATTTTTGATAGTGATTTTACTTAAACCTCTATAATCGATACATGGTCTTAAATCACCTTCTTTCTTCGATACAAAGAAGAACCCCGCTCCAGCCGGAGAAGAGGATCTCCTAATAAACGCCTTTTCTAGTGATTCCTTAATATACTCCTCCATGACACGGTTTTCTTGAACAGATAAAGGGTACACCCTGCCCTTTGGAGGTATAGTGCCAGGCAATAAATCGATAGCACAATCGTAGGGTCTGTGAGGCGGTAATTTGTCAGCCTCCCTTTTATCGAAGACAGTCTTGAGATATAAGTACTGATGGGGTATAACCGTAGACAAAGGGGGAGTAGTAGGAACATTAATAGAATTCAAAGGGGTGACTTCAATAATACAAGACTCGCGGCAGGCTTCGCTCCATGATTTTATTTGCCCTGACAGTCGAAAATGGGATTGTGAGCACGTAACCATGGGTACCCTAACACGAGGTGTGAAGAAGGAGAGGTGATGACCTGGAACCGAAAGTGTAAAACCCCTGAATACATGTGTAACGGTACAGTTTCATGAGTAACAACTGGAGAACTTAATGGTCTACCATCTATGGCCTCAACGGCCAAGGGTATCTCCTTCTCTCTGATGGGAATGTTGTTTTTCTTAACAAAACCAGAGTCTATGAAATTTTCAGCTGCCCGGAGTCAACCAGAACGTATATGTGCTCAGCTATACAACTCTCTTCCATATGTAAAGAGAAGCAAACGGTTAGGAGGCAATTTAGGAGACTTAGATATCACACCCAAGGCCAGTCCCCTATAAGGTCTTAGGTGCGAGAGTTTTCCGGAAGCAAAGGACATTCCTTTACCATATGGTCTCTCCTACCACAGTATAGGCAGAGTCCGTCCCTTCTCCTATGTAATTTTTCAGTATCAGAGAGTTTGGCAACCCCTAATTGCATGGGTTCCTCCTCAGATACTTTAACACCCTCAGCTTTATCAACTCTGGGGTTAATAGGTGTAACCAAACGTCTATTCCTGTTCTTAGTATAGAGCCTGTCACAAATCCTATTATCTATATCAATGAGGTAGTCAATAAGGTCCTCTAATGTAATAGGAAGCTCCTTAGCTGCTACCTCATCCAATATAGTGTCAGACAAACCTTCCATGTATGCAGTAGTTAACCCATTGTTGGTCCAATCTACCTGTGAAGCAAGGGTTCGAAACTGTATAGCATAGTCAGCCACAGACCTAGAACCCTGTTTAATTCTCATTAATGCTCTTGCGGCATTTTTTGACCTTTTCGTTGTGTCAAAAGTTCTACGAAAACAGAAAACTGTTGAAATCATGCACCATTAGCCTCCCAAATAGGATTTGCCCACTCAAGTGCTTTATCGGTCAGTTGGTGCATAAGGAATCCCACTTTAGACCTTTCTGTGGAATTCTATTTGATTAATGAAACCTCTGCATGTCTTAGGGTCCCCTCCATACCTAGGAGGAGGTGTTAAATGGGCCGAAGTATTAGGCAAAGCAGATACCTCAGGAAGAAGAGGTGTAGGAGGGTTAGGTGTGGTTGCTGGAATAGTTCTAGATAAGAACGTCTGGAGAGCCTGGGCTATCTGATCCATACGGTGATCCTGCTCTACAAATCTAGCCTCATGGGATGCCATCTGCTGAGCTAAATCTGCGAGGTCCATGGCACTATTGTAATGTAACAAAAATATTCCCCAACACGCAGGATTCAGCTAAACAGAAGACAACACAGAGGGGAGATACGTCTACCGGACCTTAGAGTGGCCGGACTCGACGTATATAGGAGAAGTACAGAGTCAGGAACGATCCGAGGTCAAGGGCACAAAGAGACAGCGTAAACTAGGACTAGCCGGGGTCTGGTACACAGTAAACAGCAAGCCGGCAAACAGAACAGATAAGATTAAAGACATAACGTAGTCAGAAAACAAAGCAAAGGGCAAGTATGAAGGAACACAACTGAATACAACAAGCGCTAAAGGGAACTGAAACAGAAACCACGATAGGGCAAGGAACTAAGGGAAAAAGGTGAGTATATATAACTAAACACCTATTTTGATTGGCCCCTGTCATATCCACGCCCCCAAAAGGTAAGTGTATGGGGAGTGTGGAATGACAGGGACCAATGGGAGGCCTTTTCCAATTTAGGCTCCCACTGTCCCTTTAAGAGCGCGCCCGAGACCCGCGGCGCGCTCTTAAAGTCAGGCGGGACACAAGACCGCTTCTTGCGGTCACTGCCCGCCTTCTTGTTCCAGCCGTCGGATGAGCCGCACGCGGCTCGTGCAGCAGCAGGATCGCGCGCGGCTCGAACAGAGGACCCCGTCCGGCCCCTGGAAAGGGTAAGTACCGCTACACCTGGTACAGAAGGAAAAACTATGCTTTCCGTAATCTTCCGTAATCATCTTCATGCATGACAATGCACCATCTCATGCTGCAAAGAATACCTCTGCATCAATGGCTGCTATGGGGATAAAAGGAGAGAAAGTCATGGTGTGGCCTCCATCCTCCCCTGACCTCAATCCTATTGAGAACCTTTGGAGCATCCTCATACAAAAGATCTATGAGGGTGGGAGCAGAGGCGCTCTCTAATTAGGCAGTTTAGGCGGCCGCCTAAGGCCTCGCGCTGGCTGGGGCCTCGCGGCCACCTAAACCACCTGTGGGCAGACTGTGTCGGGTCCTCAGTCAGTGACCGAGGACCTGAAACCAGGAGGGGGCCCGGCAGCTTGCCCGGTATGCCGCAGGGTGCAAGGCCCCTCCTGGCTGCCCAGCCAGCCACCGCAGACACCGGTCTGCAGCTCCGCAGTGAGCAGACCTGCAGACCATGTGTCTTGCGAGAACTGGCCAATCAGAGCGTTGCCGCGGGTTACCACGGCAACGCTCTGATGGTCTCGCGAGATTACACGGTCTGCAGCTCTGCAGAGCTGCAGACTGGAAGCAATGGCCACCGGACCACCAGGGAGCACACTGGACCACCAGGGAAGAAAAGGTAGGTTCTCTCTCACCTCCCTCACCATCACCCCCCCACCACCTCAGCCTCACCACCCCCACCACCCTCAGCATCACCCACCACCATCCTCAGCCTCACCCCCCCACCACCCTCAGCCCCACCACCCTCAGCCGCATCACCCCCACCACCCTCAGCATCACCCCCCCACCCCTCTCAGTCTCTCCTCCCCACACCACCCTCAGCCTCACCACCCCCACCACCAACCTTAGCCTCACCCCCCACACCACCGTCAGCCTCTCCTCCCCACACCACCCCAGCATCACCCTCCACACCACCCTTAGCATCTCCCCCCCACCCCCTCAACATCATCCCCCACACCACCCTCAGCATCACCCCCACCACCCTCAGCATAGCCCCCCTCACCACCATCAGCATCACCCCCCACCCCCCTCAGCCTCTCCTCCCCACACCACCCTCAGCATCACCCCCCTCACCATCACCCCCCACCACCCTCAGCATCACCCTCCCTCACCATCACCCACCCTCAGCATCACCCCCCACCACCCTCAGCATCACCCCCTCACCATCACCCCCACCCCCTCAGCATCACCCCCATCACCCTCAGCATCCTCAGCACCCTCACCACCCTCAGTTTCACCCCCCACACCACCCTCAGCATCACCCCCCACACCACCTTCAACATCACCCCCTCTCACCATCACCTGCCTCTCCCTCTCACCATCACCCCCCCCCCCCCCATACACACAACACACTTCAAGCAGCTACCCCATACACATAGGGTCTCAGACAAAAACACAAACATCTTAGAAAAGCGGTAAACCACCATAAGAATGGTGGTCTAGGAATCTAGGAAGTTCCACAATGAAATCCATGGACAAATGGGACCATGGAACACTAGGTACAGGAAGTGGGTGCAACAACCCATAAGGAAGCTTATCAGGGACCCGTGAAACTGCACAAACTGAACAGACCTGCACACATTACTTAACATCACTTCTGAGAGAATCCCACCAAAATGATCTCGTGATCGCAGATATGGATTTATTGATGCCTGGGTGTCCAGCAGTCACGTTGTTGTGGAACACCCTCATGACATTCTCTCTTTCAACCAATGAAATAAATAAATTATCTAGTGGTTTATTGCATGGTGCCTGAGACTGAGCTTCCATGATAGCACCAAGCAAAGGAGAAGATAATGAAAGAACAGTGGAAGCCATGATACACTAAGGTGGCACAATAGGGGATGTCTCGTGTTCCTGTACAGACTCAGTATCAAACTGTCTAGATAAGGTGTCCGCCTTCACGTTCTTGGGACCAGGTCTGTAAGTTATAAGAAAGTTAAATCGAGACAGAAACAAAGACCATTTAGCCTGTCTAGAAGACATTCGTTTAGCATCCCCTATATAAGCCAAATTCTTATGGTCAGTAATGATCAAAAGGGGATACTTGGAACCTTCCAAAAGATGTCACCACTCTTTAAGCGCTAGGATAATGGCCAACAATTCTCTGTTGCCAATATCATTATTACGCTCCGCAGACGACAATTTTTTAGAGAAGTACCCACAGGGATGCAAAGGGGTATCCTGACTCTCCCTATGAGAAAGAACAGCCCCTACCCCAGTTTCGGAGGCATCAACCTTCAGTATGAAGGGTTTGCTGGTGTCAAGATGTATCAATATGTCAGCAGAAGCAAACCTTTGTTTAAGAAATTCAAAAGCTTCTCTAGCTTCCTTAGACCATATCATACAACTAGCCCCCTTACGTGTCATATTGGTGATGGGGGCTATCACAGAAGAGAAACCCTTGATAAATATCCTGTAATAGTTAGCAAACCCAATCAATCTTTGGATGACCTTTAGTCCGCTAGGCAATGGCCAATGTATAACAGCCTCTAGTTTCTTAGGGTCCATCTGAAAACCAGAGGCAGAAATGTTATACTCCAAAAACTGTACCTCAGTTTGATCAAACAAGCAATTTTCCAGTTTGCAATAAAGTTTATTCTCTAGTAAAGTCTGCAAGACTTCTTTGACATGTTTGTGGTGGGTTTGAAGGTCAGGGGATTAAATAAGGATATCATCCAGGTAAACCAGGACAAATGAATAGATATAGTCCCTGAGTACATCATTAATAAAGTCCTGAAATACGGCTGGTGCATTGCATAGCCCGAAGGGCATAACAAGGTACTCATAGTGCCCACTTCTAGTATTAAATGCAGTTTTCCACTCATGATTTTCTTTAATCCTTACCAAATTGTATGCACACCTGAGGTCAAGTTTAGTAAAGATCCTAGCACCCTGGAGTCTGTCAAACAATTCGGAAATGAGGGGAATGGGATAGGCATTCTTAACAGTAATCTTGTTTAATGCTCTGTAGTTCACCACCATCAGCATCACCCCCCACCCCCCTCAGCCTCTCCTCCCCACACCACCCTCAGCATCACCCCCCTCACCATCACCCCCCACCACCCTCAGCATCACACTCCCTCACCATCACCCACCCTCAGCATCACCCCCACCACCCTCAGCATCACCCCCTCAGCATCACCCCCACCCCCTCAGCATCACCCCCACCACCCTCAGCATCACTCCCCTCACCACCCTCAGTTTCACCACCCTCAGCATCACCCCCCTCACCACCCTCAGCATCACCCCCCACACCACCCTCAGCATCACCCCACACCACCCTCAGCATAACCACCCCACACCACCCTCAGCATCACCCCCACACCACCCTCAGCACCACCCCCTCACCACCCTCAGCATCACCGCCCCCACCACTCTCAGCATCACCCCCCACACCACCCTCAGCATCACCCCTCCACCACCCTCAGCATCACCCCCCTCACCACCCTCAGCATCACCGCCCCACACCACCCTCAGCATCACCCCCTCACCAACCTCAGCATCACCCCCACACCACCCTCAGCATCACCACCCTCAGCATCACCGCTCCACCACCCTCAGCATCACCCCCCTCACCACCCTCAGCATAATCCCACCACCACCCTCAGCATCACCCCCCCACCACCCTCAGCATCACCCCCACACCACCCTCAGCATCACCCTCTCCCACCACCCTCAGCATCACCCTCCCTCACCACCCTCAGCATCACCCCCCACCACCCTCAACATCACCCCCCACCACCCTCATCACCCTTAGCATCACCCCCACACCACCCTCAGCATCACCCCCTTCATCACCCTCAGCATCACCCCCCACCACCCTCAGCATCACCCCCTCACCACCCTCACCATCACCCCCCTCACCATCAACCGCCCTACCTCATCATCAACCGCCCTTCCTCACATTCAAGATTAACCCCCTCCCTCACAATCACCCTCTTCTTCTCACATCACCCCCCTCCTTCTCACATCACCCCCTCCTTCTCACATCACCCCCCTCCCTCTCACATCACCCCCTCCTTCTCACTTCACCCCCTCCTTCTCACATCACCCCCCCTTCTCACATCACCCCCCTCCTTCTCACCATCACCCCCCTCTCCCTATCACCATCCCCCCTCTCCCTCTCACCACCACCCCCTATCCCTCTCACCATCACCTCCCTCTCACCATCACCCCCACACCATCACCTCCCTGTCACCATCACCCCCTCTCACCATCACCCGCCTCTCCCTCTCACCATCACCCCCCCATACACACAACACACTTCAAGCAGCTACCCCATACACATAGGGTCTCAGACAAAAACACATCTTAGAAAAGCGGTAAACCACCATAAGAATGGTGGTCTAGGAATCTAGGAAGTTCCACAATGAAATCCATGGACAAATGGGACCATGGAACACTAGGTACGGGAAGTGGGTGCAACAACCCATAAGGAAGCTTATCAGGGACCCGTGAAACTGCACAAACTGAACAGGCCTGCACACATTACTTAACATCACTTCTGAGAGAATCCCACCAAAATTATCTCGTGATCGCAGATATGGATTTATTGATGCCTGGGTGTCCAGCAGTCACGTTGTTGTGGAACACCCTCATGACATTCTCTCTTTCAACCAATGAAATAAATAAATTATCTAGTGGTTTATTGCATGGTGCCTGAGACTGAGCTTCCATGATAGCACCAAGCAAAGGAGAAGATAATGAAAGAACAGTGGAAGCCATGATACACTAAGGTGGCACAATAGGGGATGTCTCGTGTTCCTGTACAGACTCAGTATCAAACTGTCTAGATAAGGTGTCCGCCTTCACGTTCTTGGGACCAGGTCTGTAAGTTATAAGAAAGTTAAAGCGAGACAGAAACAAAGACCATTTAGCCTGTCTAGAAGACATTCGTTTAGCATCCCCTATATAAGCCAAATTCTTATGGTCAGTAATGATCAAAAGGGGATCCTTGGAACCTTCCAAAAGATGTCACCACTCTTTAAGCGCTAGGATAATGGCCAACAATTCTCTGTTGCCAATATCATAATTACGCTCAGCAGACGACAGTTTTTTAGAGAAGTACCCACAGGGATGCAAAGGGGTATCCTGACTCTCCCTATGAGAAAGAACAGCCCCTACCCCAGTTTCGGAGGCATCAACCTTCAGTATGAAGGGTTTGCTGGTGTCAAGATGTATCAATATGTCAGCAGAAGCAAACCTTTGTTTAAGAAATTCAAAAGCTTCTCTAGCTTCCTTAGACCATATCATACAACTAGCCCCCTTACGTGTCATATTGGTGATGGGGGCTATCACAGAAGAGAAACCCTTGATAAATATCCTGTAATAGTTAGCAAACCCAATCAATCTTTGGATGACCTTTAGTCCGCTAGGCAATGGCCAATGTATAACAGCCTCTAGTTTCTTAGGGTCCATCTGAAAACCAGAGGCAGAAATGTTATACTCCAAAAACTGTACCTCAGTTTGATCAAACAAGCAATTTTCCAGTTTGCAATAAAGTTTATTCTCTAGTAAAGTCTGCAAGACTTCTTTGACATGTTTGTGGTGGGTTTGAAGGTCAGGGGATTAAATAAGGATATCATCCAGGTAAACCAGGACAAATGAATAGATATAGTCCCTGAGTACATCATTAATAAAGTCCTGAAATACGTCTGGTGCATTGCATAGCCCGAAGGGCATAACAAGGTACTCATAGTGCCCACTTCTAGTATTAAATGCAGTTTTCCACTCACGATTTTCTTGAATCCTTACCAAATTGTATGCACACCTGAGGTCAAGTTTAGTAAAGATCCTAGCACCCTGGAGTCTGTCAAACAATTCGGAAATGAGGGGAATGGGATAGGCATTCTTAACAGTAATCTTGTTTAATGCTCTGTAGTTAATGCATGGACGTAACTCTCCATCTTTCTTCTCTACAAAAAAAGAAGCCTGCACCGTATGTGGCCCTTACTTAGGGAGTCTTTGATGTTTTCTTCCATTATTCTACTCTCCTGTGGCGATAAGGCATATACTGCTCCTTTAGGTGGCGTAGGATATTCAACCAGATATTACAATTAAACAGCCAACACCATAGTTCTTACCAGAGAGAAAACTTTACTTAGAATCTGCCCAGTTAGATATTACAGAAGAAGAATGTTACAGAGTTATAGTATTACAGAGTTACAATACATTCATAACACTCATACATTCCATCTATCTAATAATATCTGTTGTATTGTGTATGTGCTGTGAGATGTTGTGTGCAGCGTTTGTGTCTTACCAACCTAGTCTAATGTGATGTCAGTATATTCTATTTTTAAAGGAATTTGCTCCCATGTTGTAAATAGCCACTTCCTCAGCTCAATTGATAGATCTAATTTTCCTCACTGCTAGAGGTTTTAAATGAATCAGGCTTTTGCTCAGATAAGTCTTACTACCGGACTTCCGGGGGGCGGTTTAAGGCAGGGGTCCTCAAACTTTTTAAACAGGGGGCCAGTTCACTGTCCCTCAGACACTGTTGGGGGCTGGACTATAGTTTGAAAAAAATTTGAACGAATTCCTATACATACTGAAATAGACACATAGACATATACAGATATATTCAGACACACAGACACATACTAACATACATACAGACACAAACACGCATAAGGACATACATACACACACAAATACATACATACTGACATACATATATACTGACAGACATACATACATACTGTCATACATAGACAGACAGACATATACATACACATACATACATACAGACATACATACACATACATACATACTTAAATACATACAGACATGCACATACTGACATACATACATATAGATACATACAAACATATACATACTGACACACATACAAACACATACATGCACACAGACAGACAGACACACACACAGACAGACACATACTGACATACAAACAAACTGAAATACATACATACATTCTGAAATACATACACACAGACATACATACAAACACATACATACATATACATACCTACAAACACATACTGACATACATACACATACACACACACACACATACATACATACTGAAATACATACATACATACATACAAACATACTGAAATACATACACACAGACAGACATACATACATACACACACTGACATACATACATACATACAGACATACATACAGATGGACACATACTGACATACATACACACAGACACACACACACACACACACACAGACAGACACATACTGACATACATACATACATAATGAAATACATACATACTGAAATACATACACACAGACAGACATACATACAAACACATACATACACACATACAAACAAATACTGACATACATACACATACATGCACACACACACAGACATACATACTGAAATACATGTACATACATACATACTGAAATCCATACACACATACTGACATACATACATACACTGACATACAGACATACATACAGATAGACACATACTGACAGACATACATACAAACACATACATACATACAAACACATACTGACATACATACATACAAACACATACTGACATACAGACATACTGAAAACATACACACAGACATCCATACAAAAACATACATACATACAAACACATACTGACATAGATACTGAAATACACACACACAGACAGACATACATACATACACACATAAAAGATAAAACAACAGAAAGGACACAGTGGCGCTAATCTTCATAAAATCTGGTGCAGCTAAAATTACCCAAGCGTAATGTCACCGTTTACACTTAAAATGTGATATAGTCAGAAAACAAGGTGATTTGCGCACACAGAAAAGAATATGTGAATTTTACCTTATACATAGAATATTCTCAGGTAATCACACTACAGATAGTTTGTAACACCTATATACAGATAAATAAAATACACATAGTGTAAACTGTATAAAAACAAATCGTGTTATAAAAGAGAATATTTCTTCAAACTCACAATTTTCAGAGCCCATTCAAAGTTGGCTCTAAACTTATAGCGCTTGTCATCTCATCCTTGAGACATTCAGCAGTGGTAAGATATATACATCCTCAGGAACTTAGGTCTGGTAAATTGCAGCAAAAATCCAAAGTCCAGGGCAGGTATGTATAAGAAGTTTTATTGAGAAATTATTTTAAAATAAAAGTGTATATATATACAAATAAAAATCCCGAACCAGCACAACGCGTTTCAACCTCTTAATAGGTCTTTCTCAAGTGCATATAATTTCGTACTGAGCCTTGAAGCCCTTAAATATACACGACAATCACATAATATAATAAATAATAATATAAACATGTGGAAGATTCCCACCCATATCCAAATATGGTCATAGCCAACCCCAAAATGGCCGCACTTCCGACTATGTGCTTATGTCGTCACTACAGGATATGACGTTACGGCAATAGAACCGGAGGATTGGCAAACTAGAATTATATGGTTTACTGTGATGTCGGAAATATTGGGGAGGGCTGGAGACACAAGCACATAGTAACCTGTGCTTATTATACATTATCCCCCCATAGCCAGTAACCTGTGTTTATTATTATATTAGTGAATAATATAATATATATGTTCAGAAATATATTAGTAATATATGTAAATCGGGTTCATGCAAAGAGGGTGAAAAGGTATTAAAGAAAAACACACTTATTGCATCAAATTTACAAAGCCAAACTTTTAAAAGCTTTCCTCATTTCTTTCTCGGGATGAGGAATATATCGGTTGTAGACTGAGGATTTCCATCTGCCCAATCTTTTAATAATATGCACTGGAGTGTCAGTGTTGAAGGAGACCGAAGCTGCCCCTATTCTAAATGAAAGACCCGAGACATGGATACAACCCAATCTTAGGAGTAGTGTTCTGATGCAGAAGATGAATTTAGCCGTAGTCAGATGGATTCAGTGAGAGTAGTGGTGAAATGTGTGTGGCATGACTGAGTGTGGGTAAGTAAGAGTCAAGTATTTTAACTGGGCACTAGTTCTAGGTGAGATAAAGTGGTATAGCGGATGGATGAGCGGTGGGTGGGGGCCCTAAATTAAAATAAGGGGAGTGGACCTAATGTCCTCCCCCTTGTACCCCACCCCTGAGCGGTGGGTGGGGGCCCTAAATACTAATTAGGGGGTCCTAATGTCCTACACCCAGGCCCCCACCCCTGAGCGGCGGGAGGGGGCCCTAAATAAAAAAATTAACCCCCCCTCACCCCAAAATTAACCCCTACCTACCCACCTCACCCTAAAATAATGAGGGGGGACCATTTAACTAAGTACCTGAAAAAAAGAAAATAAGACTTACCATTTGATGTTTTCTTTCTTCTAAAATCTTATTTTTCAGCCCCCAAAAAGGCCAAATAAAAAGCCATAATAATCCACCAATCAGAGAGTTATGAGTCAAATTACACAGCGTGGGAAAATTCCAAAGAACTTTCCCACGCTGTGTAAAATGGCACAGAGCACTCTGATTGGTGAATTTTAAGACAACCAATCAGAGTGCTGTGACAGGTAAATGAAGAGACTTACCTGAAGTGCCGAATTGCTTTTTATTTTTTTATTTAGGGCCCTCACACAACTCAGCGGTTGGGGCCAGTGGGGAGGACATTAGGTCCCCCCCTCATTCTAATTTAGGGCCCCCTCCCACTGCTCAGGGGATGGGGCCAGGGGGGAGGAAATTAGGTCCCCCCTCATTCTAATTTAGGGCCCCCACCCACCGCTCAAGGGTGGGGGCCGGGGGAGGACATTAGGTGCCCCTCCCCTAATTAGTATTTAGGGCCCCCACCCACCGCTCAGGGGTGGGGGCCAGGGGGGAGGACATTAAGTACCGTGGGAATTAGGAAGTTATCTACCAAGCGGCTGCAAGAGAAGTTCCGAAGTTCTGAAGTGCCGAAGTTAACGAAGTGCCGAAGTCCTGAATTTCGGAATGCCGAACCGAACCGAAATTTTTTCCCATGCACATGCCTAGTATTTTAGTTTTTTTTTCTGCTGTTTATTGCCATGCATTTTACATGCTCCTCTTGCATTTATTTTCTAGCGCTCCACTAGTCAATGTATCTGTATTCTGCTTGTGCAATTTATTTTTGATTAGTCGTAGGCAATTTAGCATATTTTATCAGTTTCTTGTATTCATAATCATATGTCTTTGGACTTACTGTCTGTTTTGTCTTTTTGCACGCTAACTAAAACAAAAATAAGTGCTTGACGTAGTTGGATAAACTTATTGTAAATCTATATTTCAATAATATGTTTTACCAGCTTGTAAACTTACATTTGCACTGCAAAAATAAAGAATATTTTAAAAAAAAAATGTACTTAGAATGTGCGCACGCACGCACGCACACAAACAAAAACAGTTTTACATTTGACTTTTATTTAACATTTTCTTCTTTATTCGGTTTGTTTCCTCCATTTACTGCATGGATATTTAATATTTGTTCGGTAGTTTGAACTACCGAACACCGACCACCCTCCTGGCTCATTAAGTTCAAAAGAACTGACTATTAAGTGCTCCCTGGGCGGCCGCTGTTCGTATAACCGAACGCCACGTGGAATAGAAAACAGCAGCCATCTTGTTCGCACGAGGGGAGTCAGCGGGACTTGGTCGTCGAGTGTCTGGAACTAAAATCGAACAGCCAGAAGAGCGCCATTCGGTAGTTTTGTTCGTACGGACAAGGGGAGCAATCGCTCCTATGAGCCAGGAGGATCCATTCGGTACTTTTTAGTTTTTTTTTTGTTTTTTTTTTTAATTCTTTATTTTTGTTGCGCAAAGGTGAACAAACAATTATGTCATGCCACGACAGCTGTTGACACAAGCAGTTTAGTACATAGTTGACATATGAAGTGGATGACAGATAAAACTTGCACAATTTTTTAAAAGGTGTAATGTGGAGCAAGGGGAAACATTGTGTAATTATACAGTATGTAGGTAGTAGAGTAGCTTAGCGGCAGTCACCGCTGTTCAGTATGAGCTGCACGCAGTATAGTAATAGATCCTTAGCTAGGTAGGCTATTTGAGGAGCACGTTACTGTATGTCAAACTAAGGTTTGTCAAAGTTAAAGCATTGCTTATATCCATTCTGCATACAAGAAACATAGCAAATGAACTAACGCCATAACAGTTAAGCAGGCTTTTTGTGTAGCGTTCATGGCGGTTTAAGTGGAACAAGAAGCGGAGTGAGGTTTTTTTTTGTACGTTAAATACGCAAGAGTATGCCTAGTCAAGCGTAGTAAGGAAGGGTAACAGTAAAACTATTCATTTTGTTTAAAACAAGTTAACATGAGTTGAGACCTTAATAGTTTGTTGGTCGTATAATGTTACAGGAGATAACTATATGCTAGGCAAACCCGTCGTGTGGCAAGCAGTTATTTGTTAGGCCGGCTTTTCCAGCTTAAAATAGTTAAGCTAAATTGATAGATCACGCTGAGAGCAGTTATATGCTAGGCAGACATATCCTGATGTACACGGTTATATGCTAGGCAGATACATCTTGATATAAGCGGTTATATGCTAGGCAGACACATCCTGATATAGACCGTTGTATGCTAGGCAGACACATTCTGATATTAACAGTTATATGCTAGGCAGACATATCCTGATGTACACAGTTATATGCTAGGCAGATGCATCCTGATATAAACAGTTATATGCTAGTTATATGCTAGGCAGACATATCCTGGTGAGAACAGTTACATGGAAAAAACAGTTATATGCTAGGCAGGCACAACATGTTAAAAGCAGTCATATGCTATGCAGGCAAATTAGCCAGCATGAACTGTGGTGTGTAGGTTATCAAGCCTAAGAACCGAAAAAAAGTGTGTGTCGGCTGTCAGTTCTGCTGGGATAATTATATGAAAAGGAAAATGAAAATAAAGATAATAGGAAACAATCAGGGCTCAAAAGAAAAACAATATTTGGACCTTAGACATTAGTCCCAGTGAGTTTCAGCTCAGCTTAGCCTATGCCCTCGAGGGGCAGAGCATAGTCCAGTCTTTGGGAAAGATGTCCTGCGCTTCCAGGTTTCAGAGTGGGTTGTAGGGGAAAGCCACTCACCGGGGTCGATGCCTCCACCCCTACCTCTGGTGCGACGACTGGTCTAAGGGTCGAAAATGCCCGCTGGTGTGGCGCCCGCTGTTGATGTGGAGTGTGCCGCTTTACTCGCCGCCATTTTGGGGCCTTCCTCCGCGCTGGGGCCATGGGCTGCTGCTGCAGCGTTGTAATCCGCTTGAGAAGGGAGTGTTTTGTCGGCTGCTGCGGTGCCTTTCGGTGCGTCGGTTGTTGCTTCGGGATGATTTCCCTGTTGGCTTTCTGCCCAGGCGGACCGTGTGTGTGCAGGCTGGATGCTGGGTGTGCAGCTGTACCTGGCGGGGCCCCATGCACCCCTTCTCCCGCTTGCCTCCGTCCGCTCCTCTGTCCCCCAGCCCCCTGTGTTGTGCGTAGTTCCATCTGCTCCCAAAATCGAGTGAAGATCTCGTCGAGGTGTAGCAGCATGCGATCAATCGTGGCGCAGCAATCTGGCTTGGCCTGCCTCGTGTCGCTGGTGGAGAGTGTATCCGCCATTTTTGAGGAGGAATGCCGTGTGACAGCCTCCCGCAGTCTCGGCTGCCCGTTGTCCATAAGGTGAAGTGCCTTTGCTTTATGTGGTCCGGGATGACCCGCCGGATCGGGGGGGGGGGGGGTGTGCTGCTCAGGGTGCCCACCTTCTGCTTGAGGTCCCAGAGAGCGGCCGCCTCTCTCGGGCTCAGCCCTTGGTAGGCCGCAAGCCTCGTTTGGTCGGTCCGGTGTCGTAGAGGTTCGGGAGAGGTACCGTCTGGTGCAGCAGCCTCCCCCTGGTTGAATTTTAATAAGCTGCGGCCCGTAGGTGCCAATTTCTGGGTGAAACACCCCGTTTTTCGTCCCCAGACATGGGAGCTTGTGCTGAACACGTCTGGGCTGCTTGGTTGCCAGGCTCCGCCCCCCCTTTTTAGTTTTTTACCTTTTTCTTAATTGACCGACCGCACACACTGAATTCGTGGAACTGTTTTGGGCAGGAGCCTCGTGTGTGGTCGGTAAAACATGACTTCCATACTTTTTAAGAACCCCTGAACCAATCTGGGTGAAATTTGGATATGTTTGTCCCCCAGATCGGGGCTATCAGGGGATATGTAATTTGTGGGGATACCTTGTGGGGAAAGGGGTGTTCCAACTTTTGGGAAAATTGTATGCCCTCTGCCTGGAGATAATTGATTTATTCCTTAACTTATCTCAATATCTCCCAGGCAGAGGGAAGGCGTATATTACTGTAAAACTGTATGATGATTGGCTAATGTCTTTGTTTGCTGTGGGAGGTCCTCTTGCAGGAGGATTTCTCATAAAAGTCAGTGTGTTTTCAATAAACTTCCTTCCTGTTACACCCTTCATGAAGTCTAGGCTCATGTTTGGGGAATATTCTATTTGCTGGGGAGAATCGTCTTGGAAGCTGCATTCATCTACACTATTCCTCTACTCCCTGCTTCAGCTATAATCACTTATGCTCAGCTGTTGGGAAAGGAATAGAAGACCGCAGTACCATAACCACTGCAGGTCTTAACAAAGGCTACTTAAAGTCACCTGTAAAAGACAGGTGATATTAAGTAGCCATGTAAGATTAAAAACTGTATTTTGTGTGTGTATGCGCACGCTGTTCCTTAATTTGTAACTTGTATATATTTTGGTCTCTACAGCAGCACCACCACTAAGAAATGCATGTTGTGTGTGTGTGCGCCCCCAATTCCCTTTTTCTGTGTGTATTTTGGAATCCAAACCAGATACCATTTGGGTTGAGCACCCCACCAATTCACTATTGGTGCCCCTTTGGATGTGATCACAGCATAAATTTGAGCAGTCTCAGGAAGCAGTTTAAGCAGTAATTATTTCAGCAGTTAGCATGTTCATCTCCCATATTAAAATGAGTGCAGGACCCACCGATATTGAGGTACTGTAACATAGTGGTGTGCTTAACACAATATGGCCATATGGTGTAACTGAATCCCCATATTTGTTTGCTAATGTCAGGGTATTTATATCAGGAGACATTTTGTGCTATGATAGAAATTAAAATGTATATTGTCTGAATCATTCTGAACAGAGCAGACTCCATTTTGTTATCTTCAAGCTAACAAAAGACACAAGATTTCTATCCTTTCTGTAAAACTAACCACTTTGCCAGAGCTAAAGGAATGCATAGTATATACAAACCTGTTGATAAGAAGTGATAACGGGGGATGGACAGACTGTCTAGATGCTAATGGAATATAATCAATTCTAAACCCAGACATTTATGACAGAGAAGATTAAATAATTTAATTTTACTTTCGATATTGTATAAGATTCCCATTGTAAGAGAAAGGTGAAACTTAGTTTACGAACTGTCATATTAGAAATTATAGCAGAATTTGCCAGACACATAGTCTCAAGAAAGCCCAAAGAAACTCTTGAACTGACAGAAAACTTAAGTTATAGACAACTATAAAGATAAGGTAAATGACGTCAAAATAGCCACCAGGAAAAGTTAACTCTTTCCTGGATAGGAATGTTTAGTGGGACGAGACTGCCCTCCATAGACCAAATACTAATTGCTATCTGTAAGGTAACCACACCTCCAGTTTTCTATTGGTCTATCACCTAGTGACGAACAGAGAATTTTTCCCTTTAAAAGTTAAGACAAAGGGAAAAGAGAGGATGTATGCAGAGGAAGCAGTTGGAAGCAGGCTAAGTCAGGAGACAGAGAAAGAGACCCATGACATTCAGTTCCTGAGACTACTAATCTGATGAAAATATCTACTCAACTGGTAATTATACTGGTTTCATTTAATTAATCTAAATTAATTAAAATTTTCTAATAGCATGATATATGACTGGATAAATCACGATCGGATTTCGATATTTAGAAATCTTAGTTACTAAAGAATATATAATTACCGTATATACTCGAGTATAAGCCGACCCGAATATAAGCCGAGGCCCCTAATTTTTCCCCAAAAAACTGGGAAAACTTATTGACTCGAGTATAAGACTAGGGTGGGAAATGCAGCAGCTACTGGTAAATTTCTAAATAAAATTAGATCCTAAAAAAAATATATTAATTGAATATTTATTTACAGTGTGTGTATAAAGAATGCAGTGTGTGTGTATGAGTGCAGCGTGTGTATGAGTGCAGCGTGTGTATGAGTGCAGCGTGTGTATGAGTGCAGTGTGTGTGTGTATGAGTGCAGTGTGTGTGTGTATGAATGCAGTGTGTATGTGTATGAATGCAGTGTGTGTGTGTATGAGTGCAGTGTGTGTATGAATGCAGTGTGTGCAGGGCCGGTGCAAGGATATTTGCCCCCCCCCCCATATGTCCTGACCTCCCCTCCTCCTCCCTCAGTGGTCCTTACCTCCCCACCCCCGTGTTCCTTCACCCCCCTCCCCCAGTGGTCCTGACTCACCCCTCCCCTAGTGGTCCTTACCCTCCCCTCCCCTAGTGGTCCTTACTTCCCCCTCCCCTCCCCTCCCCTAGTGGTCCTTATCCCCCCCTCCCTCCCATAGTGGTCCTTATCCCCCCCTCCCTCCCATAGTGTTCCTTTTCTCCCCCCCTCCCTCCCATAGTGGTCCTTATCCCACCCCCTCCCTCCCATAGTGGTCCTTATCCCCCCCTCCCTCCCATAGCGGTCCTTATACCCCCCTCCCTCCCATAGTGGTCCTTATACCCCCCCTCCCTCCCATAGTGGTCCTTATCCCCCCCCCTCCCTCCCATAGTGGTCCTTATCCCCCCCCTCCCTCCCATAGTGGTCCTTATCCCCCCCTCCCTCCCATAGTGGTCCTTATCCCCCCCTCCCTCCCATAGTGGTCCTTATCCCCCCCCTCTCTCTCATAGCGGTCCTTATACCCCCCCTCCCTCCCATAGTGGTCCTTATCCCACCCCCCTCCCTCCCATAGTGGTCATTATCCCCCCCTCCCTCCCATAGTGGTCCTTATACCCCCCTCCCTCCCATAGTGGTCCTTATCCCACCCCCTCCCTCCCATAGTGGTCCTTATACCCCCCCTCCCTCCCATAGCGGTCCTTATACCCCCCCTCCCTCCCATAGTGGTCCTTATCCCACCCCCTCCCTCCCATAGTGGTCCTTATCCCCCCCCCTCCCTCCCATAGTGGTCCTTATCCCCCCCTCCCTCCCATAGCGGTCCTTATACCCCCCTCCCTCCCATAGTGGTCCTTATCCCACCCCCTCCCTCCCATAGTGGTCCTTATACCCCCCCCTCCCACAGTGGTCCTTATACCCCCTTTTTTTTTATTATTATTTTTTTTTATTATTTCGTATTTTATTTTATTTTTATTTATTTTTCGTCCCCCCTCCCTACTTGATACATGGCAGGGAGGGGGGCTCTCCTTCCCTGGTGGTCCAGTGGTAGTTCAGTGGGGGGGAGAGGGGGGCTGGCAGAGCTGTAACTTACCTGTTCTGCAGCTCCTGTCAGCTCTCTCCTCCTCTGCGCCGTCCGTGCAGCTTCTTCTATCAGCTCACACTGTAAGTCTCGCGAGAGCCGCGGCTCTCGCGAGACTTACACTGGGAGCTGACCGAGGTGCTGAACGGACGGCGCGGAGGAGGAGAGAGCTGACAGGAGCTGCAGAACAGGTAAGTTACAGCTCTGCCAGCCCCCCTCTCCCCCAGTCTGTATTATGGCAATGCAAATTGCCATAATACAGACTCTGACTCGAGTATAAGCCGAGTTGGGGTTTTTCAGCCCAAAAAATGGGCTGAAAAACTCGGCTTATACTCGAGTATATACGGTAAGCATTCTATTCTGCAGATAGAAAAGATTCATTATCTGCATCACATGTTAGCATATCGTGATATTTATCCAGGTGTATTGATTTGCTCTAAAATAAGATAAAATATCTGTTTAGGCAAGTTAAAATTCTGCTTATAGAACATGGTAGATTACTCTTATTGGATGGTTCTAGGAAATGACTAATGAGCTGGTTTAAATATTATTTTATTTAAAATTACATGAGAATAGGTCTTAGTTACCTAGGAGGTCTAGCCAGCATTGAAAGGGTTATTCTAACTGTCAGCTAAAGTTTTATGGCCTTAAGCTGCAAGCTGTGTGTGTGTGTAAGTTTCACTTGCTTTTCTTTCTGTGAACTACCGTCATAAATCATTGTTAGCCAGTGGAATGTATTGCCATTGTATTGCATACTCATGTTATACTGAATATTCATTGATTATTGTCACGCATGTTACATATTATTATTATTTAAATTGTCACAATAAATTATATCTATTTTTATAACAAATTGTGATTTTATTTATATGGAATACATTTCACTTACACGATAACGATAGTGGGCAATTCTCAACTGTTTACTATTATTATCCCATAAATATCCCCACACTAAGATAGGTGATTTTAAGTAACCATGTAAGATTTAAAACTGTACTTAAAAAAAAAATAAAAAAATGTGTGTTCGCTGTTCTTTAATCAGTATTTTGTATAAGTTTTGGTCTTTACGACCGAAACCACTACTGAGAAATACATGTTCTGGGTGTGCCCCTAATTCCTTTTTTTCTGATCTTGTAAGTAATTTATTCTTCCATGGACGCTTCTCTGGTCCCATCCACCCAAACTTTAAAAAGAGCAAAAAGCAAACTTCTGTCCGAAATTTTTCAAGCTGCCTGCAAATCATTAACTAAGGGCAGGCAGAATAAGATGGCTCCCCTGATTTCAACAAACCATGGGATTCCTAAATTGATTTTAATTTAAATTTTAGTAATCAACTTACATAAACCGCTCTGTTCAAGGTTCTTAGAGAGGCTCATAATTCCCCTTCATTGTGCCTCTACCTCCGTCCTCTTCCTTAAAGGAACACTAAAGGGTCAGGAACACAAACATATTCCTGACCCTATAGTGTTAAAACAAAAAAAAAAGTGTGCATGTATATGTGCATTAATGTTTTATCTGTTGACCGTGTGGTTCAGAACTCATGTTTTATAGCTTTGTGTTGCATATTAAATTCTTGTCTAATGTCCTGATTTTATTCTTCATGTGTATGTCCACTCCCGTTTAAATTGACAATGAACGCACTGTAACAGCTTAATCTCATTGAAGTATTACAGTGTCTGGAGTCTACTGGCTCTGACCTTCCAGCATTAAACCGTTTTAATTCTTCCCAGCAACCCATACCAAGCTAGTAAAGGTAAGTGCAAAACAGATATGGATTAATTGCATGGATTAAGTTCATAGGACATAACACAAGGAGAAGGGATTACCTAGATACAACAAGCAAACGAGCAATATGGTCAGGAACCATGACTTTTGAACTATGAAGCTAGAGGAGGGTGTTTACAATGCTGGTCATCAGCAAACAACCAGCTCTTTCTTAACCAATCATAGCAAGCTCCCTCTAATGGCTACGCAACAGAATACATGAAAAAAGGAATTTCCTAACAATGGTGGAGATGGGTTTTGGCATTGCATTGTTAATGCACAGAGCAAACATAAAGTAAAATGGCATCCCTGTGGACACAGCATCTTTCAACACACACTGACACCTGCTACAACAAATACTTAAATTCGGAGAGAACAAAGGAATCGGGAACAGTTACAGATTACGAACAGGCAACACTAGAGATGTGAACTTGACAGACCCACTTGCAGCCATAACATGCTTGCAAATACATAACAAACACTGTTAGCTAGTTTTTGTTTAAAAATAAATACATTTTAATGATTTCATAACTTTCCCCTGAACATATTGTTTTTCTGTGATATTAGCAATAATTAAGCAATGCATGTTTTTGTGTGTTTATACCCAGGTTTTGATTATATAAATTTAAAGAGCAAAAAAGAAAGCTAATGCAAAGACTTTAGGTTTAGCGATAACCTAGAGTTGATGTAATTAGGATTTTGGGGTTACTTTTTTACCTTTATAATTGGTTAGACTCTAAGCATTTGTATGTACTTCCAAAATCCTCTAGCTGTTAGAGGATTTTGGTAGTTAATATAAATGCTTAGTTCTATTAACTGTTTCATACTCCCACTCTGCCCACTGTCATTGCTTGTCTAATAGTCCTGTCCATGACAGTCACTGAAACTGTTTGTTATGTTGTTGATGTGTACTGACTTTTTGATACCTTCCAATCATCAACAGGAAGATTCCCAAAGATCTCCATTTTGTAAAACAAGAATTCTGTCATACAGCACAATACAGCAATTGGGTGGAAGAACACTATGGGACAGGGGAGGGTGGTAAGGAACACCATGGGTCAGGGGAGGGGGTGGTGGTAAGGAACACTATGGGAAAGGGGAGGGGGTGGTAAGAAACATTATGGGACAGGAGAGGGGGGTAGTAAGGAACACTATGGGACAGTGGAGGGGGGAAAGAACACTATGGGACGGGGGGAAAGAACACTATTGTACAGGGGAGGGGGAAAAGAACACTATGGGACGGAGGGGGGGTGGAGAACACTATGGGACAGAGGAAGGGGGAAAGAACACTGTGAGGGAGGGGGAAAGAACACTATTGATGGGGGGGCAAAGAAAACTTAGAAAAATACTGAAATATTAAGGGTGCCTTGAACCTAAAAAGTTTGGGAACCAGTGATATATACAATATCTTGCAACAGTGATATGTAATGTAAAAACGATTAAAATAAAGCAACAATGTCTATACAGATCTGTAACGGATCACCTAGCACCCCGACTGTGCACCTCCGCCAACAGATGCTTCCTAGCTGACGCTGAGAACCGTAAGCACCGCACCGGACACCACAAGCACCGCAGACTCCAGAATGGAGGCTAGGAAAGTCCAAGAAAATTAAAACACAAAAAAAACTGGAGAGTAAAAACAAACCACTGGAGAAACGTTTATCTTTTTTTTCACCTCAATCTTTGAAAATAGGGGATCAAAGTAACCCTCTTGATGAAACAACGAAGAGTGTGGATCATGAGAGAGCAGAAAACTGTGCTAACAATCAAATTGCAACAGGTGACGGTAGACCTACTCAACAGAGCTCTGGAAACTCAATTTAAAAAGATGAAAAATTAAATTCAACGTCTATCAGAAGACTTTAAAGAGGAGTTACTCATAATCAACGGAAAATTTTATGAAAACTCTGAAAAAAATCAAAAAATTGGAACAAGGCCTGCTCTGAAATCATAATGTCACAGAACAATTAAAAAACAAAATTGCTCAGATGGAACAAATATTCCTGAAGAAGTCACTGTGGGGAAATTAGAAGAATTTTTTAATATTTTTTTTTGCCAGTTTGAAAATAAAAAACAAAATGTATGGCCCTTTAATGGAACGATGACACAGGATGCCAAAACCCATACACCTGTCTACGAATATCCCTAGAGATGTAATGGTATGCTGCTCATCATTCCGAATTAAAACAGCTATACCTAACTCAATTAGAGAGGAAAAAAATACAAGCTCCGCATGAAAAACTGACCGTTTTCCCAGATTTAACGATTTATACAAGAATGAAAAGAAGGTCTTAAAATGTTAAAATGTTTTAAAATTTAAAACAAATGGGGTTTCCCAGTGAGACTTTTGATTCATAAAGATTCAAAAATGTATGCAATTGACTCCCCAGAAGAAGTGAAAGCATGGCTACAAGAGAGACATTTGACTCCAGAGATTATTGATTAATAACTGAATAAGCAAGAAGGGAAGTTAGAAGGAGAAGAAAAAGGTACATATACAACTATATACCAAGAAATGTGGAGGATGGAGGAAGGAGAGAGAAGGAAAGAAGAACATAAAGAGGAAGAGAGAGACTATTTTTAAAATGTATTTATTTTTTGTTTGTGTGATAATATAAGTAGAGACACTTGACACTAAGATATTAAACACGTTATACTTAATGTAATGATTTGAAGGGTAGGAGAAAAGAAAGAAACAGAAAGGTAGAAAGGGCTAAAAAGAAATGTACACCATAGAAATAGATTTCACTTATAAATACAGTAAGAATATAGAATAGATTCACATATTCAAAGGTAAAAGGATATACACTGAGAAAGTAAGAAAGAGAGGAAAAGGAAGCTAAAATAGAAATAAAAGGGATAAGAGGCCTAGAAAATATGACATAATTGGGTGGTTTATAACTTAAAGAATTGTGGATTGAAAGGAGTTTTTCTTTTGTTTGTTTGTTTTTTTTCTATCTCCTTCTCTCTACCTATAGAACATAATTGTTAAATTAACCCCTTAACGCCGTTACGGCGTTCTATGCCGTCGCGGCTTTAAAGGGCTTTAAAGCCGTTGCGGCGGCAAAGAACGCCGTAACGGCTTAAGCCCCCAGGAGATCGCAACTACTTACCTCCGCCGCGATCCTCTTCTGGAGGGCTGCCTGACAGCCCAGGCAGCCCTCCCCGGCAAATGAGGCCCCCGGGGGCCATGTGATCGCTCTCAAAGAGCGATCAGATGGCCCCCTATAGCTGGCTGTGGATCTGCCAGCAGGGGGGCTGTCTGAAATATCAGACAGTCCCCCTGCTGGTAGGTAGTGTAAAATAAATTAAAAGTATTTTTATATAAATAATATATGTATATATATTATATATATAATATATATACATATTATATTTATGTAACGTCATACGTAATGTATTTTAATATTAATATTAGTATAGATATTAGTATTAAAATACACTTAGAATGACGTTACATATATATAATATGTATATATATTATATATATAATAGATGCATAGACATATATTATTTATATATATATACGTATAATTACAATAATAAATAAATAAAATATTGAAACAAAATTTAAAATAAATTATATATTCATATGTAATTTCATTCTAACTGTATTTTGTTATTAATATATATATATTGGTAACAAAATACACTTAGAATGACATTCTATATATATCTATCTATATATAAAATACAAATAACCGCAAATATATATATAGAGAGATAAATACATATAATTACATAAAAGATTACATTAGTATACACGTAGAATTGAAATACCTATAAATGCATATATATTAGAATTCTACGTGTATATTTAAGTAATCTTTTAACATAATTATGTCATTTGATTAATTAAAATTTGATTGACATGCCTGACAACACAGGGAGA
The DNA here is from genome assembly GCF_036172605.1 of Pelobates fuscus. Classification (NCBI taxonomy): domain Eukaryota; kingdom Metazoa; phylum Chordata; class Amphibia; order Anura; family Pelobatidae; genus Pelobates; species Pelobates fuscus. The sequence continues at coordinate 252,411,833 of NC_086317.1, read as the reverse complement.
AAGTGCAGAGAATTTAATTCGCAAGCACTATATTTGACCCTGTAACTCTTCAAGACACCATAAAACCTGTACATAGGGGGTACTGTTTTACTCGGGAGACTTCGCTGAACTCAAATATTAGTGTTTAAAACTGGTAAATTGTATTACAACGATGATATTTTAAGTAAAAGTGAAGTTTTTTGCATTTTTTACAAACAAATCGCACTTTTATGGACTATATTATTGTTGTAATATGTTATACTGTTTTAAAACACTAAAATTTGTGTTTAGTGAAGTCTCCCGAGAATAACAGTACCCCCCATGTACAGGTATTATGGTGTTTTGGAAAGTTAGAGAGTCACATATAAGGCTTGCATTTCATTTTTTTGACATTGAAATTTGCCAGATTAGTTATGTTGCCTTTGAGATCGTATGGTAGCCCAGGATGATGGCATACCATTTGCAAAAGTAGACAACCCAAGGTATTGCAAATGGGGTATGCCCAGTCATTTTTAGTAGCCACTTAGTCACAAACACTGGCCAAATATTAGTTTTTTGCTTTTTTCACACAAAAACAAATATGAATGCTAACTTTGGCCAGTGTTTGTGACTATGTGGCTACTAAAAAAGACTAAACATACCCCACGTTCAATACCTTGGGTTGTCTACTTTTTCAAATGGTATGCCATTATGGGGATAATTCTCATTCCTGGGCTACCACACCGTCTCTTAGGTAACATTACTAATCTGGCAAATTTCAATTTGAAAATGGAACGTTCTATATTTGACCCTTTAACTTTCCAAAACACCATAAAACCTGTTGATGGGGGGTAGTGTTGTACTCGTGAGACATCGCTGATTACAAATATGTGCATTTTTCTGCAGTAAAACCAAACAGTATTATGACATTTACAGCTAAAATGTGAGGCGGAACTACAAATTTAAAAAAAAAAAAAAATTTAAGTTTTTTTAATTTTATTCATAATAAATTATGTTTCATATATAAATATTTGATATGAAATGAAAGCCCTGTTTCTCCTGAACAAAATGATATATAATAAGTGTGGGTGCATTTAATATGAAAGAGGTGAATTACGGTTGAACAGACATATAGCGCAAATTCCAGTTTTTGTTTACGTTTTGTTTTGATCAGAACTATTGACTCAGTCCTGAAGGGGTTAATACTCCCTTTCATCGATCCTTTGATTACCAGCTCTTTAGTCCGATTTTCTGAATCATCATAGGGATGACGATAGTTTCAACTTTTTTTTAGAGAGTCCTCGCACTAGTGATTTTTGGGAAATGCGCTATGGGTGTGATAGCATCTTTTAGGTACTAATTTTCAGAGTTTTCTCTGAGACGGGTTTTAGAACCCATGAATGTGTGTTTTTTCTCTTTTGTATTATAAGTTTTTTTTTTATATGCTCTTGACGTTGGGATGTTTGAGAGGAGGGGTGGGACTGTGCAGGGAAGAAATAAATGGATAAGTTTGCAACTTTGAATGTGAGGGGATTAAATTCCCCCCACAAAAGATCTATTCTCATTCAATTATAAACAAAAAAAAAAAGATATTTGTGCTATCCAAGAGACACATTGGAAGAGTCTAGATACTTTTTTTCATAACTCCAAGGACTTCCCTTGGATTATTACATCTTCATTACAAGATAAAAGGAAATGTGGAGTTGCACTTCTCTTTTCAAGGAACATAGATTTGTGTATAAAACATTCTGAACAAGATACGGAAGGGAGATACATAATAACGATATGTATGATAAACAATATTCTTTATACAATAGTCAATATCTACTCACCAAATGCTGCACCAATGAAATATATATCTAGATTTTGGGAAAGGTTGAATGAGATAAAACAGGGACGTATCATCTGGATGGGTGACTTCAATTGTGTAATGGAAAAACTTAATGAACCTTTTTCTTTGAAAGAAATTGTAGATATTATCGATCATTCAAAACCTAATAAGGCACCAGGACCTGATGGTCTGACTGCTATGTTTTATAAAATATTTAAAGAAGAGATGGTGCCTTATATGCAGAATGCATTTAATGAATTTGCAGAAATAGGCAGTCTTCCAGAAGATCTTTTAAGAGGAAATATTGTTACCATCTAAAAGCAAGAGAAACCCCCCCAGGATGTTAAAAGTTATAGACCCATTTCTCTCTTGAATTAAGACTTAAAGCTTTATGCAGGTATTATGACTCAAAGACTGAAATTAGTTCTATCCAACCTGATACATATAGACCAGGTAGGATTCATACCAGGTCGTTCATCATCAAGTCATTTACGAACATTGATAAATATGGAAGAAGGAACCCGATGCTGGCCCTGTCATTGGACGCTGAGAAAGCTTTTGACAGGGTCAGCTGGGATTTCATATCAAACACCCTAAAAGCTTTTGGTCTTTCAGGCAGGATTCACCATGCCATAATGGCTCTATACTCGAATCCCACGGGTAAAGTAATAGGTCAAGGCATCTCTTCTAACTCTTTCAAATTGAAAAGCGGTACTAGACAAGGCTGCCCGCTTTCCCCTCTTCTTTACATGGTGACCATTGAGGTGCTGGTATCAGAAATAACAAATAATAACAAAATAAAAGGCTTTAAAGATCAGGTGGAAATAAAAATAAAGTTGTATGCAGACGATGTACTTATTGTGCTAGAGGATCCAGTAAACTCGATTAACGAATTGGAGGAGATACAAGAATATAGTCGATTCTCAAATTATAAATTAAACACTTCTAAAACAACTGCGCTATCGTTTGTTTTTTTTAACCTCACTGATGAAAGCACAGATTATGGAGGGCTTTGCTTTTCTTTGGGCAAAGAAACTAATTTCATATTTAGGTTTAAAAATCTCAGTAAATCCACAAAAATGGATGGAGATTACTTTGTTCCCTTTGATAAAAGAAATAAATATCAAGTTAAATACTTGGACAAAAAGAGAAATATATTGGTGGGGGTAAGATTAACACTATAAAATCATATCTCTTGCCTAAACTAACATATATCTTGAGTTTAATCCCAAGCAATATTCCTTTAAATTGGATAAACTTATTACAGTCTTCCTTCTCTAAATTTATATGGGCAAAAAAAAAGACCTAGGATTAATGCTAAAATATTGTCAAAGAATTTAGAAGATGGAAGACTAGGTATCCCATCCTTGACCAGATTGGTTCAGGCTACTTTTTTTTTTTTTTTTTTAATTCTTTATTTTTATTGTGCACAGGAGATAACAACATTGCTTGTATAGCCACAACAGCCCTTACAAGCGCGATATTCATAAAGTGATATACATATGTGGCATAACTAGAACTTGCACATTTTTAGTAATTAGATGATTCATGCAGTTGCAAACGCGTGTAGTCAGGCTACTCTTTTAACTCACGCAATTAGAACTTTCCAAGAGAGATCTCAAGAGGAAAGTTGGTCTATACTAGAAACAAAGAAAAAAAGCCCTTTCAAGAATGTCTTCAATTTTTTTGGCTATCTAATCAAGAAATTAAAAAGTATAATTTTTTTGAGGAAAGTTTTACATTAAACCATATAACGAAAATTTGGTATAAAATAAAACTAAAGATAGGTTTAGGGGAAAAAATCATTCCATCTCTAAAAATAGAATTATCAAATGATCTGATACCAGATATTAATCTTTTCTCATGGTCTGAATAAGGCATCAAAAAGGTTGAAGATTTAATCACAAAATAAATGAGTATTTCAAGCCCATCAGATGTCTTTAGATCTTGAAGTATAATTCCTCAGGAGTACATGCAGAAAAAAGAAGAACTGGACATAGTGTGAAATCTTAATTGTATAAAAAAATCACATTTAATGGAAAAACTTACAGAAAGTCAGAAGTAAAAATGCTCATCAAAGATTAAATTCCTCCCTCTGAGATGGTGAATGGAAGGAGCAGGTTGCAAAATTTATGAAGCAGCTCTACGCGTTTCGTCTATATGTTAGACTTCATCAGGAGCAATAATAATCAAATATATAAAACAATGATAAAATACAAATACATCAATAAAAGTCCAGTGTCTTTAATTCTTCTTATATAGGACCTCTATAATCTTTGATGAGCATTTTTACTTCTGACTTTCTGTAAGTTTTTCCATTAAATGTGATTTTTTATACAATTAAGATTTCACACTATGTCCAGTTCTTCTTTTTTCTGCATGTACTCCTGAGGAATTATACTTCAAGATCTAAAGACATCTGATGGGCTTGAAATACTCCTTTATTTTGTGAGTGCAAAATATTCATAGCAGGGACATATACACTAAACTGTGTTTCCCTATGAGTGTTCTCTGCTTTTGTTTTATCTAGGTGTATCTTGTTTTACATATTGGTTTGTGAGGATCCGAGGAATCCTTTGTTACAGCCTAGACCCAGAGGGAAGTAATCAATCTTTCCTCTCAAACCTATTGCTGCACCTGGGTGGTCTTTTTTGTATATATATATATATATATATATATATATATATATATATATATATATATATTGAAGATTTAATCAATTTGGGCAAATTGGAACTTTTGAGTACCTAAAAAGGACAGTAGGCCTTACAAATGATTTTTTTTTATTATTTAAAGGTAAGATCATTTATAATGAAAAAACGGAAAGTGCCTCAAACAGAAAATTTAAAATACTTTGAACAAATCATTAATTTAACGGATACTAAAAAAATTATTTCCAAAACCAATCTTTTACTATATAAAATGGAAAAGAAATGTTTTATAACAACTATAACTAAATGGAGTAGAGACTTGGGAAAGCAAATGTCTCTTAAAGAGTGATGTAATTCAATATCCATTCTAAATAGAAATCTCCATTGTCTGAATCTGAATGAATTGCATTATAAGATCCTAAGCAGGTGGCACTTAGTACCCAAAATATTTCCAAATCAATCTTCTGAATGTTGGAGGTGTGGGGCAAAAGAAGCAGATTTGTTACATGTATGGTGAGAGAAAAAAATGATTTGTTGATACTACTCCATATATTGACAGCAGTTAAGTTGATCATAGCCAGGAATTGGAAAAATCCATCAAAACCTGACTGGTGTCTGATCAAACATCAAATATGCCATCAACTAAATATGGAAGAATATATTCCGACTCCTAATAATAAAAGACTCAGATATACTGTTTTTTGGGATGAATCGATAAGATTACTTAACATGACATAATGAAAAATAGATGGTCCAAGGGAAGACTGAAAAAAAGTAGAAGAACCCTCCCCTCCTCTCTTTTACCCCTCTGATCGTGAGATATTCTTTTGTTATTTTTGTATTTTTTTTTTGTCATGTTGTGTGAAAGGCATTTTTTTTAAGGAGTTTCAACATGCAGTGAATAACAATAGAGCACATAAATGTACTATAGCTAAGATTAGCACTATCTTATTATATATAGGCACGTTTGACTACAGATACTTTAAAATTGTGTGTAATATAAACTACACGTGCACAATAAGCAAAACACAAAGGAAGAATAGGAGAAGTTAGGAGAAGGATATAAGAGGTAAAAGGGAACATTCTTGAGAATATATATATTTGAATGTATTAATTATGTATTTATATCTGGAAAAAAAAAATAGAGCAGTGTTTCACTGTCACACATTGTGGTGCTCGGTGGTTGAAGGTGATTTTCCACTGTTTTCTAATACTGTCTCCATATGACACCCAGCACTCCTCCCCCCGCCCAGCCTCACAAGTTCCAGTGTAATATATTCTGTTTATTAATAGGCTCCCATGCAATATTCCCCACATGGCGCAGTCTCCCTCCTCTCACTGGTTGAGGCCCGCCCCTAGCACATCCCCGGTCTCGCAGTGGGCGGGCTGCCCGGCCCGTCCCTTTATCCTGCGGACGTGGAACCCAAAACAAACCCGCCCAGCACTCTGCCTCGAGGGCCGGAATTAACCCCTCCCTCCCCGTTTTATCATTGGCCAGTGCGCTGTCACCCCTTCCAAGGCGAGCCCTGTGATTGGTCCGCTCTCTGACACTTCCCGCCCCTCCGCTTCCCACTACCTGGCTCCCGCGCACCGTTCTAAGCCAACTAAACGCGCCCCGCCCCTTTCGGCGTAGCCCTCTCCCCATTGGCTGACTCTGCCGCCATTCATCAACCTTTCCCCGCCCCCTATACTGCCTTGTCTTTCTAAGGCTACCGAAGCTCCAAACGAAGTCAGTGCGTCATTATTGGCAGCTTGCCCTTGAATCCCATTGGCTGCCCGGATCGTCATACACCTTTACCCGCCTCTTGATTCGCCCCCCGGACCATCAATCAGAATGTGGGCGGGGCCGCTCTCTGACCGCCCCTGCCTGCGCCGTTGCTGAGGGGAGGAGGAGGAGGGGCTTCCATCTTTATTTCTTTGTTTCAAACCCTTCAAACTCGCTATTATTTCCCTCGTTTCATGACTCTATCTCTGTCCCTCCGGGCGGGCAGCCCCAGTTGAGCTCACGGAGAGCTGTGGGAGGATCCTCGGCGGGCGGGGAAGGCCTCAGTCGGCGGGAGGAGGAGGGAGGCGGACACCGGGAGAATGAAGCGGCGGAATGCGGACTGCAGTAAACTCCGGCGGCCGTTAAAACGGAACCGAATCACGGAGGGGATCTACGGCAGGTGAGCGCCGCGGCTGGCCCCCCTATCCCGGGCTGCTGTCTGTGGGCCGGGCCGCTCCTGGATCCCCGAGCTCGCCTTATCCCGCAGCCCCGGCACAGCCTCCATGGAGCCGCTGGCCGCCCCGCCTGCCTCTCCCCGGGCTGTCAGGCCGTGCAGGGGGTGCCGGCTACTGAGAGCGGCCTGTCACTCCTCCCCGGGCTGCGGGTACTCAGGCAGTGTGCAGCCTCCGCTGGCAGAGCTGTGTGGCCGGGTTAATGCAGGCCTGGGCAACGCTGCCACATGCTCCGCTGACACCGGGCACCCTGACCGGCCCAGCCTGCCACACACCGGGCACGGGGCTGTCCATAGCATCACAGTGTCAGAACCTGCAGCCAAGGGGTTTATTTACATTCCTGCTGTCACCTCCTTCACACACACATTTCTGCTGTGGAGCTGTTTATTTAGCCCGGTTTGACAGGCCAGGTTCCCTTTAAATGCCCATGACCTCTCTATAACTGCTGAGGGCTATCTCGGTATTTTTAGGGATGCCATGTATGGTAATGGCATTGTTTTCAATGTCCACAGCTGCTGTTATCGGTTACCTCAGTATTTTGTGTGGCAGTGTATATGTGTGGTTGTTTACAACACCAATATATCTTTAAGTTTATTAGCATCCTTTTTATTCCATTTTTTTTTTTTTAAATTTCTTTTTGTTGATACCCTTGTATTTACCAGGGATGGCCAATTCCTGAAATATTCCAGTTTTGTAGACCCTGCATGTAAATATGCTCTGTTGCATTATGGGTAAGGTGGTCTAAGGTATATTTGCGTGTGTGTATATTGTTTTGGTTACAACAGGTTTTTCAAATGGGAACGATCACTTTTTTTTAATTATTGCTTTCTTCTAGATTGCATGTTTATGAACAAAATGTTTGGCCTCTTTAAATAGATTTTCAATCTTTACACATTTTGTTTTACTAGCTATAAAAATGAGTTGTGGCAGATTTCTAGACTGTTTTGTTCTTTTTTGAGGTGGGGGGGGGGGATTTATTTGTACTCTACTAATTACGAGGAACAGTCCAGCATTATAAATACTTTCTATAATGTTACAGTACATTGGAACACCATGCATGTGTGGCAATTGCAACTGCAGTGTTTTTCATATACAGACATTGAAAGTTGTGCTTCTTTGTAACTCAGACACTTAATAAAAGTACTCCTTTCTATTGCAAGTGGCACTTTTATAAACTGCGTAAGCAGGTACTTTTTGTCAGCCTGTCTGTTGTGGTTGTATCAGAACGCTGGCCTGGTTCCCTTGCAAATAAGGCAAACCGTTTAGCAATGGTTTGCCACCTTACCTAGGCCCTTCCTCACTGGCTTTGAAGCTCCATGTTAGTTTGATGTGTTTCTGCAGAAGCCAGTAGCCACTGCCATTGCCTGGTTGAGAGGATTGGCCGACTGCTTTCAGGCAATGACTGACATTCTGTGCAATTGCATTTGCACAGAATTGACATTAGCAGACTGAGTGACACCCCGATGATGCTGCTGGATGTTAGACCTCCAGCAGCAGAGTGTTTCATTGCGAAACACTGAACATTCAGACTACATTTATTTAAAGAGGTCCTGGTGGTTGAAGTAACTCCTAAGTCTCTAAACCCCTTAAGGAATCTGTTAGGGTATCCATTTTTTTTTTTTTAATTTTTTTAACCCTGCAATGATGGTGGCAATAAAGGTGTTAGAGGATTGAGGTGCCTGTTGAATGTTTATGGCAACAGATTAAGATTTGTTTGTATGTATTTCTCCCCTATGGTGGGGTGTGTAACAAAATATGTTTACACATTAAAGGGACACTCCAAACGCCAAAAAAATTAATCTAAATGAAGTTAAGCTGCCAGAAGCCACCCTACCCTCAAGGGGTTAAACTGGCCTCAAACTGTTTAATCTCAAAGTTTCAGCCAATAAGTGACTCCCCATTCACAAAACTGGCTTGGAAAAGGTGCATTTCTTTGCAATACAGAATGTGTAGTCACTTGCTTGAAAGCCTCAGCTGACTGTTCTCAGCCAATCAACAGCCTGACCGAACTCTGTGCTTCCTGAAGGTGAAATTTTAGAAGCTGGATTCGTCGGAGATAGGGGGTGGAGATTGCCACTGGAGGCAACTTTGAGATTAAACCGTCATTTAGATGAAATTGTTTTGGTGCTTGGAGTCTCCCTTTAACTCTTATTCTGTTCTGGTAAGGCAACTTTATTTGAAGAACTTTAGTTGTAGTATTGACCACAGATAAAAAGCTGTGTAGTATAACTGTATACATACTGTTTGTAATTAACTTTGTCGCATACTAAATGCTTTGTAGTGCATGCTAGTATAGCATTTTTATACTTGCAAGTCTATTACAAAATTAATTTTATTTTTAAATTAAACAATAGATTAGAGAGACTGATATTCGTTTTTCCAGAGCCCATGCCACTTATCAGTTGCCTTTACTGAGAACTGGTGCTGAAATTCTGTATATTTAAAGTTTTGAAGAAGCAAGTTTCTACACAAAACTGACATTAAAGGGACACTACAGCTTATTGTATTTGTTTTGTTGAGTATAGTCGGTCCCTGCTAGATTTTTGCAGTAAACGCTGCTCTTTCAAAGAAAAGGCAGTGTTTACATTGCAGACTAGGGACACATCCATTGGTCACTCCTCAGATGTCTGCTTGAGGTGCATCCTGCATCAGTGCTGCACATTGTGCATGGAGGCATTGAACTTTCCTCATAGAGATGCGTTGATTCAATGCATCTCTTGGGAGATACTGACTTGCCAGGGGTGTGTTTGGCTTGTGCTGACTCTACCCCTGATCTGCCTCCTTGACAGTCTCAGCCAATCCAATGCTTTTTCTATGGGAATGCATTGTCCTTGGCTGAGATCACGACTTCTGATGAGGTCAGCCAAGGAGGCAGAGCCAGCACCAGCAGACTGCAATAAAGGTAAGATATTGCTATATGGGGGATGGAGGGGGGAATCTTTTTTTTTTTTTTATAAACACTATAGGGTCAAGCATACATGTTTGTGTTCCTTTAACAGCAGTTATTCTCCCATCACTCTCAGGCAGCTAGCTAGTACATGCTGTGATTTGTGAGATAAACATGGCAGCATCGGCCTGGAAAGTAATGCAAAATGTGGAAGCACTCTGGAGATAGGGAGTTTGATCCCTTGAGGACTGCATGAGGGTCTGTGCCATTAATAGGCATCAAAGTACCTAAGGTTCCTGTCTGTCAGCTGGGTCATAGTTGGTGGCCCTAGATCGACAGATAAGCAATGTGCAGCAGCGTGAATGAATTGAAAGGGCTATGTACAGTGCTTAAATACCGATCGATTAGGTGCAGTTATGTCACGAATGTCCCCAGTACATGGGGATACCCCTAGGGTATAAAAACCCTGATCTGGTCTCCTTGCTTGCCCTCCCTGCTAATTGATAGGTGCAGGGTTCTGCCAGCTGACCACACACAGCTGCTAGAGCTGATGCATGAGAGGGAGATAGCCCTTACATGCTGCAATCACCCAGTACAGAGTACTCCCGTAGCCCTCTTTTGTGCAATCTGGGAAATCCCTCTGCTGATGGAAGTACTATATGGGTAAGATGAGCAGGTATACATGTGGGTGGTTATTGTAATAGATTAGTAGCAGAATGCAAATATTGGGTGTATAGAGTAGGACATGCGTGGTATGTGAATTTACTCTAAATAAAAAACGTGTGGGGGGGAAAAACACAAATTAAATATTTTGTCTTGGCTTTGTGATAAAATGATTTTATTGAAGTGTCAAAATGCTTGGTTACCTAGCGTATTTTCTATAAATATATACTTTTGTGTAGCGGTTTTGGATTCTTTGACCACTTTAAAAGTTGTAATCTCAGCATGCCAAAGTCTTTTTTTGCAGTATTTGCTTTACAACTTCTAAAAATATATTGGGCATTATAGCAATCAGGCCTAGTTACTTGATTCTATTTTGCGTCGGGTTTTCTTTAGTTGTACTTGGTGTGTAGAAATGTTTATTATAATTTATATTCAGATTTATAAATGCTAATGTATCCCAAGAGAGCCTTTAAAAATATATACTTTAGCATGCTCTCTCTACTGTTATTGCAGCATGAGTGGAAGATCTCCCTCTGTATTCAGTCCCTGCTGATCACTGTGATTGGTAGCACAGTCTAGCGATGATTGCTGTTGGCATGTCCCAACGTAATTAGGGATGAAATATAGGGGTACCTCCTCACATTCAATCTTGTGCGATATTTTGTATTGTATTTATTTATTACTTTTGCAGTATGCCCATCATTGTGCTTTGCACCTTTTGTTATTTGCTAGCTTTAGATTTCAAGAAATTAATAAATACTTTGAACTGTGCAAGAATTTGTATTGTAACATGTCAGAGTGCTTTGCAATCCATTGCTCGCTAAGTTGTGTTGATGTGAATATGCTGTTCATAGTGTGCATGGTGCAAATTTATTTTGAAGAATGGCTTTATATAGTAAGGCCTGTTTGGCTCATGCGTGTTCTTTATTTTTTACAATTATTTTTAAATAAAGGTGGATGGGTAGTTGATACTAATTTAATGTCATTCACTTAAAACTAGTGTTCTGAAGTATGTTGTCATCAGCTCAATTGGAAGCCTGTGAAGAAAAACTGCAGGCAGCCCTGACACTTTCATGTAAAGACACAGTTGTAGTAATGACTTGCATGATTGGCAGAGTTCAGTTAGAACTGATCTATCCTCACTTCTTGGAAGGCTCTTAATTAGGGGTTTTGCTTCTGCATGCATCAATGTGACGAGTGGCAGGTCAAGGTTTGTACAGATTCTCTCTAAAAGTGCAGAAACCAGATGTGTTTTAGAACAAAGGTACAATAATGCATTTCAATTATCCTGCTTCTTCAGCATGCTCAAAAGATGTACTAAACTTTACTTTAGCTGCCTTAATGGAATAACAAAAATTACTAATGATTTTAGTAAAAAGTAGAATATATTAATAAATAATTTTATCCCTGCCAGGAGCCTCCATGTAGCTTGCACAGAGACCTGCATAAAAAAAATGAGCAACACAATCTTCTGAATGGATGTCTTCTGCCCCATGTGTGTTCGAAAACTGGTTTCTCAATACTACTAGTTATTATGAAGGACTGTCATTCGTGAACAGACCTTGAGGTGTTGAACTCTAAATGACTTGGGTCCACACAGTGTTTTGATTTGGGCCTAGTAATTCCGTTATGTACTGCCATGGTAAGGTTGTAAACCGTATAATTTTCATTAAAGGACCACTCTAGGCACCCAGACCACTTCAGCTTAATGAGGTGGTCTGGGTGCCAGGTCCTTCTAGGGTTAACCCATTTTTTCATAAACATAGCAGTTTCAGAGAAACTGCTATGTTTGTGAATGGGTTAAGCCTTCCCCCTATGTCCTCTAGTGGCTGTCTCATTGACAGCCGCTAGAGGCGCTTGCGTGATTCTCACTGTGATTTTCACAGTGAGAGCACGCCAGCGTCCATAGGAAAGCATTGAGAATGCTTTCCTATGTGACCGGCTGAATGCGCGCGCAGCTCTTGCCGCGCGTGCGCATTCAGCCGACGGGGAGGAGAAGAGGCGGATCGGAGGAGGAGAGCAGGAGGAGATCTCTCCGCCCAGCGCTGGAAAAAGGTAAGTTTTTACCCCTTTCCCCTTTCTAGAGCCGGGCGGGAGTGGGTCCCTGAGGGTGGGGGCACCCTCAGGGCACTCTAGTGCCAGGAAAACGAGTATGCTTTCCTGGCACTAGAGTGGTCCTTTAAGTGCCACACATTTACCCAGGCATATTTTATAGCTTCCCAAAGGGATAGCTGCTGCACTCCCACTTATAAAGAACTAGTTTAATATAAAAATAAAGCTTTTGCTTTAAAGAGAATAGTGCATAGATTTAGTATTGCTACTTTTATTTGCGATTTGTTGAATAAAAGATTTGCTTGCTATTCAAAATTAAATTTGAGTATTAGCTGCTAGAAGTATATTTTGCCTATTATTCAGCCTCTGCACATTGTAGGAGTGCTCAGGAGTGCCAACTGAACACCCAAAACAAGCAGCATTTGCATCTTCTAGGTACTTTAGAATTCACTTGATTCAGATATTATTTCTGTCCTGTAAAACTTCACAAGCATCATAGAACATGTTTGCAGACGTGTATAGAAATGCAAGTTATAGAAGCGACATACAGGAAAGTCTTTGCCAGGTAAGTCTTACGGCTGAATACATTTTTTTTTTTTGTATAGAGACTGGGCTTAGGATATTTTTCTTTTGTGCTTTATTAGGGACCTTAATGTGAAGGCCCCATTCCTGACCATACGTGTATTTATTGTGGACGTACCGGGCAGGAGGTGACGCAATCTAATCCTTACAGGTTCTCTACCTGCAAGAGAGAAAGTAATCACCTCTATCGTCAGCCCTGCGTGCTAATAGATTTAGAAATGTTCAGAATTGACATTGTCACGTGTGCTGGGGATGTAACTAGCCCCTGGCACACAAGTGCAGATAACTCTATGTGCAGTGTTTCAAGCAGAAACTCTGCACATACTGACTCCTACCACCAGGACCACTTCAGATCACTGAAGTGGTCATGGTGGTTGGGGTAACACTTCACCAGATTTTCTCTTAACCAATGTGTTGTCCACCGTTGCTTGTGCTTAGGTTGAGTTAAACCATCCAGCTTATTCAGCATGAAAAGATAGGATGTACAGGGGACCAAGGTAAGTATCATACCATTCTAAAATGGCTTGGCAAATTGCATGGAGACATTGTCAGGGGGTACTGTAGTGTAGTTATATCTCAAAAGGTTTGATTTATTCTTTTTTAATGAAATTGTTTATAAACAGAGGTATGTGCAGTAAATGGTTAGTGCTTCAATGCTAGTCGCACAAATGTAAATGATTTTGATCGGTATAGGTATTGACTGATACCGATATTGCTGAAAATACAGAAAATCGGTCGATCCCTAGTGCAGATGGGACCGTGGTCTCTGCATGCCAAGCAGGAAAGCTGGGTGGCTGACCCACACCTGCTACACTCCAGGTGTGGAGACTTTGCTGCTGTAACCCCTGTTTTAATACCAGTTCCAGAAACGGGGCCTCATAGACTGACCTGGGAAGACCCCCAGTTGGCAGGTGGAAATGGGACTGAGGTCTCTCCACTGGCCCAACAGGGATGCTGGGCAGCCTGCCCAGCTCTCCAACCACAGATGGAGATGTCAGAAATGAGGACAGTCTCTCTCCCTCCCCAGCAGCCGAGCGAGTTACAGGGAGAAAAGTGTCGTCCTTCCTCCCCAGCGGCAGAGTGTCATTGGGAGAAAACGGTCTGCCTCTCTCCCCAGCGGCAGTGTATTATGCAAGGAGAGGAGACAAATGGTCTTTCTCCCCAGCGACAGACAGAGTTACAGGGAGAGAAGTGCGTTCTCAATTATCTCTTGGGCACAGGTTAGGGATTATCATATTTTTTTTGTATGGGTGTGTCCTGAACCTGAGAGCCAATGTAATGTGTGTATTTTTACTGTAGTCTACTCTCAGGTACTGGAGGGAGTGCCCCTTACATGGGGACCTGCATATAAGGCCAGTTGTGGCTGCAAATAAAATTATTCCAGCTTGTACTCTCCAAACTGTGTTGTCTGGTTACAGGAAAGGGAAAGGGCTATTCTTTAATCACTGTTCCAGTGTGGAGGATTCAGCGGAGAAAGTCCTTGTAAGGACTAGAACTCCCAGGACTGAGTGTCATCCAGTGCCTTGGGGTACAGGGAGCTCTGTTACGGTTATTGCTATCATGCCATATCTGGGCGATTGGCTTCTAAAGGCAAAGTCAAAAGAGCTCCTGAAGCTTCACGTCCAGACTACTATAGATGTTTTAGAACATCACGTGTAGGTGATAAATTGAAAAGAAGTCTCCTTCATCCCGCTACAGAAATTCAATTTCTGGGATTCATCACAAACTCAAGGACTCTTTCATTACACTTTTCTACAGAAAGAAAAAGGAAATTAACAAGAATCTTTTTTTTACCAAAAAAAACAAGCTGTTCAATTCGAAGGGCCATGAGTGTCCTGGGTACATTAACATCATCCATTCTGGCAGTAACTGGTCAAGCGCAGCCATGAGACTCCTTCAATGGGAAATTCTACAGAAGTGGTCAAAAAGGGAAATTGGAAATTGTGCTTGTTTGGTGGAAAAGAGCAGCGTCCTTTCAAAGGGTCTATCTTTCAAACAAAAATAATGGCTTATCGTTGCTACAGACGCCTCCCGACATGGTTGGGGTGCTCCTTTCCAATCCCATATGTGTCAAGGGATCTGGTCCACAAGACGCTCGCCTGTCTTCAAACTTGAGGGAACTAAAAGCAGTCTTCAATGCTCTTCTCCATTTCAAAACTTGGATATCATGCAAAGCTGTCAGAATTTAATCAGACAACAGCACAGTTGCTTATTTGAACAGACCAGGTGGAACAAGAATAAAAAGCCTTAATCTTCTTTGTTCAGAAATATTTATTTGGGCACAAAAGGAGCTGGAAGATTTGGCTGCTACACACATAAAGGGGAAAGACAACTTAGTAGCAGACTAGTTCAGCAGGTCAATATGGTCACAAGCAGACTGGTCCCTTCATCTAGACTTAATCTCAGATCTCACCAGTGGATTCTGAACTCCAGACATAGATCTGAGGCCAGGAGGATAAATCGCAAGATCAGGATGTTTGCCTCGCTTCAAGGTCATCCCCTATTTTCCAGACTGGATTACGATCAACTAGAATTTCAATCTGGCATATGTTTTTCCTCCAGTAGCCTTGATTCAGAAAATCCGATCAGAAGAGGCTCGAGTGCTGGCAATTACCTTACTGGCCCTACAGAAGTTGGTTCTCTGAGTTGCGAATGATGGCGGTAGGTTTGTGCAAACTACCAATCGACCTTCCCTTGTTAGAAAACTGGCAACTGCTCCTCGACACCTTGAGCATGTTCAGGTTGACAGCATGGCTGCTGCTAGACTAATACTTCAGAGTCATGGCTTTCAAGATGGCAGATTTGATCTTTTGATGAGCTCTACTAGGAAATCAACTTTAAGAATTTGGGAAAGGTTCCTTCTTTGGTGTCATGACCACAACTGCCTTCAAAGTTCCCCTTCAGTGGACACTGTTATCCATTTTCTTCAAAATGGAATCTTATCTGGTCTCAGTCTCTACTCTAAAGGTGCATTTATCTGCCTTGAGAGTCTTCCTCGTTAAAGAATTTGCTTTGGAGTTATTCGTTAGACCCGGGATAGGCAACCTTCGGCACTCCAGATGTTGTGGACTACATCCCCCATAATGCTCTTACACCCATAATGCTGGCAAAGCATCATGGGAGGTGTAGTCCAAAACATCTGCAGTGCCGAACGTTGCCTATGCCTGCGTTAGACGCTTCTTCAAAGCAATCTCACTGCTCAGACCTCCTCGCAAGTCTTTTGTCCCTTCTTGGGATTTGTCGCTAGTGCTTCAGGCTCTGTGTACCTCCATTTGAGTATCTGGGAGATGTTTCTTTTTCTCAAGACCGTTTTTCTTGTGACGATCACTTCTGCTAAAACAATTGGAGAAATTCAAGCCCTCTCTTCCTCTGAAGATTTTACAATTTTTTCATCAGGATAAAGTAGTGTTATATCCCAAACCTTAATCTCTTTGAAGGACATTAACAAGCCCCATTATTCTTCAATCATTCTGTGGCTCAATCATCCTCTGGAACTCAAGCTGCACACATTGGCTGTTAAACGGTCCTTACAAATGTATCTTCACAGGTCTGCTCCTTTCATGATTTCGGATAACCTATTCATTGGATTCCAATGAAACTCTAAGGGCAAGGTGGTCTCTAGAACCACCATCGCTATGTGGCTTACGGAAACCATCAGGTTTTAACATATTCATAGTGGTCTTCAATCTCCTATTTCTGTTAAAGCTCACTCTACTAGAGTGGACTGAACATGCCAACGCATCTCCATATGACATTTGCAGAGCTGCCACCTGGTCTTCTTTTCACACCTTTATAAAGCACTACAGGATACACCTCTTCTCATCCTCAGAAGCTGCTTTTGGGCGTTAGGTGTTCCAAGCTGTTGTATCCTAATTTCCCGCCCATTTTTGTTAATTTGTCATTTGGGATCTTGCTATATCCCATCTGTGTACTGCCACCATATGCTAGAAAAACACATTTTTTTTTTTTATTCACCGTGAATTCCTTTTTCCTTAAAGGACCACTATATAGTCACCCAGACGACTTCAGGTCAATGAAGTGGTTTGGGTGCCAGGTCCCCCAGGTTTTAACCCTTCAGATATAAACCTAGCATTTTCAGAGAAACTGCTAGGTTTACATTGCAGGGTTAATCCAACCTCTAGTGGTGCTTCCCCGATGCTCAATGCAAAAATCTCATTGAGCACGCACAACATCCATAGGAAAGCATTGAGAAATGCTTTCCTATGGGCGTTTTTAATGCGTGTGCGGCTCTGGCCGTGCATGCGCATTTGGCTTCACTCGGGAGCTGACGTCACCAACGCCGAGGGAGCCCGGTGCTAGATAAAGGGAAGTAGCTGAAGGGGTTTTAACTTCTTCAGCTCTGCAGGAGGTGGGGACCTAACAATTATAGTGTGCCAGGAAAACAAGTATATTGTAAAAAAGCCATAAACAAGTATATTGTAAAAAAGAGGTTCAGTATGGAATCAATAAAATCTGCTTCTCTTCCGGTTCAGCCAAGAAATTGGTTTGCGTCCCTGGATTTAAAGGACGCTTATCTTCATGTGCCCATGGCAGAATCCAGCAAAAGGCTACTAAGATTTGCGATCTGCATCCAATCGGTGACCGAGCATTACCAATTCAAAGCCCTACCATTCAGCCTTTCATCTGCGCCCAGGGTGGTCATCTCAGTGTATCTAAGAAGTTTGGGGATTTATGTCATGCCTTATTTGGACGACTGGCTTTTGATTGCGGAGTCAAAGGAGCAACTAAAACTAGACCTTCTTACAGCTTTACAAGCTCATGGTTGGCTAATAAATTTCAGCAAGTCGGAATTGGTTCCGGTTCAAAGGATTCAGTTCTTGGGTCTAATCTTAGACTCAATCTCTATGAAGATTTTCCTGCCAGAGGAGAAGAAGCTAAAGAGAGAACATTCAATTCAGAGACTCAGAGAAAAAAGGTGTTTTTTTTCAGTCAGAGAAGCAATGAGTTTACTGGGTCTTTTTACGGCTTCTATCCCTGCCGTCGGTTGGGCAAAAGCCAGAATGAGGCCTCTTCAGAAAAACATTCTACAAGTATGGAATCGACGGACAGACAGCCTGGACGGGCTGATGAAATTCAACAATCAAACTTTGAGGAGTCTTCATTGGTGGACCTCGTCTCGGTTCCTGCAAGCAGGGCTTTCATTCCAAATGAAATCCTTCAGAATTTTAACAGACGCCTCGGCACTGGGCTGGGGTGTGCCCATTTGGGGGACCTGAAGAAGCAGGGGCTTTGGCAAGAAAAAGATGTGAGAACTTCCTCAAATTTCAAAGAATTTAAGGCAGTGTGGATGGCTCTCCTTGCGTTTCAGTTCCAGATAAAAGGTCAGCATATTCAGATACGTTCGGACAATCGAACAACAGTGGCGTTTTTAAACAAACCAGGAGGTACAAGGTCGACAAGACTGGAAACTCTTTGTTGAAAGATCATGCTGTGGTCGGAAGTGCACCTCCTATCGATCTCGGCGATTCACATACTGGGAAAATTCAACGTATTAGCAGACGCCCTGAGTCGTCATCACTTCCTGGGATTTAGTAGAGGGTGGGGACTTGGTTTTTATTATTTTTATTTTTTTGGCATGTGCTAGCCTTTGAGTTTGAAATGCTTGTTTTAGGGGTTAGTAATGGTTATTGTGCTTGGAGTCAGCGGTGTATTTGATTTGGGCGGCACTTTCAAGGGGTGGCAAAAAAAGCCACACCCACTCCCTCCCCCCACCCCCAAAACGCCCTGGCAAATGCCTTGCTGGCCACCTGAGACTAGAATCTACATTATGTGGGAGGCGGGTAGAGAGTGAGCAATCTCCACTGCTCGGCTCCCTCGCGCACACTGCACAGTGATGCCGTAGCCGGAATATGACCCCTTTAAGTCTATAATTTTTATGGAACACTTGCCAAGAAAAACAAAATTGGATTGGTTAAGAGTGGACAAAAGCCAACTGTTTACGCTGTTTTTGCTATGCTTATTTTCTAACCAGCCCATGCTATGTCTCTAATGAAGCTAGTGTGTCTGTGTCATGGAGAAAGTTTGCCTTCAATATATCCCCACGCAACTCAAACAAGAGTACCTGTATTAAGACTGGAGGTGGGTTTGTTTTCAAATCCACGAAAAAGACATGGCAGTTCAGAACTGGTGTTGATGATCAGGTTATATTTATATATTGAATACATGACATCTCTGTAAAATGGGGTGTTCATCATTTAAGGGAGGATTTAGGTTAAAGTTAACCTGTTATGACTGGTTCAATTTTAAGATTGGCGGGGTTTGATAGTAAGTTTGTGTTCTAAATTATTCACGTAGAATTTTTTTTATTTTTTTTACAAATGCAATGTTGTATCTATTGCATAAATTGAGAAATCTAAACTTTGCAAGTGTCAAGTGACAAATTGATGACCGTGGGGTCGATCTTTCTTCCAACGGTTCTACTTTAGCATAATGGTGTAATTGTAGTCTATGAAATGGAAGATTTCCATTTGGAACCATTTAAATGGCACCTGTCACACATAACAGAACTTGGGCCATGTGGTAGGAGTTATGGCAGCCATTATTTAAATTTTTTCTAAATTTGGACGTAGATACTTGAACTTAAAGGGACATGCATCACTTTGAGACAACTGTCTCATTCAAAGGCTTTAAATAAGACTGTTTCTTCACTCTGCATGATGAAAATAGCAGGAACATTACTTTTTATTCTCCGTTTTTAGTTGCTTTTTCTTTATGCTTTCAAGACCCATGCCAAGGGGGAGGAACACTGATCTAACCAGTGTTCTATCTCTAGGAATGCTGGAAAAGTGCATTGGCAATGACTTAAACATGTGCAGTTGTAAGATCTCTTCATCTTGCATAATGAGAAGAGGGAGTCTAAAAACCCCACTTAGACAGAGAAGTGGGGTATTTCCCTCCTACTTTTTCACATGTGTCATCAGTGGACTAAGGTGAGTGTGTAAGAGTAAGGGGAGGAAGAAGCTAAAGAAACTCCCCTAGCTGAGAGGTGTGCCCAGTAACGCAATCTGACCAAGTTTTATCGTAGGTTCATAAGCAATTATAAGCTTTCCATACTTCTGATAGTTTTTCTTGCTTTATTTGAGTTTATATGCTTGTTTAACACTTTAACGACGTTCGGATGTGTCATGTAATGGGCAGTGGCGTACACACAATCCATGGGGCCCCGGTGCGCAACTGCTCCGTGGGCCCCCTTCTCCTCTTCCTCTGCCCCACCACCGATAGATGCAGACAGGCAGATACACATACACGCAACACATACATACAAAGACACATACAAAATATTTTAGTCACCCTCCTGTTTCCTACCTTTTAGGTGCAGGAGGGTGACATTCCCTGGGGTCCAGTAGTGGCTCAGGTTGATGGGAGTCAGAGTTCCCACTCTGACTCCCTCTGCTTCCTCCCGCGCGGTCTGTGTGTGATAGCTGTGAGGAGTGACGTGCAGTCACTTCCTCCCAGCTTGTGATGTCATCACAGGGTGCCCGGTCGCGCTGTTAAAGCACCCAGCACTGACCGGGCCCCCTGACAATCCATATCCATCGGCCCTAACAGCATGGGCCACCCGTTGGACCCCTTGGACAGCGGGCCGGGGCTGCAAATGGTGATGGCGGGTATGCGGTCGCATGGGGTCCGCAGGGCGGCCGGCCCCCCTGGAGTGACTGGCCCGGTCGCAGCTGCGACCACAGTATGTACGCCACTGGTAATGGGCTTTAATGCGATTAGGGCATACGGACATGTCCTGCCGGGAGTCCCAGTTATCAATTGATACCTTGGTCCATTTTTAGTGGCCCCAGACTTCTTCATGAACTGACCTGAAATTCCTCTGAGTCCTTAAAATTCATTCTCAGCTAAGTGTTTTGTTTTTTTTCTTCTAGGCTGCAGGCTTGTTAAGGGAAACCCTGTTTAGTCTACCATGTAGGAGTTGCTCAAGAAAAAGGATTTCTTCCACTTTGGTGGGGGCGAGTTACCAACAACTGAAATGAACCCTAGCACACAATATAGTATCCAAAAGGCAGCGTTTATTTCAGGAAGTGGCATAGTAACATTTCGGCTCACATCCTAAGCCTTGATAAAGATTGTGCCAAATTGTTGCTGTACCACTTTCTGAAATAAACGCTGCCTTTTGGATACTATTTTGTTTGCCAGGGTTTAATTTATGGGATAACTTGTCAGGGTCTCCCTGCCTGTCCTCAAACAGATTGTGATCAATGCTAGTAATGTCCCTCCGTTTTTTAATCGGCCATCAAAAATGTCAACACGTGCCAATCCTTGTAAAGCCCTAAAGGGACACTGCAGGCACCATTTCATTGAATTTGTTATAGTGCCTGGAGTCTCCTGGCACAGTTCCTCCATTAAAGGGACAATGTAGACACCCAGACCACTTCAGCTCATTGAAGTGGTCTGAGTGCAAACTCCCATCACCCTTAACACTGCAGTGGTAATTATTGCAGTTTTTTTTTTTTTTTTTTATAAACTGCAATAATTACATCCTAGGGTTAACTCCTCCTCTAGTGGCTGTCTATCAGACAGCCGCTAGAGGGACGTCCGGAATTGAAACAGACTTTTGGTCAGTTATCGGACGCGGGACGTCCTCACGCTCTCCAGCGTCCTATTTTCCCCATAGGAAAGCATTGAGTAATGCTTTCCTATGGGGAGATCCTAATGTAAAGCGCGGCCATTGCCGCACATGCTCATTAGGTCTTCCCTGCTGGTGAATGGGGAGGAGCATGGGCGTAGCTGAGTCAGTCCCTCGATGCGGGACCCAGGTAAGTGACAGAAGGGGTTATTAACCCCCTTCAACGCTGTGGCAGGGGGCCTTGATAGAGGGGGAAGCTATAGTGCCAGGAAAACGAGTTTGTGTTGAATCTTGAATAATTGTTGAACTAGATTCGAGCACTTTAACACTTAACTTCGGGTATGTAGAGAGGAGACTCTTATTGTAGCCATATTGATTTATACCTGATTAGCATTAAAACAATAAAAACAAAAGGTTTAATGTTGAATGGAAGGACAGCGCCTAGAGGTCTGAGACACTATAACCACTGCAACAAGATAAAATGGTTATGGTGCCTACTGTGTCCCTTTAACATTTTGAGCGTTATATCAACAATATAAAGGCAAATTCAATCTTGTGGTATGTTGGTAAACAATGGCATTATCTTGTGACTAATCCATAGTTAGACCAGGGCTTTTACACATTTGCTTGGAATCTAGGAGCCAGTTTTATTTATTTATTTTTAAACGAAACTTCTATAAAAAAAAAAAAAAATTCTTAAAGGGAAACTATAGTTATTAGAACCACTATGGCTTAATGTAGTGCAAGCATATGAAACTCAAAGGCTAAGACGGGCAAAATAAACCAGGTTTGTCTTTGTGGGCCGCAAAAAGAGTTGAACCTACTAGAGCAATTACTTGTATCATTCTCATGCAAACCATATGTAATCCTGGGTACATATATACAATTTACTCAAAAGTTTCACTTTAAGTTACTTACTATGCCCCCCCAATCTAATACACAGCCTCCCACTGCCCCCGTTCCCCACCACTAAGTTAATACTACCCTCCTTCCTCCAATTTAATAAACTGCCCCCCCTCACTGTAATATACCGGTCCACCTCCCTCCCTCCTAATTTAATACACTGCCTTCCCCCAAATTTAACTACAGGAAAGTTCCCACAAGTCCCTTTTCCCCCTACCTTAAGCGGTCTTCCAGTCCAGCCTTGCATGGTCTTCTCTGCTCACGCAGTACATGCGCTCCTCTGGAACTGCGAGCAGCAGGGAAGGGGGAGTGGCTGACTGCTCTGCACACAGCCAGCAACTCTGTGCAATGCAGCTTGGACGCATAGCCGCCGGATATGACTCCATCTGATCTGCTGTGGGAGGACTACAGCACAAAGCAGCCCCTAGTTCGCAAAAATACCCATGGTGGGCGGCATGTGGGCTGCATGTTTGACATGCTTGATGTAGTAGTTCTGGGGTCTATAGCCTGTCTCTGCAGGCTTTTCAGAGAAAAGGAGATAGTGTTTAGGTTGCTGCTTAGTAACACCCCTAGTAAAAGACACTCGGACGTTGGAGGTGCTTCTTAGTCCATTGTGTAGCACCTATGTTCAGTAACTCCACTCACTACTTGTAGGCGCTGAATATTCCCCATAGAGATACATTGATTCAGTGCTTTTCTATGAGGAGATTCTGATTGAAACGGCACAGCATTTTGCCAATGCATTCCTATGAGAGGGCATTTATCATTGATAAAGGGACAGGTTCCTGAAACTTCTGTACTTTGAATGCCTTTTGAATACATTTGGGCTGCACTAGTGGCCCCTTTAACTAAGCTGTGCTTTGGATAAATACTTTGGATTGCTATATTTTGCTTGCTGTTGGGGCTACAGCAGTTTATACACAAAAGCTGCACTAGGTTAAACTATTTTGCCTTTTTGTATTTTGCTATATCACACTACTAGATCATATTTTTGCATTCCTATGTGAAAGGATTGGTTTGGCTTAGATCATAAAGATTGATCCTCAGCTGTGGATGAGGGGTCAGCCATGGTGAGACCAGCATAGCGTGCGGAAAAGGGGGTGGAGTAAAAGCACCTTTCCCACGCATTCTGGCAGACTTGCGCTATTATTTTATAATCAAACAAGCCTATAATAAAGCAGCAATTTTACTCTCATACAGCAAGTGTGACAAACCTAGATAAGTTAAGTTTGGTCAAATAGTCTGCTTATAAGTTTTTGTAAGGATCCTAGCTTTAGCATTACTAGCTTGCTGAAAATAGCAACATAATGATACGTCTGCACTTGTGCTTATAGGGAACCTGTCATGCCCAACAGTAAGTTTACTTTTGTTAAAGCGCATCAAATTCCATATATACAATGTGGTAGCAGTTTTACTAGCAAATGTATGAGATATAGATATAGAACTTTTAAATTAGGTTTCATCTCCCATCTGAATCTCAACTACTTGTCTGACACTCTGTGCCGAAGAATTGAGAGCCAGGGAGACCAGGATGTTCCTCTGCTCTCCACCCATAGCATCCACAGCGCATGTGCTATGGTAACTCTAGCCAGTGCTGATAGTGCTGGCTAGTGAATATAGGAATGGAGTGATGTGACATCATTACAAGTGTGTCAGCATCATTTAGGGGAAGTGTCCTCAAGCAGGGCAATTAAGCAAAAAGCACAGGAGGAGTGTGGGTGTTACAGAAGTGTTAACACCCACTACTTGAATGAAAATGCGGGAGAGTGGAGATTCAAGGAGTTTCCCTTTAATGTCCAGATACGGTAAACCCAGTTCAATCCTATATTTATAAAAGTGATTTAACCAGAAAACTATAGAAATCTTTATCAATCTCTGGAATGATAATGTAATGCTAACACTCAAGTTGAGTCCATTCAACTACTCATACACACTGTAGGAATATTACCCAGTGAAACTTTCATATAATTTTTTAATTTTTTTCAAGGGTGTGTGTAGTAGACCTTTTCATTGCACTTGTAGACCTTTGAGTGGCCAGTTTCTGCTAGCAGAGAAATGTTACTCGACAGCAAGCATGTCAAACTCAGTCTAGCATGGGCCACATAAACAAGGTTTAAGTTTATGTGGGCCGCGCCAAAACCCACACACATACTGTTTAAAAAACAAAAAAAAACCATACACATTTTTGCACTCACATCAACTTATTTATTGTTCCCTACATTTGGGGAGCTGGTGTGGGCTCTCTTCTATCTGGAGATCTCCTTCCTGCTCTTCACTGCTCCCTTGCACGTAGTTTAGTGGTGCCGGAATATGACGTCTTTTTCCATCGCCCGGCATCACTACAGACGGCATGCGAGGGAGCAATGAGGAGCAGGAAGGCTGAGCTTCCTCACTACATCCACCGGCCTGGAAACGTTTAGCAGAGTAGGCACCTGCAATGTGGAGAAAGCAGGTGACTACTCTGCTTTAACCCCTTAAGGACACATGACGTGTCATGATTCCCTTTTATTCCAGAAGTTTGGTCCTTAAGGGGTTAACACCAAGCATGCACTCGCGGCTCGCCGGGCCGCAAAGATGTCCATTGTGGGCCTCATGCGGCCCGCGAGTTTGACATGCTTGCTCTACAGGCTGTTCAAGAGTGTCCCTCCAGTCTTAGTTTAGACACTACATTTTTCTGCCTACCTCTGGTTGACACTCTGACTCCCTGGTTAAGTTGCTGCAAAGATTGCAACATATTCAGTGTCTCTATACTTTGCATGGAGATGATGAATTGCTATGCATGTGCACTAGCTCTTCTCTGCTGGATTGGCAAAGATAATCTGTATTGAGACAAGCGACTGAGGAGAGACTAGTGCGCTGATCCATATATGATGAGTAAATCTTCTCCCCTCAATTTGTGGATCTGTGCTCACTGTGTATAGAGGGGTATCTGCTTTATGGGGATGCTCTATTAAGGCCAGGATGATTGTTTAGGATTTCCCTTTTGTTTTTTGCATGATCTGTCTGATGTGTGGGTTCTCTCTGTAGAGGCACTGACAAGCAAACTTTAAAAAAAAAAAAAAAAAAAAAAAAAATTCTAAATGTCTTGTGTTGCCAAAATGTTGCACTAAATTTTAACTCATTTTTTTTTCTCTCAGACACTTGCTAAACCTCTTCATTACTTTAAATGTTAAATTGACAATTTTATGTGATTTATTTACTCGTATGCAGCCTAGAACATGAGAATCTATCACCTCCAACCTTGCTTCTCTAGATATACTGCAAATGAGTATCTACTGACTATGCAAAGCATACTTTACTGAGGAAATTGCCAACATGCAAGAGTTGTATGTAAAATAAATGTCCCACTTTTTTCTTCTTTCTTAGCACTTTCCTGTATCTGAAGTTCCTGGTTGTCTGGGCATTAGTATTATTGGCCGACTTCGTCCTGGAGTTCAGATTCGAATACCTGTGGCCATTCTGGCTGTTCATCAGGAGTGTTTATGATTCCTTCAGATACCAAGGCTTGGTATGTAAATTTTGGGACTTGTAAGATGTTACTTTCTAAACAGAGAAAACACTTATCTTTGTTGTACAATAAATTTATAAAGGATTGTGGGTTTACCATAGCCATAAGAAATGTAAGGGTAATGTACAGTATTTATTTTCTCTACTGCTGTGTAGGTAGGTATTTTTTTTTTTCAAAACCTTTAAATAAAATGTTTATTTTAACATTAAAGAATATGACTTTCCGTTTCTCCAGTTTGATGAAACAATTGGTGTCAATTTATCTCTTGACCGAGATATTCTTGTGTATACCATTTTGGTCAAATTATTGTAGAATAAAAAATATTAAAGCCCAGAAAAAGAAACCAGAATGACTTAGGAGTGTTAGGTTTGTTTCATGCAAAAAGGTAAAATTTGCAATTCGGCATATGACAGAAGCAGTCAAGTTTTTTTTTTTTTTTTTTTTTTTTTTTTTTTTTTTTTTTACATTATTGCATAAGGAAAGATGGGAACTATTTTTCCTTGTGTATTGCCTACAGGATGACAAAGGGTGGACCTTTAGCTAAGCTCCACATCCTTTGCATACTTTGTCATTTGCTGTTTCATACGCCCTTCCTCCCAACTATGTGACATCAGTCCCTACCTTTACTTATGCATTTATTTAAAAAAAAAGACTCAAATTAAATGTACCAGTAATGCCAGTGTATAAGTTGACCCCCAAAAATTATTGGTGTTGTATAGGTTCAGGCCTATATTTGCCAGATAAGTCGACCCCCAAAATAATGTGTAACTTTTGAGTTTAGACTTGGCCTGCGTACTTGTAGACTTATGGTATGGGTGTAGGCTAGACAGCAGCAGTCAACAAATGACCCCATTTCACATAAGATTCTAAATCACTTGTTTACTGCAGTGCTCGACTTAAACACCAGTTGACTGCATTGACCGTCCTATATTAAAAATACCAGCAGGGTTAAGTCTCTGCTGGTATCAAGGAGCCCCAGACCTCCATACTTACGTTTCCTGTCAGCTGGACCCTCAATTAGTGGAACAGATTGACAGAGCTTTGTGCAGGGTTTAAAGTAAGAGCTGCACGTAGCCCTTTAAATCCTTTTATATACAATCACTCAAACGACGAGTGAGACATCTAGGGTCTAAAAAGACGCTGGTCAGGTCACTGTATGACTCTTTGTGCAGTGATTCGTGCAGTGTTTAGCCAACTGTTCAGCACGGAGTATGTAGGAGCTGCAGCATGAGAGATATCAATCTCTTGCTTTAATCATACAGTGCATAGCTCACACAGTGCTCTGAGTGGGAAATCCCTCTAGGGTGGGGTTATAGGTAGGAGTAGAGGCAGAGTTTTATAAATGTTGGGGTATCATTGTACTAGAGAACCATAGCTGAATACAAATGTGTGGTTTGTGAATATTCCCAAAATATACATATTGTGAAATACACAAAACCTTTAAAATATTTTTTACAGAGGCTTTTACTAAAATGGTAAATGAGTGTCAACTTGCTCTTGTAGTTAAAGGAACACCTCTTGGATCAGGAACACAAACATGTATTCCTGACCTATTGTATTAAAAACACCATATGGCTCCCCCTTGCCCTCTCTAAATATAGTATAATCTTACCCTTACTCCAGCCTGCTGCAGTTGGCACTGCCCCTGGTCTGCCTGATTGGC